>NW_006921824.1:5451578-5457736 GCF_000298275.1 Orycteropus afer afer | reverse complement strand
GACGGCAAACAACAACAACAACAACGAAGTCTTAAGGGATTGCCTTGCCCTTCTCTAGAAGACATGACTGGTTCTACTATTCAAAGAGCACCTGATCCTTATGATTAAGAAAGCTCCTATCTGCCCTGTCTCCTATGAGCAAGGCACTGTGCTAAGATTTTACATGCATTTCCTCAGACTATGTTTAATGCACCCAATCCTGATGTGTAGACATTATTAAATCCATTTTATACAAAAGAAAAGTAAGTTCAATGACTTGCTTAAGTGATTAAACAGCAGAGGCAGAGTGCTAATCTCATTTATTCCAATTCCTTTTCACTACATACATTGCGTCCTGCCACACAACTGGAAGAAAAAGAAAAAAAAAAAAAAAAGAAGCTATTTCTCCTTATTAGGGCCTACAACAGCAAGGAAGCACTTTTGCTACTTTTACTGGTTTTCCTAAAATTGGAAAATTCTCCCCCCCATACTACAAAATTTGATATATGCATACTTTCAACTTCTAGAGAGATTCTCAACGATTCTTCTTCATTAGATCTTTAAAAATAGCATTAAAATTTGATTTATATTTGCAGAGAGGTAAGAGAATAATACTGGAACCAATTGCCTGGGTCTGAATCCTGGCTCCTTTATTAGGCTGCATGACCTTGGCCAAGTCAGCTAACTTCTCTGGGCCTCAGTTTCTTTACCTTTAAATGAATAATAATATCTATCTCTTAGGTGTGAAGATTAAATGAGTAAAGTGCTTAGAACAGTGCCTAGCACATAATAGTGCTCATTATTTGTAACCATTGTTAATGTTGGTGTTATGACTATTAATATAAAACAAAGATAAGTTATTGAAATTCCTTATTTTAAACAATTTCATTGAGGTATAATCTACAGAGCATAAAATTCACCCATTTCAAAATTTACTGAATTGTATGACAATCAGCACAACCCAGTTTTGGAATATTTCTGTTACCCATTAACGGTTAACCCCCACTACCATCCTCAGCCCTAGGCAACCACTGATTGTTCTTTATCTATAAATTTGCCTTTTCTGAACCTTTCATATAAATGGGAGGATGCAATATAGGTAGTCTTATCTTTGGTTTCTTTCACATATAATGGTGGTTTTTTTAATATATATATAATTTATTTTAATTTTGTTATTAAGAATAAACACTACACCAATTCAACGATTTCTACCTGCACAAATGGTACACAATTTCTATCTTAGACATTGGTTAGTCTTTGAGGTGTACAATCATTCTCACCCTCATTTCCTACTTGTTCCTTGTCCATTAACATAAACTGAACTACCCCCTAAGTTTTCTGTCTGATCTTTTGAGTTGCTGATGCCAGTTTGATCCCATATAGATTTTAAAAAAGCACAATGCTCAAGGCAGAGGTTCTTTACTAGTTAAACTGACTATTGTTTGGATTTAAGAAGACTTCAATGGATATATTTGGCTTCAGGATTAAAGGTTTTCTCAGGGCAAGAGGGTCAGCAAAAAGGGAAGACCCTCAACAAGAAGGACTGACACACTGACTGAAAGAACGGGCTCAAGCATAGCAATAATTGTGAGGCTGTCACAGGACCGAGCAGTGTTTCATTCTGTTGTACATAGGGTCACCATGTGTCAGAATCGACTCAATGACACTTAACAATAAATGAGTCAGAAATGAGTCCATGGCGCATAACAAGATGTTGAGTATGCTTTCGAGTGCTTACCAGATATTCATGTATTTCCTTTCATGTAATGTTTAGTCTTCTGCCCATTTTTAAATTGTCCTCTTTTTACTAAGTTGCAAGAGTTTCTTTTTATATACTCTGAACACATCCATCAACATGGAATGTCCCTCTATTTATTTAGATCTTTTTAAAATTTCTCCCAGCAATATTTTGTAGTTTTCAATGTACAAGTCCTACACTTTTTGTTACTTTTTATTTTATTTTATTCTTTTTGATGCCATGTTGTTGTTGTTATGTGCCATCGAATCGGACCCGACTCATAGTGACCCCTCCTTGGGTTTCCGAGGCAGTATCACTATGGAAGTAGATTGCCCCATCTAAGAATGAAATTTTTAAATTTCATTTTCAGACTGATCCAGATCTCTTCGCTGTTAAGCAGAAATACAACTGATTTTTGTATATTGATCTTATTTTCTGCAACTCTGATACATTCATTATTAGTTCAAATAGTTATTATGAGTGTGTGTGGGTTGGTTGAAATGTTCTATGTACACGGTCATATTGTTAGTGAATAAAAATATTTTTGCTTCTTGATTTCCAACCTGAATGACTTTGATTTTTTTATTTTTAATTGTCTGATTGCATTGGCTAGAACCTCCACTAAAAGGTTGGATAGAAGTGGTAAGAGCAGACACTCTTGTCTGTTCCTGTGCTTAGGGAGAAAGCATTTAGTCTTTTACCATTAAATATGATGTTATCTGTAGGTTAAAAGTAGATACTTGTTTTCAGGTTGGGGAAGTCCCTTCAATTCCTAGTTTCTTATATATTTTTATCATGAAATAGTTTGGGATTTTATCAAACCTTTTTTATTTTTTCTGAGTCTTTTGAAATGATCATGCGGCTTTTATATTTTACTCAATTAATATGGTACAATACATTGTTTGAGTTTCAGATGTTAAACCAATCTTTGAGTAAACCCAACTTGGTCATAGTTTGTAATCCCTTTTTATATGTTCCTGGATTTAATTTGTGAGTTTTTTCCTGAGAATTTGGTCTTAAAAATCTATTTTATGATATCAGTATAGCTCTCTCAGAGGATATTGTATGATTACTTTTTCCATCCTTTTATTTCCAACCTGTTTGTATCTTTGAATTAAAATTTGTCTCTTATAGTATGTAAATGAATCCTCTTTATTTGATAATTTCTGCCTTTTAGAGGTTTTTTTTTTTTTTTCCCCCCCCTTGGCTGTAATCTTTTTTTTTTTTTAATTGTTATTATGGTGAAAATTTAGAGCAAATTCATTTTCCATACAATAGTTCATACACATTTTTTTCATGACATTGATTACAGTCCTTATAGTGTAACAGCTCTCTTCCTGTTTCCTCCCTGTGGTTACCTTTTCCCTGTGTCCTTTCCTATGCATTCCTGCCCTCGGAGCCATCTCCCTGTGCAGATACTGCCCTTCTGATCTCCTATGGTTGGCTGTTCTAAGGAGTATTCTTACTTGGTATAAATGTTCACCTTATACACCTGCCTATTGTTTGATTTTAGAGTTTTTAATCCATTTACATTTAATGTAATTATGTTTATGGTTGGATTTATGTATGCCATTTTTTATTCATTCCAACTTTACTGCCTTTTTTTGCATTAAACAAATATTTGCCCATGTACCATTTTAATTCCTTTGTTAATTTTTTAGGCTACTTTTTGAATTTTTTTTTTCTTATTGGTTATTCTAGGGATTAAAGTTGTTGTTGTTATGTGCCATCACATTGTCTCCAACTCATAGCGACCCCTCCTTGGGTTTCCAAGGTAGTGTCTCTACAGAAGTAGATTGCCCAACCTTCCTTCTATGCCACCAGAGCTCCCAGGGATTACAGTATGCATCTTTAATTTATCATAATCTACTTCTGCTTAAGGAGCTCTGATAGCCTAGTGCCTAAGGCACTTGACTGCTAACCAGAAGGCTGGTGGTTCAAATCCACCAGCCACTCCTTGGAAGGAAGATGGGGCAATCTACTTCTGTAGTGATACTGCCTTGGAAACCCAAGGAGGGGTTGCTATGAGTTGGGTCCAACTCAACGGCACAAAACAACAACTTCTGCTTAATTTTGACAATTTCCAGTAAACTATAAGAATCTTGTTCTAAAAGATCTCCATTTTTTTATGCCCTCTGTCATGGAATGAATTGTGTCCACCCAAAATATGAATCAACTTGGCTAGACCATGATTTCCAGTATTGTGTGATTGTCCTCCATTTTTTGATTTGATATAATTACCTTCCATTTTATAATATGTGTTGTAAATCCTTGACTGCTAACCAGAAGGCTGGTGGTTCAAACCCACCAGCCACTCCTCGGAAGGAAGGTTGGGCAATCTACTTCCGTAATGATACCACCTTGGAAACCCAAGGAGGGGTCGCTATGAGTCATATCTGACTCAACAGCAGTGGGTATATATTGGTGAGGAAGGATTAGAGTGGGTTGTATCTGGAGTCACAGCCTTACAATAGGATGTGACTCAAGTCTCACCCTTACTTAAGTCACACCCTTTCTCAAGCCACATCCTTGCTTGAGTCAAATCTTTTATCTTCCCAATACCAAACCAAACTCACTGCCATGAGTTGATTCCAACTCATAGTGACACCCTTTGGGTTTCTGAGGCAGTAAATCTTTACGGAGGTAGATTGCGCAGTCTTCCTTCTGTGGAGTGGCTGGTGGGTTTGAACCACCAACCTTCTGGTTAGCAGTCAAATGCCTTAGGCACTATGCCACCAGAGCCCCTTAATCTTTTATCTTATAGGAGTTAAAATAAGAGACAAGGGAGCAGAGAGAGGAGGGACTTGACTTCTTAACAAGAAAGAATGGCTGGGAGTGGTGTGCATCCTTTGGGCCCAGGGTCCCTGCACTGAGAAGACTGATGCCAAGACACATGGAGATCTCCAAGGAACCAGGAAGCAGAAGCTAAAGAGACAAAGGCCTTCTTCCAGAGCCAACACAGAAAGAAAGCCTTTCCCTACAAGGGCACCCTGAATTCGTACTTCTAGCATCCTAAACTGTGAGAAAATAAATTTCTGTTTGCTAAAGCTATCCACCTGTGGTATTTCTGTTATAGCAACACCTGATAACTAAGATACCCTCCTATAATGAAGAGGCAAGGTGAGACAGATGATCTCTAAGGTCACAAAAATATTCTAAGGAGATAGAGAAAAATGGAAAGAAGTGCTGTATTCCAGGAAAAGGGACAAGTGTGAACAAAAGTATGATCAGGAAACAGCCTACTTATCAGCATAAAATGCAATAAAGAAGTTACAGGGCCAGATCAAAGAGGATATTGTATGCCATAATAAGTGAATTGGAGGGGGGGGGGAAGGTTCTGATGGAGCACTAAATTATTTTAAGATATACAGACACATGGTATCGTTTGGATTTCAGTTAGACTACTCTAAGAGCAATATGGAGGATCAATTTCAGGAAGACAAGATCACACCAATCAGAGCTCAATCTTCTGAGTTTTTCTTGACATCCCAATGTAGTTTCTAAATGAGGTGAGGTCAGGATTCAGACCCTTAGGCCCTGACATATCCTATCTTTTTAATGTATAAACCTCCAAGGTGATGAACTTCAACTCTTTGGGACTCACTGTTGGCAAAGTCATGCATGTCAATGCTCACTTTTTCAGAGGTTATCTACTGAGCTTACATGTAATTAGAGCAAGAATCTGATTCATTCTCTCTTCCTGCTTTAATCATATTTATAGGTTTATTTATTTATTTATATTACGAATCAAGAAAAAGACATAAAACAATGTTGTTGTTGTTGTTAGATGCCATCGAGTCAGCTCCAACTCATAGCGACCCTATGTACAACAGAATGAAACACTGCCTGGTCCTATGCCATCCTCATAATGCTTGCTATATTGAGCTCATCATTGCAGCCACTGTGTCAATCTATTTTGCTTGGGGGTCTTCCTATTTTTTGCTGACTCTCTACTTTACCGAGCATAATATCCTCCTCCAGGGACTGGTCCCTTCTGACAACATGACCAAATAGGTGAGCTGAAGTCTGGCCATTCTCACTTCTAAGGAGCATTTTGGCTTCACTTCTACCAGGACAGATTTATTTGTTCTTCTGACATGGTATTTTAAGTATTCTTGGCCAACATCACAATTCAAAGGCATCAACTCTTCTTCTTTCATATTCACTGTCCAGCTTTCACATGCATTGAGGCTATTGAAAATATCATGGGTTGGGTTAGGCGCACATTAGTCTTCAAAGTGACATATTTGCTTCTTAACACTTTATTGTGATGTGAAGGTTTATCATTTTTCTTTGAGGTTACCCTACGGTTTATAATTCTATCCCCAGGTCTAGAACAGTCCATTCTATCTTTCAACTTTCTTAACTTCCTCACCATTTAGAAATTCTGTAACTACACAGTCTTTTCCCTCTTTTTGTTTGTAGTTGTTCTCACTCTCCA
>NW_006921824.1:5450030-5450870 GCF_000298275.1 Orycteropus afer afer | reverse complement strand
GATTTAGAATAATTTCTAATTTTTCATTTAATTTGTCATTTTGTTCTTGTATTTTCTTCCAAAATTCTTGTAAGGTTTTTTCTGTATTTTCTTTGTTCTGTCTCTTAATCCTTTGAAGATACCTAAGATAATTCTTTTGAATTCCTTATCAGAGAGTTCCAATGCCGCTTCTTCCTCAGGGATGTGTTCTGTGTCTGTATCCTGCTCCCTTGTTTCTACTACTTTATCCTGCCTCTTTGTGTGGACTGTGATGGTCTGTTGTTTCCGGGGCATTGTGATGTTGTTGTATTTAGATCTCTGTTAACGGTTTGTGAAGAGCAGCCAAGGGTGGTTCAGGCTTTTCTCGGTAGTTTTTTATTGTTGGCCCGTTGGTGGAGAAGGAAGAAGTGGCTCTCGCTCAGTAAGTGAAGTTGCAGGAGGTGTGGGGTGCAGCCGCGTCTTATGGGGACGGTTGTTGTCTCCCACCCAGTTGGACACAAATTACAGTTGAATAACCATAAAAAAACTAAAAGCCCTTGGACAAAAAACACACCATGTAATCACACATGAACAATAACCAAAAAATGTGAAAAGGGAAAAAAAGAAGAAAAAACAAGCAAATCTGCAATATCTGTGGATAGGGCATTAAGAAGAAAAAAAGAAAAAAAATAGGAAAGGAGAATAATAAATGAAGAAAAAAAATAGGAAGATTGCAAAAAGAAAAACAAGGAATAGGGTTAGTCATGAGAAAAAAAAACGGGGAAAGAAAACAAACAAAAAACAAACAAACAAATAAAAAAACAAAAAAAACCTTAAATTGGTGGGGGGGCAGAATTTCAACCAGGCACAGGAAAAAGAAAA
>NW_006921824.1:5446249-5448373 GCF_000298275.1 Orycteropus afer afer | reverse complement strand
TGCTAGTTGGGGTTTAGTCTACTTCTGTATCCTTCCCTTCAAGGCTCAGGGGTCCAAGATTAACTTCTGTGTCTGTGTCAACTGTTTTCCCTTTTCTTTGTTGAAGAGGGTCTGTGCAGCCCTTCTACCTAGTCCACCATCTTCCACCCTCCAATTTCTACTCTTAATCCTTAACACTTTAAAGTGGTCTTTTACAGCAGATTTTCCCAGTGCAATATGATGTCTGATTTCTTAACTGCCACTACCATGGATGTTGATTGTGGATCCAAGTAAAATGAAATCCCTGACAGCTTCAATCGTTTCTCCAGTTATCATGATCTTGGTTATTGGTCCATCTCTGAGGATTTTTGTTTTCTTTATATTGAGGTGTAATCCATACTGAAGGCTGCAGTCTTTGATCTTCATCAGTAAGTGCTTCAAGTCATCTTCACTTTCAGCAAGCAAGGTTGTATGAGTACACTATCCTTTTTCTTATACTTTGAATAGATAATGAAGGGGCAAGAGTTTTAAACTAAGAGTTCACATGAAGTTTGTGGCCATCAGTGTATTTATTTTACTAATCCTCACCCTAAATTCTAGAGTAGATTTTAAATACCTTCCTTGATGTTCATTAACTTTCTTGTCACCAGAATAAACAAAACCAAAAGACCAACTCATTGCCATCAAGTGGATTCTGACTCATAGCGACCCCCTTTGGGTTTCCAAGGCAGTAAATCTTTACAGAAGTAGATTGGCCAGTCTTACCTCCGTGGAGTGGAGTTAAACCTTAAATATATAACAAATACATATCAGAAGTGCAATGAAATTACATTGGTTTTGTTTTTTAATTTTCAGACCCACTTATTTAACAGCTAAACATAACTCCCCAAAATCCCCAGGTGCCAGAAAATGAAGATAAATTTAAAGTCAGAACAATGATTATAAGTTAAAGCTAAATGGCCCTCAAGGATCAGATACAAATAAAAGGCTGGCTAAGATTTTAAACGTCTTGAGGAAACAGGGTTTGAGACCACAACCACAGACGGCTATACAGGTAGAGCTGTAAATGAGCTCTCTGCAAACAGCCTGCAGCCAGGAAACACTGTTCTGCCTCTGAAACAAGAAGAAAAATCCACCCAGTGCTGCATGTAGAGATAGACACGGAAATGGGTGAGCAGGCTGAGCCGTAGAGGAAAAAAACATCAAGAGATATTTGCACCCACAGTCTCTGCGATGAGTGACCTTCAAGGTGAAGAAATTAAAAACTCATATAGATCCAGGAAACACACAGGACCCTCCCAGCGTCGAATTAGAAGTGATCCTATCAGGACAACTTCATAACCCAGAATACATAGGATTCCCACAATAGATAACACTCACTGAAGATGAACTCAGTTGGAAACTAGATAGGAAACAACACCCACAAGGGACAGACAGCAGATAAATACAACAAACACCCAGACATCACAAGTGATAGAGCAATAAAAAGTTTATTTATGATTTTCACAGGGGAAACGATGAGAAACTTTAATTTTAAAAAAGGATATTATGGAAGAATAGAGAAGAAATGATAAAAGGGGGGGGGGGAATAATCCAGAGGTGATGTAGAGAAAAAAAATAGAATATATTAAAGCAAATTTAAGAAAAATGAAAAAAAAAAAAAAGTGGGAAGCTCCAATAAGTGACTAATGAAAATTTCAGGAGAAGAAATAAAGAGAAGTAATATCAAAAAGATGACAGTGAAGAATGTTCCCAGATATGAATCCTAAGACTGAAAAATTCCAATGATTCTTAATCAGGAGAAATACAAGAAAATCCTTATTTAGACTTACTGAAGCTAAACTGTAGAAATCAAAGAGAATGAGAAAAATTTAAAAACTACTGAGGCAGAGAAGTGGGAAGGTAAGGATATGTTAACAGATTACTGGAAAAAAGAATAATACTCAGACTAACATGAACTTTTCATCAATAGGATTTTCATTAGTAATTATAAAACTATTCTGGTTACCTAGTGCCGCTCTGACAAGAATATACCACAAATGGAATGGCCTTAACAAACAGGAGTTTATCCTTACAATTTGGAGGCTTTAAGTCCAAGTTCAAAGTGCCAGGCTCTAGGGGCTGGGTGAAAGCCCCTCAACCTTG
>NW_006921824.1:5444647-5445984 GCF_000298275.1 Orycteropus afer afer | reverse complement strand
TAGAGACCATTCCCCAAGGCTTCTGTTTATATACAGGAAGCAGACCACATCCCTAAGGCAGCTACACCGCTGCTCACAGTAGTTTCCACCATGGAAATGATTACCAGTCTCATGAGGAATACTACATCCAGCTGCCCAGCCATTCAACCAGGCCCAGCCAAGTTGACATACAAACTGAACTACCACAAAAACCCAAAACAAAGAAAACAAAAAACGGAATGTCAAGGAAAATGAAGCCCAACAAAGTTAGATTAAGTATCTTCTCACAGCCACCATCCTCAGACATCAGAATCAGGGATAGCTGACAAATTGTTCCAGCTCTGTATCATGTCTCTAGCAAAGGATTTTCCAAGTGATAGACTTTTAAAAAGATAAGACAATATAAAGAGGGCCCAGTAGAATGAACCTTCTGTTAGGAGAAAAACAAATGACATAATAAAATTATATCCTTGTGTTACTTTGAAAAATTGTGGCAATTCTTTCTGCACAGGGCCAGACATCTCTGCAAAGTGTCTGTAATGGTTAATGTTATACGATAACTTGGCTAGGCCATGATTTCCAGTATTGTGTGGTTATCCTCCACTTTGTGATCTGATTTAATTATCTTTCATTTTGTGAAATATAATCATCTTCCATTTTGTGTTGTAAATCTTAACCTCTATATCTTAATGAGGCAGGATTAGTGTAGGTGTATCTTGATTCATAGCCTTACAATAGGGCATGACTCAAGTCCCACCTTACTCAGGTTCCACCTTTACTTAAGTCCCACCCTTACTCAATCATACCCTCACTCAAGTCAACACTTACTCAGATGTAAGGGGAGTTGCTGTGGAAATGTGACCTGTATCCATTATATGTATGAATGCTCTGGCAAGACTCTCTCTTGCTCTGAATCCTGCATCTGGTTCATAATCATCTGACCTCTGGTTCTTGAGACTTGAGCAACAGCCTGTTAACTGGCCTGCCTAATTGTGGGTTCATCAGTCCCTGTAAGCATGTGAGTCAGGAGATGACTTCAGCCTGATACTTGACACATGGGTTGAGATTTGCCAGCCTACACAACCATGTGAGCCATTTCCTTGTGATCTCTCTTCCCTCTCTCTGTGGTTTTGCTTCTCTAGAGAATCCAGCCTAAGATACTATAAAATCATGTTCAATAAAATCATTTGATCCCTTTACTAACCTTCCAATCTTCATACAACCTCTCTTATTTACCCACCGGTTGATGTTCAACTATATCAGGAGGTGGCATTTGATCAAGAACCAATAGTATTAAAGGAAGAAGTCAAAGCTGAACTGAAGGAACTGTCAAAAAAATAAGGCTCCAGGAATTAACT
>NW_006921824.1:5440368-5442837 GCF_000298275.1 Orycteropus afer afer | reverse complement strand
CTTTGCTTCTTAAAGAGGTCTTTGCTCTTTAAAGAGGTCTTTTGCAGCAGATTTGCCCAGTGCAACACACTGTCTGATTTCCTGATTGCTGCTTCCATGGGTGTTGACTGTGAGTCCAAGTAAAAAGAAATCCCTGAAAACTTCAATCTGTTCTCTCCATTTATCAGGATTTTGCTTATTGGTCTAGTTGTGAGAATTTTTGTTTTCTTTATGTTGAGGTACAATCCATATGGAAAATTGTAGTCTTTGATCTTCATCAGTAAGTACTTCAAGTCATCTTCACTTTCAGCAAGCAAGGTTGTATCATTTGCATATTGCAGTTTGTTAATTAATTAGTCTTCCTCCTATCCTGATGCTGCATTCTTCTTCATATAGACTCCAGCTTCTCAGATTATTTGGTCAGCATACAGATTGAGTAAGTATGGTGAAAAGATACAACCCTGATGTACACCATTCCTGATTTTAAACCATGCAGTATCCCCTTGTCCTGTTTCAGCCTCCTGGTCATGTACAGGTTCCTCCTGAGCACAATAAAGTGTTCTGGAATCCCAATTCTTCTCAATCTTATCCATAATTTGTTATGATCTACACAGTCAAATGCCTTTGCTTCGTTAATAAAACACAAGTAAACCTCTTTCTGGTATTCTTTGCTTTAAGACAATATCCATGTGACATCAGCAATGATATGCTTTGTTCCACATCCTCTTCGGAATCCAACTTGTATTTCTCGATTTCCCTTTCAGCAAGATTTTGCTCGCTTGTGATATTAATGTTATTGTTTGATAATTTCCACATTTTGTTGAGTCACCTTTCTTTGAAATGGGCACAAATATGGATCTCTTCTAGTCATTTGGCCAGGTAGCTGTCTTCCAAATTTCTTGTCATAGATGAGTAAGTGCCTCCAGCACTGCATTCATTTATTGAAACATCTCAAAGGGTATTCTGTCAATTCCTGGAGCATTGTTTTTTTGCCAATTCCTTCAGTGCAGCTTGGACTTTTTTCTTTAATATCATTGGTTCTTGATCATATGTTACCTCCTGAAATAGTTGAACAATCCTTATATCTATGCTTTTGGCCATCGGTTCAGCCACTGTGTGTGTCCATCTCATTTAGGGTCTTCCCCTTTTTCACTGATGCTCTATTTTACCACACATGATCCTCTTCTCCAGGAAAAGGTTCCTTTTGACAAAACGATCAAAGTAAGTGAGACAAAGTCTGGCCATTCTCTCTTCTAAGGAGCATTACAGCTACTTCTTCTAAGACAGATTTTTTCACTCTGGCGGCCAATGGTATTTTCAGTATTCTTAGCCAACACCACAATTCAAAGGCATCAACTCTTCTTTGGTCTTTCTTATTCACTGTCTGGCTTTCATGTGCATATGAGGTGACTGAAAAATACTATGGCTTGGGTCAGGTGAACCTTAGTCTTCAAAGTGACATCTTTGCTCCTTAACACTTTGAAAGAGATCTTTTGCAGCAAATTTGCCCAGTGCAATATGATGTCTGATTTCCTGACTGCTACTTCCATGGGTATTGATTGTGGATCCAAGTAAAATGAAATCCCTGACAACTTTAATCTTTTCTCTATTTATCGTGATGTTGCTTTTGGGTCTACTTGTGAGGATTTTTGTTTTCTTTTTTGACATAGGTCAATGCTTTTTTTTTTTTTTGCAGTGTTCCTGCCCCTCTTCTTCCATCCCTGGTAACCAACAAAGTTTCCTTCCATAAATAAACCTTTCCTAGACTTTTTGCAATAATGAATTAATACTATATTTGTCCTGTGATTGACTTATTTCACTCAGCATAATGTCCTCCGAGTTCATCCATGTTATGCAGTGTTTTTCAGATTCTACATTATTCTTTAGTGTTGCATAGTATTCCATTGTGTGTATAGTTTGGTTATCCATTTGTTTTGGTTACCTTGTGCTGCTCTGACAAGAATATACCACAAATGGGATGGCTTGAACAAACAGCAGTTTATTCTCTTAACAGTTCCGGAGGCTAAAAATCTGAGTTCAAAGTGCCAGGCTCTAGGGGCTGGGTGAAAGCCTCTCAACCTTGGGCTTTAGCTCTGCCTCTTGATTCTGGCCCACTGAAGCTAGAGGCATCTCTTCACTGGCTGCTGAGGCTAACAAGCCCAAGGTTGAGAACTAAAATGGCACAGTCCTGATGTTACCAAACCACATGGCAGGCCATTGATTCAAGTCCATTGAAAGTCCCAAGGTCAGCAAAGCATGGCAGGTTGTGGAAAAATGACATGGCTGCATGCATGGTTCAGGCATGCCATAAGCTAGAGACCATTTCCATAGCTGTTTCTTATATATAGGAAGCAGACCACATCCCTAAAGCAACTACTCAGCTGCTTGTGGTAGGTCCCACCATGGAGTTGACTGCCAGTCTCATCATGGGGAATAACTACCACCAGCTGCCCAACCACTCAACCAGGCCCAGCCAAGTTGACACACAAA
>NW_006921824.1:5436589-5437966 GCF_000298275.1 Orycteropus afer afer | reverse complement strand
TGTAGATTTTGTATCATTTCTAACTTTTCATTTATTTTGGTCTTGTATGGTCTTTCAAATTGTTCTAGGGTTTTCTCTTTGTTTTCCTCAATTTTGTTAGTGTTTTCTTGGATCTGTCTCTCAATCCATTGAAGGTACCTAAATAAAATTATTTTGAATCTTATCAGGGAGTTCCAATGCTGCTTCTTTCTCAGGGATGTGTTTTGGGTCTGTATCCTGGTCCCTTGTTTCTCCTGCTTTATGTTGGTTCTTTGTGTGGACTGTGATGCTCTGTTGTCTCCCAGGCATTGTGATGTTTTTGTGTTTATATTTAACTGTTGATTGTATGTTGGAATGACTTGCCCGCAATTTTTGTTTTCTTTGTATGTTATCTAAGTAAGCAGAGTACTGTGCTGTGCTCCTCTATTTGCTAGTTGGCTGCACTTACACACTCACCACCTGTCTCCTTTCCCATTGTCAGCCTCCTGTTTGTCCTTGCCATCCTTGGTAAATGGAGCCTATTCTTAGGTCCTTGGAATCCGAATGAGAATGCTGTCACTTTAAAATCCAAAATGGCCATCGCTTGTAAACATTCAAAATGGCTGTGCCCTTGGTCACTTTAAATATCCAAAATGGCCATTGCTTGTAAACAATCAAGTGGCTATGCCCTCTGGACAGCCGAAAGTCCACAGCTCAGGTTGTCTCCCTCCTTGCTATTTTCCTTCCTCATCATAGGTCACCAGCGTAGTTGTCCCTGCAGCCCTGGGCAACCAGGGCTGATATTTAGGTCAATTCTCAGGTCCCAACACCACTTGGAAATATTCAGGCTGTTGATTCCATCAGAGTAGCTGACAGTCCACCACTCCAACCATCTCCGTACTCACTATTTTCATTCGGGTTTTTGCACTTGTTGGTACCTAATCCACTTCTGTATACTTCCTTTCAAACCTCAGGGCTCCAGGATGATCTTCTGTATCTCTATCAATTGGTTTCTCTTTTCTTTGTTGAAGATGGTCTGTGTAGCTTGTCTGCATATTCCACCATCTTACTGGAAGTGGTGATTTTTTGTTTTCTTTATGTTGATGTGTGATCCATCCTGAAGACTGTAGTCTTTGATCTTCATCAGAAAGTGCTTTAAGTCATTTTCACTTTCATCAAGAAAGGTTGGGTCATCTGCATATCACAGGTTTTTAATGAGTCTTCCTCCAAAATTGATAACACACTCTTCTTCATATAGTCCAGCTTTTTGGATTATTTGCTCAGCATACAAACTGAGTAAGTATGGTGAAAGACACAACCCTGATGTATACCATTCCTGATTTTAAACCATGCCCAATCTCCTTGTCCTGTTCAAATGATAGCCTCTTGGTCTATGTACAGGTGCCTTGTGAGAACAAT
>NW_006921824.1:5411604-5416448 GCF_000298275.1 Orycteropus afer afer | reverse complement strand
TAACTATGGGGAGGAAGTGGGAAAGGAGCTGTTGCATTGTAAACTGTGGTCAATGACATGAGACAAAGTATATGTGAACTGCTGTATGGAAAGTGAATTCACTCTGTAAATCTTCACCCAAATCACAATAAATAAAATAAAATTTAAAAAAAAAAAAAGTGAAATAGAATGTATAAAGATCTATATCCTAGGCATTAAAAATGAACTGAAATGGACTGGTATTGGTCATTTTGAATTGGACAGTCATATGATCTACTATGCCAGTAATGACACATTGAAGAGGCACGGTGTTACAAGCATCATCAAAAAAGAACATTTCAAGATCTATCCTGAAGTACAGTGCTTTCAGTGACAGGAAATATCTATCTGCCTATAAGGAACACAATTTAATACAACTGTAATTCAAATTGATGAACCAACCACTAATTCCAAAGATAAAGAAGTTGAAGAGATGAACAGGGGAGGGTTCTGGTAAAATGGCAGAAAAGGCAGACAAACTACACTGACCCTCTTCAACAAAGAAAAGGGAAACTAATTAATACAGATACAGAAGATAATCCTGGAGCCCTGATCTTTTAAAGGAAGGATACAGAAGTGGACTAAACTCCAACTAGTAGAAGAACCTGCATGAAAACACCAAAAAAAGGAGATATACGGAGCCACAGTCTGTCAGCAATCTTGATGGTACAAATAGCTTGGCTATTGCCCAGTGGTGTAAGGATCTAAGAATTAACCTAAAATTCAGCCCTGCTAGCCAGGGGCTGCATGAAAGACTACACTGGTGGCAGGTGAGTAAAAGGGGAAGCAGCAAAGAGGGAGACAGGGTGACCTGTGGACTTTTGCCTGATTGGAGGGCACAGCCATTTTGAATGTTTATAAGCGGTTCGACCATTTTGGATATTTAAAGTGACAGCATTCTCTCAGATTCAGGGACCTAAGAATAGGCTCCACTTGCTGGGGAATGCAAGGATATTCCAGATGAGAACAACTGGAATGGTGTGACATTCCCCTTGTTACTCTTATACCCCACACCCTCTTGGTGAACAGAAGTGAAGCTATCCCTCACTCCCACCACCTTCTGGACCGGCAGGAATTCCATTACAGTCTGTGTGCTCTGACAGAGCCTGGGTGCACTGCCTGACCTACCCAGGTTTTTTTCCTTTTTTAAAGTTTGTTTTTTTCTGTTTTAAAATTATTACTATTATTGTTGTTATTGTTCTTTGTATTATTATTCTTTATTCTCCCCTTCCCAAGTCCTAGTTTTCTGCTTTTTCTCTATTGCCTGTTCCTGTGTCCCATTTTTTTCTTGTGGCTAATCCCATTCCTTGTTTTCCTTTTTGCATTTTCCCCACTTTTTTCTTCATTATTCTCCTACTGTACCTCTTTTCTCATATTGCCTCCTCTCCAGATATTGTGGGGTTTTTTTATTTCCTTTTCTTTTCTTTTTATGGTGATTGTTCCTGTGTGTTTATGCAGTGTGCTTTTTGTCCATTTGCATGTACTTTTTTGATGGTTTTTCAATCATTGTTTTTGTCTAACTGACTGGGAGACAGCAATAGTGCCCATATGGTGCAACCACACCCATACCTCCTGCAGCTCCACTTACTGAGTGAGAGCCATCTCCTCCTTCTCCACAACTGGCCAAAAGTAAACAATCACCAAGAACAGTCTCACTCACCCTTAACTACTCTTCAAAAACAGTTAACAGAGCTCTAAATACAACAACATCACAATGTCTCAGAGACCACAGACTGTCACAGTCCACATAAAGAAGCAAGATCAAGCTGTAGAAACAAGGGAGCAGGATACAGACCCAGAATACATCCCTGAGGAAGAAGCAGCATTGGAACTCCCTGATATGGAATTCTAAAGAATTATACTTAGGTATCTTCAAAGGATTGAGAGACAGGTCAAGGAAAACACTGAAAAAATTAAGGGAAACAGACAAAACCCTAGAACAATTTCAGAAGAAAATAAATGAATAATTAGAAATGATACAAAATCTACAGATAGAAATCCAGAACATTAATACTAAATTCTCAGAAATAGATAACACATTGAATGGGCAAAAGAGCAGAATTGATTCAATGGAAGACAGAATTAATGAGATTGAAGACAAATACCTGAATACTTCTTTGGAAAGGGATCAATCAGAAAAAAGATTGAAACAAAATGAAGAAACCCTAAGGCTCATGTGGGATACCATCAAAAGGAATAACCTACATGTAACTGGAATTCAAGAACAGGAGAAGAAAAAGAAAACAACTGAGAAAATTGTCCAAGATTTGTTGGAAGAGAACATCCCTAATATGATGAAAGATGAGAATATATCCATTCAGAAATTTCAATGAACCCCAAACAAGAAAATCACCAAGACATATCATCATCAAACTCACCAAAACCAAAGACAAACAAAGAATCCTGAAAGCAGCATGGGAAAAATGGAAAGTTACCTACATAGGACAACCAATAAGAATAACCTCTGATTTCTCAGCAGAAACCATGCAAGAGAGAAGGCAATGGGATGGTATAATAAAACCCTGAAACAGAAAAATTTCCAACCAAGAATTATATATCTGGCAAATTGTCCCTCAAATATGATGGTGAAATTAGGAGATTTCCAGATAAGCAGAAATTAAGGGAAATTGCTAAAACCAGATCAACCTTATAAGAGATACTAAAGAGATTCCTTTGGCCAGAGAAACAATAATAGCAAACAGCATATGACACTTAATACAGAAGATGACCTAACCCAGAAACCAACACAGCTATGGAAGTATCCAATGTAAAATAAGCTCACCAGATTGTAAACAGGGAACCAGAGACATCAATTGGCAAACAAGGACAACTAAAAACCAAAAAGAGGGAAAAAATAGTGCAGTTACAGAACTTCTAAATGGTGAAGAAGAGCTGAAAGATAGTGTGGTAGTTCAGTTAGTGTGTCAACTTAGCTGGGCCTGGTTGAGTGGCTGGGCAGCTGGATGTAGTATTCCCTATGATGAGTCTAGTAATCAACTCCATGGTGGAATCTACTGTGAGTAGCTGAGTAGCTGCCTTAGGGAATGTGGTCTGCTTCCTATATATAAGCAGAAGCCTTGGGGAATGGTCTCTAGTTTATGGCACACTTGGATCCTGCATATAGCCATGTCGTTGTTCAGCAGCATGCCATCCTCTGCCGATCTTGGGACTTAAATTGGGATTTAAATTAATAGCCTGCTGTGTTGTTTGGTAACATCAGGACTGTGCCTTTTTACTTGTCAACCTTGGGTTTGTCATCCTCAGCAGCCAGCAGCTGTATGAGGGAAGAAATGCTTCTAGCTCCAGTGGGCCAGGAGCAGGAGGCAGAGCTGGACCCCAAAGCTGAGGGGCTATCACCTAGTCCCTAGAACCTGGCACTTTGAATTTGGACTTAAAGCCTCCAAACTGTAAGAGAATACACTCCTGTTTGTTAAGGCCATCTCATTTGTGGTATATTCTTGTCAGAGCAGCACTAGGCAACCAGAACAGATAGAATGGACTGTTCTAAACTCAGGGAGAAAATTATAAATCACAGAGTAACCTCAAAGAAAAATGATAAACCTTTGCATCAAAATAAAAAAGAGGACAAGCACAAATATTTAGCAAATACTAAAACAACAGCAACAAAAGAAATGACAACACAATTCATAAACATAATGAGCTCAGCACAGAAAATTATAGGAACAAAGAAACCAGGAGCATGATGAAAAAACACATAACAATATGGCAGCAACCAATTCATACTCACTGCCATCAAGTTGAGCCTGACTCATAGCAACCCCTCCTTGGGTTTCCAAGGTGGTATCACTATGGTAGGAGATTGCCCAACCTTCCTTCCAAGGAGTAGCTGGTGGGCTTGAACCGCCAGCCTTCTAGTTAGCAGTTGATAATTACACTGAATGTCAACAGATTAAGTGCACCACTCAAGAGACAGAGAGTTGCAGACTGGATAAGAAAACATAACCCATCAACATGCTGTCTACAAGAGACACATCTTAGAGACAAAGACAAAAGAGACTAAAAATCAAAGGTTTGAAAAAGATATATCAAGCAAATGGCAACCAAAAAAGAGCAGGAGTGACAATATTAATTTCTGATAAAATTGGCTTTAAGAAATAAAGCACCATAAGAGACAAGAAAGGACATTATATAATGATTAACAGATCAATTGAACATGAAGATATAACCATAATAAATAGCTATGGACCCAATGAAAGAGCCCCAAAATACATAAAAATCAGACTTTAACAGAATTGAAAAGACAAATAGATGATTCCACAGTCATAATAGGAGACTTTAATACACCACTTTCAATGAAAGATAGAAAAACTGGAAAGAAACTCAACAAAGATGCAGAAGAGCTACACAATACAATCTACCAACATAACCTTATAGACATTTACAGAACACTTCATTGAACAACAGCACAATATACATTCTTTTCCAGTGACATGGAACATTCTCCAGGACAGACCATGTTAAGCCATAAAGCAAGCCTTAAAAAATTTTAAAAAACTGAAATACTGCAAAGCATCCTCTCAGATCACAATGCTATCAAATTAGAAATCAACAATAGCAAGATCAATGGAAAAAGAGCAAAGATATGGAAACTGAACAACACCCTCCTTAAGAAAGACTGGGTAATAGAAGAAATAAAAAATGAAATAAAAATTCCTTGAATCAATTGAGAATGAAAATACAACATACCAAAATCTTTGGGACACACCAAAAGCAGTGATCAGAGGCCAATTTATAGCAATAAATGCACACATCAAAAAAGAAGAAAGAGCCAAAATCAACACGTTAAACAAACACCTCCAACAATT
>NW_006921824.1:5409712-5411239 GCF_000298275.1 Orycteropus afer afer | reverse complement strand
GAAGAAATGGATAGATTTCTAGAAACACACTACTTACCTAAAGTAACACAGACTGAGGTGGAAAAGATAAATAGACCCATAACAAAAGAAGATATTGAACAGGTCATAAAAAAATTACCAACAAAAAAAGTCCTGGCCCCGACAGTTTCACTGGAGAATTCATTCAGAGAAGAACTGACACCAATATTACTCAAACTATTCCAAAACATAGAAAAGGACGGAATCCTCCCAAATACATTTTATGAAGTAAGCATAACCTTGATACCAAAATCTGGCAAAGACATCACTCAAAAGGAAAACTACAGACTAATATCCTTCATGAATATAGATGCAAGAATCTTCAACAAAATCCTAGCCAATAGACTCCAACAACATATATATATATAAATTCATTAAGACCAAGTGGGGTTCATATCAGGTATACAAGTATGGTTCAACATTAGAAAAACAATGTCATCTGTTACATAAATAAAAAAAAGGAAAAGAACCACATGATCATATCAATCAATGCAAAAAAGACATTTTTTATAAAATCCAACACCCTTTCTTGATAAAAACTCTCAGCAAAATAGGAACAGAAGGGACATTCCTCAACATAATAAAGGACATTTATGCAAAACCAACAGCCAACATTATTCTCAATGGAGAGAGACTGAAACCATTCCCCTTGCGAACAGGAACCAGACAAGGACACCATCTATCACAATTTCTATTCAACATTGTATTGGAAATCCTAGCCAAGGCAATAAGGCAAGAAAGGGAAATCAAAGGCATCCAAATTGGTAAGGAAGAAGTCAAACAATCCCTGTTTGCTGATGATATGATCCTATACCTAGAAAACCCGAGACCCAGTAAAAAATCTACTGGAACTAATTGAGAGACTTATCATAGTGGCAGGATACAAGATCAACATCCAAAAATCAGTTGGATTCCTCTACACCAACAAAGAGATTGCTGAAAAAAAAAATAAATAAATAAGGAAATCAATACCATTTACAAAAAACCAAACCAAACTCACTGCCATCAAGTCAGTTTTGACTCATAGCGACCCCTCCTTGGGTTTCCGAGGCAGTATCTCTATGGAAGTAGATCGACCGATCTTCCTTCCAAAGAGTGGCTAGTGGGTTTGAACCGCCAGTTTCTGGTTAGCAGTCAAATGCTTTAAGCACTATGCCACCACAGGTCCCAACCATTTACAATATGCAACAAAGCAAACCCAATGGACTGCCGTCAAGTTGGATCCGACTCATAGCAACCCCTCCTTGGATTTCCAAGGAGGTATCACTATGGAAGTAGATTGGCCAACCTTCCTTCTGAGGAGTGGCTGGTGGGTTTAAACCGTCAGCCTTCTAGTTAGCAGTCAAATGCCTTAGGCACTACACCACCAGAGCTCCAAATCAAAACAAGAATGAGATACCATCTTGCCCCAGCACTAGTAGCAAAGTTCAACAAGACAGAAAAGAACAATTCTGGAGAGGATGCAGAGAGATTGGGACCCTCATACATTGCTGGTGGGACTGTCAAATG
>NW_006921824.1:5391430-5408255 GCF_000298275.1 Orycteropus afer afer | reverse complement strand
TTAAAAAAAAAAAAAAAGGACCAGATGTTCTGGTTACCTAGTATCGCTCTGACAAGAATATACTACAAATAGGATGGCTTGAACAAACAGGAGTTTGGAGGCTTTAAGTCCAAGTTCAAAGTGCCAGGCTCTAGGGGCTGGGTGAAAGCCCCTCAAACTTGGGCTTCAGCTCTGCCTCCTGCTCCTGGCCCACTGGAGCTAGAGGCCTTTCTTCACTTAGACAGCTGCTGGCTCCTGAGGCTGACAAGCCCAAGGCTGACAAGTAACAAGGCACAGTCCTGATGTTACCTAACCACACAGCAAACCATTAATTCAAGTCCATTGAAAGTCCCAAGGTTTGGCAGAGCATGGCAAGCTGCTGAACAACGACACGGCTACATGCACGGTTCAAGCGTGCCATAAGCTAGAGACCATTCCCTGAGGCTTCTCCTTACATACAGGAAGCAGACCACATTCCTAAGGCAGCTACTCAGCTGCTCACAGTAGATTCCACCATGGAGTTGACTACCAGTCTCATCATGGGGAATATTACATCCAGCTGCCCAGCTACTCAACCAGGCCCAGAGAAGTTGACACACAAATTTAACTACCACACCAGGTTTGCTGGTCTGATAGAGCCAGATGGAACCAATGAGACTATGGCCCTTACCTGCCCTTCACGTCTGGAATTGAACCCACTCCTGTGGCTTTCAGCCAAACAAAAGATAGGCATATGAGCTGAACACTTACATTAGATAGATACACTCCTTGGAAAGATCAATCATGGGAGAACAGAAGGGCTGTGTATGCACAGGGAGACAGCTCACAGGGCTGGAGTGCATGGAGGGAACAACACAGGGAAGAGGTAACTATGGGGAGGAATTGGGAGGAGAGCTGTTGCATTGTGGGGAACTGGAGTCAATGTCATGAGACAAAGTGTATGTGAGCTTCTGTATGGAAAGTGAACTTGCTCTGTAAACTTACCCAAATCACAATAAAAATTAAAAAACAAAAGAAAAGAAATTGAAGATTCTTTTTTTTTTTTTTTTTACCAACTCTGTAGTCTGAAATTGATGAGACAGACAATTAAGATGCATTGATAGTTACTGGTGATTGGAATGTGTAAATGGAAACATAAATAGTTGAAGGATAAATAGTTGAAAAACTATGCCCTTGATGATGGAAATTATGCAGGAGATCATATAATAGAATTTTACAAGACCAGTGACTGATTCATTGCAAATACCTTTATTCAGCAACTGAAATGGCAGACCTCTTTAGATGGAATACAAGGAATCAAACAGACTTCATCTGTGGGAAGAGAAGATGAAGAAGCTCAATCTCATCAGTCAGAACAAGGCAAGGGGCTGACTGCGGAGCAGACCATCAGTTCCTCATATGCAAGCTCAAGTTGAATCTGAAGAAAGTTAAAACAACTCCACGAAAGTCAAAGTTAACCTTGAGTATATTCCATCTGAATTTAGAAACCATCTCAAGAATAGATTTGATGCATTGAACACTAATGACTGATGACAAAAAGAGTTGTGAGATGACATCAAGGATATCATACATGAAGAAAGCAAAAGCTAATTTAAAAGTCAGGAAAGAAAGAAAATACCAAAATGAATATCAGAAGAGACTCTGAAACTTACTTTTGAATGTACAGTAGCTAAAACATATGGAAGAAATGATGAAGTGAAAGAGCTGAACAGATTTCATAGGGTGGCTTGAGAAGACAAAGTGAAGTATTATAATGAAATGTGCAAAGACCAGGAGTTAGAAAACCAAAAGAGAAGAACATGCTTGGCAGTTTTCAAGCTGAAACAACTAAAGAAAAAAATTCAAGCCTGAAGTACTGATACTAAAGGATTCTATGGGCAAGACATTGGATAACACAGGAAGCATCATGGGAAGATGTGAGGAATTCACAGAATCAATATACCAAAAAGAATTGGTTGACATTCAACAATTTCAGGAGGTTGTTGTTGTTGTTGTTGTTGTTGTTGTTAGGTGCCGTCAAGTTGGACCTGACTCATAGCGACCCCTCCTTGGGTTATCAAGGCAGTATCACTACAGAAGTAGATTGCCCCATCTTCCTTCTGAGGAGTGGCTGGTGGGTTTGAACCACCTGCCTTCTGGTTAGCAGTTAAGTGCCTTAGGCACTATGCCACCAGTGCTCCTTTTTCAGGAGGTAACATGAACCAATTGTACTGAAGGAAGAAGTCTAGGCTGCACTGAAGGCACTGGCGAAATACACGGATCCAGGAATTGATGGCATCCCAACTGAGATGTTTCAACAAATGGTTGCAATGCTGGAAGCACTCACTCATCCATATCAAGAAATATGGAAGACAGCTACATGGCCAATAGACCAGAAGAGATTCATATCTGTGCCTGTTCCAAAGAAAGGTGACCAACAGAATGTAGAAATTATCAAACAATATCATTAATATCACATACAAGTAAAATTTTACTGGAGATAGTTCGAAAAGGGTTGCAGCAGTGCATCAACAGGAAACTGACAGAAAATCAAACCAGATTCAGAAGACAAAGTAGAATGAGGGATCTCACTGCTGATGTCATATGGATGTTAGCTGAAAGCAGAAAATACCAAAAAGATGTTTATCTGTGTTTTATTAAGTATGCAAAGGCATTTGACTGTATAGCTCATAACAAACTATGGATGACTTTGAGAAGAATGGAAATACCAGAACACTTCATTGTGTTCATATGAAACCTATACATAGACCAAAGAGACAGTCATTTGAACAGAACAATACTACATAGTTTAAAGTCAGCTTTAAAGTTGCTTATTAGTCCATACTTATTCAATCCGTATGCTGAGCAATAAAATGAGAAGATAGACTATAGGAAGAAGAACATGGAATTAGGATTGGAGGAAGACTCATTAACAACCAGTGATATGCAGATGACACAACTTTGCTTGCTGAATGCAAAGAAGCCTTAAAGCACTTATTGATGAAGAGTAAAGATTACAGCCCGCAGTATGGATTATATCTCAGCATAAAGAAAACAAAAATTCTCACAAATGGACCAATAAGCAACTTCAGGATAAATGGAGAAAATATTGAAGTTGTAAATCATTTCACTTTACTTGGATCCACAATCAATGCCCATGGAAGCAGCAGTCAAGAAATCAAATGACGTAATGCATTGAGCAAATCTGCTGTAAAGACTTTTTTACAGTATAAAAAGCAAAGATGTCACCTTGATGACTATGGTGTGCTTGACCCAAGCCTTGGTATTTACTATCATGTGAGAGTTGGACGATGAATATGGAAGACCACAGAAGAATTGATGCCTTTGAATTATGGTGTTGGAAAGAATATTGAATATGCCATAATCTGCCTAAAGAATGAACTAATCTGTCTTGAATGAACAGATCCAGAGAGAATGTTCCTTAGAATTGAGGATGGTGAGACTTTGTCTCATGTACTTTGGACATATTATCAGGACAGACCAATCCTTGGAAAAAGATATTGTGGTGGTTATGTTGTGGGTCAACTTGGCTGAGCCTGGTTGAGTGGCTGGGCAGCTGGTGGTAGTTAATTCCCATGAAGAGACTGGCAATTAACTCCACGGTGGGATCTACCACAAGCAGCTGATAGCTGCCTTTGGGATGTGGTCTGCTTCCTGTATATAAGGAGAAGCCTTGGGAATGGTCTCTAGCATATGGCTTCGACCCTGCATTTACCCATGTCATTGTTCAGCAGCCTGCCATGCTCTGCTGACCTTGGGACTTAAAATGAACTTGAACTAATGGCCTGCCGTGTGGTTTGGTAACATCGGGACTGTGCCTTTTTCCTTGTCAACACTGGGCTTCTCAGCTTCAGCAGCCAGCAGCTGTCTGAGTGAAGAAACACCTCTAGCTCCAGTGGGCCAGGAGCAGGAGGCAGAGCTAGACCCCGAGGTTGAGGGGCTTTCACCCAGCCCCTAGAGCCTGGCACTTTGAACTTGGACTTAAAGCCTCCAAACTTTGAGAGAAAAACTCCTGTTTGTTAAGGCCATCCCACTTGTGGTGTATTCCTGTCAGTGGCACTAAGTAACCAGAACAGATATCATGTTTGGTAAGGCAGAGGGTCAGTGAAAAAGAGGAAGACTTTCAATGAGATGAATTGACACAGTGGCTAGCTGCAACAATGGGCGTAAACACAGCAATAACTTTGAGGATGGCACAGAACCAGGCAGTATTTCATTCTGTTGTACATAGGGTTCCTAAAAGTTGGAACTGACTCGATAGCACCTGACAACAACAGTATCCTATTAACGTCTATAGGATCTGCAGTAATCATCTTTCTTCCATTTTTGATACTGGTATATATATATATATATATATATATATATATATATATATATATATACTCTTCTTTTTCTTTTCTTTTTTCTTCTTTCTACTTACTTTTGATTAATTTGCTTATTTATTTCATAGTTTAACCCCTTAATATACAGCCATGATCATTGATTTTAGACCCTCCTTCTTTTCTAACAAGAGCACTTAAAGCTATAAATTTCCTTTTAAGCACAGTTTGAACTGTCCCTACAATTTTTTCATGTTATGTTCAATATCATGTAATTAAAAATATTTCCCACTTTCTCTTGTAATTTCTTCATTGATTCAAGTGTTATTTAGGTGCATTGTTTAATTTCCAAATACTTAGGAATTTTCCAAATACCCTTTTGCTATTGATTTCTTATTTAAGTCCATGATGGTTACATGATTTCAGTACTTTCAAATTTATTAAAACCTGTTTTATGACCCAGCATATGGTCTAACTTGGTGAATATTCCTGTGTTTAATATACCTACTCCAGCTTTTTGACAACTCATATTCTCATGATATAACTTTTCCCATCTCTTTCAGCCTATTTATGTCTTTAATTTAAGGTGAGTTTCTAACAGACAGCATACAATTGGCTCTCAACAGTCTTTGTCTTTTAATTGGGATGTATCGTGCATTTACATTTAATGTACTAATTTACATGGTGGGTTTCATTTTACTATCTTGATGTTTTCTATTTGTCTCATCTGTTCTTCATTACTTTGTTTCCTCTTGGGTTTAATATTTTTCATACTCCATTTAATCTTTTCCATTAGCTCTATTTTTATGGTTGCTCTGAGTTTGGCATTTTTAACTTATTACAATCTACCTTCAAATAATATTAAATCACATCACATATAATAGAATACCCTTACAAAGATATACTTCTGCTTTCCCTTTCCTGTCTTTGTGTTTTCTTGTCATATATCTTACTTCTATTCACATTATAAACCCTAAAATACATTGTTATTTTAATTTAAGTAATCTATTTCCTTCTTAAAAATTGAAAAAAAATGGGGTGGGTACAGGGAGGAAGTGGGAAGAATATTGTCACAGTGTGGGGATTGTAGTAAATGTTACAAAACAGGATGTATATGGATTGTTGAATGGAAAACCAATTTGCTCTGTAAACTTTCACCCAAATCACAATAAATAATAAAAAAAAGAAACAAAAAAAAAATTTTTAAAGAGAAAAAGATCTTTTATATCTATTTACATATTTACCTTTTGTGGCACTCCTCATTCTTTTGTAAAGATTCACATTTCCACACTGTATATATTCCTTCAAATCTCCTGATGATGTAGTCTCTCAGCTTTTGTGTGTCTGCAAATGTCTTTATTCTGCCTTCAGTTTTGAAGTGTATGTTTGCTGGATAGGTATGTTGCTTTGTATAGACACCTGAGAGTGTTGAGGTTTGTTTCAGCAAATAGTTCATTTGTTGCTGTTGTTAGGTGCTGTGGAGTCGACTCCAACACATAGCGACCCTACCTACAGCTAAACAAAACACTGCCTGGTCCTGTGCCAGGTCCACGATCCCTGCTATACCTGAGCCAATCATGGCAGCCACTGTGTCAATCCATCTCGCTGAGGGCTTCCCCTTTTTTTGCTAATCCTCCACTTTACCAAGCATGATATCCTTCTGCAGGGAATGGTCCTTTCTGACAACATGATTAAAGTAGGTGAGACAAAGTCTGGCCATTCTCACTTTCAAGGAGCATTCCAGCTGCACTACTTCCAGGACAGATTTGTTCATTCTTTTGGCAGTCCATGATACTTTCAGTGTTCTTTGCCAACATCACAACCAAAAAATATCAACTCTTCTTTGGTCTTCCTTATTCATTGTCCAGCTCTTGCATATGCAGCAATTAAAAATATCATGGCTTGGGCTGGGTGCACCTCAGTCTTCAAGGAGACATTTTTGCTCTTCGGCACTTGAAAGAGGTTTTTTGCAGCAGATTCGCCTAATGCAATATGTCGTCTAATGTCTTGACTGCTGCTTCCATTGGTATTGATTGTGGAACCAAGTAATATGAAATCTTTAACAACTTCAATCTTTTCTCCATTTATTGTGATGCTGCTTATTGGCCAGTTGTGAGGATTTTTGTTTTCTTTACATAGAGATGTAATCCATACTGGAGACTGAAGTCTTTAATCTTCATCAGCAAGTGCTTCAAGTCATCCACTTCCAGCAAGCAAAGTTGTGTCGTCTGCGTATAGCAGATTGTTAATGAGTCTTCCTCCAATCCTGATGCCACACTCTTCCTCATATAGTCCAGCTTCTCAGACTATTTGATCAGCATACAGACTGAACAAGTATGGTGAAAGGATACAACCCTGACACACTCCCTTCCTGATCTTAAACCACGTGATTATCTCCTTGTTCTATTCGAATGACAGCTTCTTCGTCTAGGTACAGGTTCCTCACGAGCACAATCAAGTGTTCAGGAATTCCCATTCTTCTTAATGTTATCCATAATTTGTTATGATCCATATGATTCATTTAGCTGGATTCAAATTCCACACTCTGTCTCCCTGTAGTTAGAATCAACAGACATTCCTGCTTAGTTCTCCTCTTAGTGTGTTTCTTGCTTTTACTTGAGTTTCTTGGAGTCTCTATCATGAATGTACAGTTCAGGGGTAAAAAATCTGGGCAGAACTTACATACAGAATTTGTCACTGTCCCTCTATGGTTCCCTCCTTTGCAGAATTTTCCCCTTCATTTTTCATTAACACTGACAGCCCCAAAAGACAGCAGTTTTTTGCTTGAGTTCTAGTCATCCACTTACCATGGACTGGGATATGCCTTGGATAAAAAGGCATAAAAATTGCAGTAATAGTTCAGTGCCTTTTCTTTCTTTCAAGGACCAACTCCTCTCTAGTTTTTAGCTGCTACTGCTCACTTTCCAGTGGTTTCAAATAGGCATTAGTTATATTTTATCCGGAGTTTAAAATTGTTATTTGTGGAAGGGTTCATCCAATATAAACTATTCTACCATTGTTGTTGTTGTTGTTTGCCATTGAGTCGGCCCCGACTCATAGCTACCCCTCCTTGGGTTTCCAAGGCAGTATCATTACGGAAGTAGGATTGCCCAACCTTCCTTCTGAGGAGTGGCTAGTGGGTTTGAACCGCCAGCCTTCTGGTGAGCAGTCAAGTGCCTTAGGCACTATGCTACTAGAGCTCCCGTAATTCTACCATTGTTGTTGTTATGTGCCGTGGAGTCGGCCCCGACTTATAGTGACCCCTCTTTGGGTTTCCGAGGCAGTATCACTACGGAAGTAGGATTGCCCAACCTTCCTTCCGAGGAGTGGCTGGTGGGTTTGAACTGCCAGCCTTCTGGTTAGCAGTCAAGTGCTTTAGCCACTATGCTACCAGAGCTCCTAATTATTATTATTATTATTATTATTATTATTTTTAATTATTATTTTTTCTGAGTCTTTTAACTTTTAAAAATCTGAGACTATTTACACATATACATTTGTGTGGCTAATATAAATAGGAGCTACTGGCCATACTTGAATGTGTCTCCATTAGCAGTAATTTATTTTCTGGGACTGTAATAGGAAATATGGTTTCTAACTATTCTTGTTCTGAATTGCAAATCTGTCTTCTGCGCTGACAAAGTACTCTGTCAAAGCAGTGAAGTGAAAATTCTTTCAGCTGTGAGTCATCCTTCTCGTCAAAGGCCTCATGATGTAACTTACTAATTTTCTCCATTTATTAGACAAAGGAGAATTTCTCATCCCCTTCTAGAGAGCTCTCTTTTATTAGTTTTATGTGTTAGGCTGCCATGTATGATTTTGTTTAAAGGAAGTATGCCACTATTAGGAAAAAACTGTTTGTAATTCCTAGTCTAGAAAATCTCCAAAAGCCTCTAAAATACAATAAGTTTATGTATTTTAGTTTAATTATGGAAAGGTTCTGGGTATTTAAAAAATAATCTTTAGCATCATAATTCCTTGACCTGGCTGATCTCCTTCAAAGTGCTGCCTACTTAATAATAGTAATAACATAAGACAAAGAGGAGATTTGTGCTGATAAACATGCAGTGTTCCAAGGAAATATTACTTAAGTTCAAAGGCATGTGTACATTGGACTAAGACAACCATAATAAATAGTTTAAACCTATAGCTGTACTGACCTCCTAGAATCAGACACATTTGCAAAATATTGTGATTGCTTAAGACTTTATGCAATCAATTAAAACAACAATGAGATACCATCTTGCCCCAGCACTAGTAGCAAAGTTCAACAAGACAGAAAATAACAAATGCTGGTGAGGATGTGGAGAGATTGGGACTTTCATACACTGCTGGTGGGATTGACAAATGGTACAACCACTGTGGAAAGCAGTATGGCAATTCCTTAAAAAGTTGGAATTAGAAATACCATTTGACCCAGCCATTCCATTACCAGGTATATATCCTAAAGAAGTGAGAGCAAGAACAAGAACAAATATATGCATACCCATATTCCTTGCAGCACTATTTACAATAGCCAAAAGATGGAAACAACCTAGGTGCCCATTAACTGAAGAATGAATAACACAACTATGGTATATACACACAATGAAATACTATGCAACCCTAAAGAATAACAGAATCTGCAAAACATGGCATAATATGGATGAACTTGGAGGACGTTATGCTGAGTGAAATAAGTCAATCACAGAAGGACAAATATTGTATTAGTCCATTCTTGTAAAGAGTCAAGGATAGGTTAATATATGGAAGGAAATTTTCTTTGTTGGTTACCAGGGGTGGGGTGGGAGGGACACTGTTAGATAGGTAGAGACATGTATTGATTTGGATGAAGAGAAGGGCAATGTACCAAATGTGAGTGATCAACAGGGTGGCAGTGAGGAAGAGGAAGACATAGAGAAGTACATGGGAGGTACAAACAACAAAGAACTCTTTTGCACATACAGTACTACATTGTCAGTGAAGACAAACATGGATAGATGGGTGGATAGATGGGTGGACAGGCTGAACTGTTAGGTATGTCTACAAAGCGGGGAGTGTACCCAAGACCATGTACAGGGTTGGCAGACAATGTTTCAAGTGTATTGGTATGTTCTATAAGAATGCCCAGGTATATAGTAGAGCTGACAAGGGACAAGGTTGTAGTCACTTCTTGGCCACAGCCAGCTACCCAGAGAGAGCAAGTAGTTGGATCTTTGGGGTCAGGAACATAGTCACAGGGGACATCAAGCTCAACTGACATAACATATTACACAAAACACTGTTCCACATGCTACTTTGGTGAGTAGCGACTGGGATCTTAAAAGATTGCAAACAGCTATCTAGATGCAGTGATGGGTCTCTCCTCATCCAGAGCAAAGAGGAATGAAGAAAACCAAAGATTCATGGAAAGAATTAGTCCAAGCAACTGGTTCACCATGTGATCCTCAGCCTATATGACTATGAACCAGAAGAACTAGATGGTGCCCAGCTATCACTGTTAATCATTTGGAGGGGGATCTATGCAGGAAATTCTGGATGGAGTAGGAGAACAATGTGAACAAAACTCAAAATCATTTGGGAAAGAAAAAAAAGACCAGTTTTGCTGGTCTGATAGAGCTTGATGGAACCACTGAGACTATGGCCCCTAGCTGCCCTTCAGGTGTGGAATTGAACCCACTCCTGTGGCTTCCAGCCAAACAAAGGACAAGCATATGAGGTGAACATTTTCATTAGGTAGATACACTCCTTGGAAAGAACAGTCATGGGATAATAGAAGGGCTGTGTATGCACAGGGAGACAGCTCAGGCAGCAGGAGTGCATGGAGGGAAGGACAGGGAAGAAGTAACTACAGGGAGGAAGTGGGAGGGGAGCTGTTGCATTGTGGTAAATTATACTCAATGTTATGAGACAAAAGTGTATGTGAGCTGCTGTATGGAAAGTGAATTTGCTCTGTAAACATTCACCCAAACCACATAAAGTGTTCAAAAACAAAAATCATGTGTGTTACCTAAACCAGAAAAACCAAACTCACTGCTGTCAAGTCAGATCCTACTTATAGCAACCCTTCCTTGGGTTTCCCAGACAGTATCACTACAGAAGTAGATTCCCCAATCTTCCTTCCAAGGAGTGGCTGCTGTGTTTGAACCGCCAGCCTTCTGGTTAGCAATTGAATGCCTTAGGCATTACGCCACCAGAGGTCCAGGACTTGCTTATTTTATTACTTATTGATATGTTCAATGAGCAGATAAATAAAATTAAATGAGCTAACTTAGTTTCTCTTAAACAATTTTAGCTAAAAGTCTGAAAATGAAGGATGAAGTTAATTATTAATGGAACTGAGATTTGGAGTTAATCCACTCATTTATTTATGCTTCTGGACTGAGGCACTTCATTGTGCTATGTGCCAGGGATCCAGAAAAACAGTTTCAGCCACTTTTTATTCGGAAATGAATAATTAAATCATTTTTGTTGTTAGGTGCCATCAAGTTGTCTCTGACTCATAGCGACCTTATGTCCAGCAGAACAAAACACTACCTGGTCCTGTGCCAGCTTCACAATCCTTGCTATACATGAGCCCATAGTTGCAGCCACTGTGTCAATCCACCTTGTTGAGAGCCTTCCCCTTTTTTGTTGACCCTCCACTTTACCAAGCATGATATCCTTCTCCAGAGGATAGTACTAGATATGTACTTCTCTATGTCTTCCTTTCCCTTCTGAAAACATGACCAAAGTAGGTGGGACAAATACATTGTCTGATGTCTTGACTGCTCCTTTCATTGGTGTTGATTGTAGAACCAAGTAATATGAAGTCTTGGACAACTTCAGTCTTTACTCCATTTATCGCGATACTTCTTATTGGTCCAGCTGTGAGGATTTTTGTTTTCTTTATTTAGAGGTGTAATCCATACTGCACACTGTAGTCTTCAATCTTCATCAGTAAGTGCTTCAAGTTATCCTCACTTCCAGCAAGCAAAGTTGTGTTGTCTGTGTAATGCAGGTTGTTCATGAGTCTTCCTCCAATCCTGATGCCACATTCTTCTTCTACTCCAGCTTCTCACATTATTTCTCAGCATACAAATTGAATAAGTATGGTGAAAGGATGCAATGTGACACACTCCCTTCCTGATTTTGAGCCATGCAATGTCCCCTTGTTGTGTTTGAATGACAACCTCCTAGTCTATGTAGAGGTTCCTCATGAGTACAATAAAGTGTTCTGGAATTCCCATCCTTCTCAATGCTATCCATAATTTGTTATGATCCATGCAATCAAATGCTTTTGCTTGGTCAATAAAACAAAAGTAAAAACATTTTTGGTATTCTTTGCTTTCAGCCAAGATACACCTGACATCAACAATGATATCCCTCATTCCACAACCTCTTCTGAATCCAGTTTGCCTTTCTGGAAGTTCTCTGTCAATATACTGCTGCAACCATTTTTTAATTATCTTCAGTAAGATTTTACTGGGAGCTCTGGTAGTGTAGTGCCTAAGGCACTTGACTGCTAACCAGGAGGCTGGTGGTTCAAACCCATCAGCCACTCCTCGAAAGGAAGGTCGGGCAATCTACTTTCATAGTGATACTGCTTCGGAAACCCAAGGAGGGGACAATATGAGTCGGGTCTGACTCGACAGCACATAACAACAATAACAACAACAAGATTTTACTTGCTGTGATAGTAATGATATTGTTTGGTAATTCCCACATTCTGTAGGATCACCTTTCTTTGGAATGGATACAAATATGGATCTCTTCCAGTCAGTTTGGAGTGAGTACAAATGTGGATCTCTTCCAGTCAGTTGGCCAGCTAGCTGATCTTCCAAATCTCTTGGCATAGCCGAGTGAGTGCCTCCAGCATGGCATCCATTTGTTGAAACATGTCAGTGGGTGTTCTGTCAATTTCTGGAGTCTTGTTTTTCACCAGTTCCTTCAGTGCAGCTTTGACTTCTCCCTTCAATACTATTGGTTCTTGATCATATGCCACCTCCTGAAATGAATGAACATTGACCAATTCTTTTTGGTACAGGCACTCTGTATTCCTTCCATCTTTTGATGTTTCCTATATCATTCAATATTTTGCCCATAGACTCTTTCAATATTGCAACTTAAGACTTAAATTGCCTCTTTAGTTCTTTCAGCTTGAGAAATGCCAAGTGCATTCCTCCCATTTGGTATTCTAACTCCAAGTCTTTGCACATTTCATTATAGTAATTGGCTTTGTCTGCTTGAGCTGCTCTTTAAAATCTTTTGTTCAGTTCTTTTATCTTGTCATTTCTTCCATTTGCTTTAGCTACTCTCCATTCAAGGGCAAGTTTCAGAGTCTCTTCTGACATCCATTTTGGTCTTTTCTTCCTTTCCTGTCTTTTTAATGACCTCTTGCTTTCTTCATTGATGATGTTCTTGATGTCATCCCACAATTCTTACAGTTTTCAGTCATTGGTGTTCAGTGTATTAAATCTATTCTTTAAATTGTCTCTAAATTCAGGAAGGATGTAATCAAGGTCATATTTTGGTTCTTGTGGACTTGTTTTAATTGTCTTCAACTTCAATTTGAACTTGCTTATGAGTAGGAACCACCACACTATGACAAACTGACAGACAAGTTCATCTCTCTTAGTTGTTCCAAACCACTCTGCTCACTTCCTGGTCCTTTAACTGCTGCAAACCCACCTCGCTTCCTTCCCAGCCTCCCTTAGGCCACTCCAAATCCACTCCTTTTTAAAAATAGAGATATGAATGTCCTGTGGAGAAACAAAAGGGGGAAAACTACATGGTGTCATCAAAGTGGGGTTCACATCAGATATAATCATTGGACTGAGTTTTTAAAAAAGGGTAGAAGTTTACTAATCCTATTTCTAACCTGCAATCTCTAAAAGGGGGCTGAAATGTAAAAACAAATCTCTGTTGTTGATGGAGATTCAAAATTCTTTTCAAAAAAAGAAAAAATTGTATTTTGTTTTTATTTTATCACATCCCTAATCATTTCTATTTAGAATATTGACTTAACTTTCACTAGTTTATTAAATATAAATTGGATAGTTGATACACAAATGTTCATTGCAGCACTGTTAACAATACACAAAAGGTGGAACAACCCAAATACCCATTAACAGATGAATGGACGAATGGATAAACAAAACGTGGTATATACAGGAGTCCCCCACTATCTGAAAATAGTGTTCCTATGAAACCTTTCATCGCTGAAATGGTGTAAAGCAAAGAAGCAATTACTATTAATTTATATGAGAAAAATTTTGAGCATTCCCAGACCCCAAAAATAACCTACAAAATCATACTAAATAACATGTAAAACCTAAAAGTACATTAACATATAGTGTTCACAAACACCATTCAAAGCTATGGCAGCTTGATGCTGAGATGCTTAGTGTAGTTCTAAAGAAGGAGCTTGGTAACACCACTCTCTTTGCTGGAGGTGTAACAAGCCTCTTTAATAGTTCACTACAAAACAAATGCTGAATGCTAGCTGTACTTTTTTTTAACTTTTTTTCATGAAAGCAAAATGCTCTTCAATTACTTTTGGTTAATGAAAACGGCACTAATGTAGGTCTTTTGCAGAAGCAAAGTGGCATAAAGCAAACTTTGAAAAGCAGAGGATACCTGTACATGCAATGGAATATACATACTCTGCCATAAAGAAAAATGAAGTCCTGATGTGTGCCACACCATGCATGAATCTTGAAAACATAATGCTGAGCCTTGAAAAATTAGTAAGTCAGCCTCAAAAGGACAAATACTGTATGATCTCACATGCATGAAGTACATAGAATAAAAATATATGGAGTTAAGCATTTAATAGTGATTTTCAAGGACAGGAGAGGTGGGCATGGGGATAATTATTGTTTAGGATCATTGAGTTTTTTGTTTGTTTATGAGGATGGAAAATTTGGCAAAGCACATTGGTGATGGTGGTACAATATGACTGATGTAATCGATCTCACTGAATTGTACATGTGAAAAATGTTGAATCAACAAATAAGGTACTATCTATATAGTCACAATGGAAAACAATAATGCTTTATAAAACCCATCTTTAATATTTTATTGTATCAGTGAACAATATTTCTTTCCTTCAAGAATATTAGATTTTTATCAAAACAAGAATGAGATACCATCTCACTCCAGCACTAATAGCAAAATTAAACAAGACAGAAAATAATAAATGCTAGCAAAGATGTAGAGAGATTGGGACTCTCGTACACTGCTGATGGGACTGTCAAATAGTACAACCACTGTGGAAGTCAGTATGGTGATTCCTTAAATAGTTGGTAATAGAAATACCATTTAATCCAGCAATCCCATTTCTAGGTAAAAATCCTAAAGAAGTGAAAGCCAGGACACAAACAGATATATGCATACCCATGTTCATCAAAGTATTATTCACAATAGCAAAGAGATGGAAACAACCTAAGTGTCCATCAACTGAGGAATGGATAACCAAACTGTGCTATGTACACACAATGGAATAGTATGCAACACTAAAGAATAATGTAAAATCTGCAAAACACTGCATAATGTGGATGAACTTGGAGGACACTGTGCTGAGTGAACTAAGTCAATTACAGAAGAATAAGCATTGGATTAGTCCACTATTGTAAAAAGCCAAGGAAAGGTTTATATATGGGAGGCAAATTTTTCTGTTGGTTAACAGGGATGGGAGAGGAGGTGAGAGAAAATTCCTAGATAGGATATATATATCTGCCATACATGAAGATTGGGCAATCTACTTCCATAAAGATTTACTGCCTTGGAAACCCAAAGGGGATTGCCATGAGTCGGAATCGACTCAATGGCAGTGAGTTTTTTTGGTTTGTAAATAGGCCGACTCGACGGCAAATGACAACAACAACAATATACAAATATACATATTTACCAAAGATTTAAAGTGGTTACCAAGGGTAGGAGGGAGGGGGAAAGGGGAAGCTTTTGTTTATGGGGCACTGAGTTTATGCTAATGGTGGTGGAATATTTTGGAAAAGGATAACAATAATGGTGGCATGACATGAAAAATGTCATCAATGTCCCCGAACTGTAAATGTGGAAGTTGTTATGTTTGTGAATGTCTTGGTGTGCATGTTTCAACTATAATAAAAAAAAATTTTTAAAATTAGATTTTTCCCCCCTGTATTTAGCTCAAATTGATTTCTGATCCTCATATCTGTATGTCTACTGAAAAATGGAGACTACGGAGATTAGAAATATCTTTTGAGTTTCTGCTTGAATTATCTGCACTATTTGATTCCTGAGAAAGAGTACCCTAGAAGACTAAGAGAAGAAACAAAAAATAAATAAATAAATTCTCATTGAAACCAGTGGTGCTTGTCTTTGCACAATGACAATTCCCTGAACTGTATGTTAAAGTAAGTCTTAGACATGGCCTATCCTTGCTCTGCTCACATCTTCTAGAACATAGGCTGTAGCTGACAAAATCCTGTAGTACATAATTTTAAGCAAGGAATAACAAATATTTGAACTTGAATAACAGATAAAGTCAGTTATCAAAAGAATGAATGAAAAGTCTAGAACCAAAGGCATGTAAAAGTTTGTCTCTCAGGACTTCTGGTAAGATGGCGGAATAGGGAGAAAGACTGCACAGACCCTCTTCAACATAGAAAAGGGGAACCAATGAACATAGACGCAAAAGATAATCCTGGACCCCTGAGCCTTGAAAGGAAGGATATAGAAGTGGACTAAACACCAACTAGCAGAAGAATTTGCATGAAAATACCAAACCAGGAGACAGATGGAGCTGCGGTCTGGCAGCGATCCTGAGCAAGCCAGACGGCATGGCACAGACAGCTTGGAGAGTGCTGAGTGGTGGTAGGACCTAAGAATTAACCTAAAAATCAGCCTGCTAGCCAGGGACTGCATGGAGGACTGCTCTGGTGGCTGGGGACTAAAACGTGAAGCACCAGTGAAGAGAAAGGCGGGCTGAACTATGGCCTTTTGCCTGTCCGGAAGGCGCAGCCATTTTGAATGTTAACAAGCAGTCTGACCATTTTGGTTATTTAAAGAGACAGTGCTCTCTGAGATTCCAGGGGCTTAAGGACAGGTTCTGCTTGCCAGTAACCCCCAAAACACTCTGGACCTGGACGACTGAAAAGGTGCAACATTCCCCTCGTTACTCTTATACCCCACACCCCTTGGTGAACGGAGGTGCAGCCATCCCCGACTCCCACCCACCTTCTGGGCTCGCAGGAACTGCATCCCAGAGTCTGTGTGCTCAGACAGAGCCTGGATGCCCTGCCCTGCCCTCCGCCGATTTCTTTCTTTCTTTTTTTCTCTTTCTTTTTTCTGGTTTTTAGTTTGCTTGTTTTTGTCTATTTTAAAACTACTACTATTATTAATACATATGTCCTTTTTACTATTATTCTTTATTCTTCCCCTCCTATTTTCAGCTCTTTTTCTTTTCTCTGTTCATGGTTGCAATTTTTTTTTTTTTTTTCTCATGGTTAACCCTGTTCCTTGTTTTTCTTTTTGCATTTTTTTTCCCATTTTTTTCTTCATTATTTTCCTTTTCTACCTTTTTT
>NW_006921824.1:5390222-5390750 GCF_000298275.1 Orycteropus afer afer | reverse complement strand
GAAGAATTTTGGAAGAAAATACAAGAACAAAATGACAAAATAAATGAAAAATTAGAAAGGATTCTAAATCTACAGATAGAAATCCAGAAGATTAACACTAAATTGTCAGAAATAGGTAACACATTGGAAGGGCAAAGGAGCAGAATTGATGAAACAGAAGACAGAATTAATGAGATTGAAGACAAATACAAAATACTTCTTTGGAAAGGGATCAATCAGAAAAAAAATTTCTAAAAAAATGAAGAAAGCCTAAGGTTTATGTGGGATACCATCAACAGGAATAACCTACACATCATTGGAATTCCAGAACAGGAAGAGAAAAATAATAGCATTGAGAAAATTGTCCAAGATCTGTTGCAGGAGAACTTCCCTGATATGATGAAATATGAGAATATAGCCATTCAGGAAGTTCAACGAACCCCAAACAGAATAGACCCCAAAAGAAAATCACCAAGATATATCATCATAAAATTCACCAAAACCAAAGACAAAGACAGAATCCTGAAAGCAGCATGGGAAAAGCAAAAA
>NW_006921824.1:5374119-5385000 GCF_000298275.1 Orycteropus afer afer | reverse complement strand
AGATACACTCCTTGGAGAGAACAATCATGGGAGAAAGAAGGGCTGCTTATGCACTGGGAGACAGCTCAGAGGGCAGGAGGGCATGGAGGGATGGACACAGGGAAGAGGTAATTATCGGGAAAAAGTGGGAGGGGAGCTGTTACATTGTGGTAAATTGTGGTCAATGTCATGAGACAAAGTGTATGTGAACTGCTGTATGGAAAGTGAATTTGCTCCATAAATCTTCACCCAAATCATAATCAATAAATAAATAAAATAAAGGTTTGTCTCTCATTTTCTTTCTATTACATAATAGAAACAACAACAACAACAACCACAAAAAAACTTTTCATTGTGATTTGGGTGAAAGTTTACAGAGCAAATTGGTTTTCCATTCAACCATTCATACACAATTTGTTTGTTGTCATTGATTGCAATCCTACAATATATCAGCATTTTTCCTACTTCCTCCCTGTTTCACATTTCCATTTGTCCTCTTTTCCTATCCCTTCTGCCTTCTGAGCTTTATCCCTTGGCAAATGCTGCCCTTCTGATCTCATATGGTTGATTATTCTAAGGAGTACTTCCTCCCTGGCATTATTATTCACCTCATAGGCTTATCTGTTGTTTGGCTGAAGGCTGAGATACAGGGGTTGATTTGAGTTCAGTTCCTGGCTTGAAGTATAAGAGCCATAGTCTCAGGGGTTCCACCCACCTCTATCAGAGCAGTATGCCTGGTATTTTATATGATTTTAAGTTTTGTTCCACATTTTTCTCCCACTCTATCCAAGACCCTTCTATTGTGATCCTTTTTGGAGAGGTCAGGAGTGGTAGCTGGTCACCACCTAGTTCTTCTTGTCTCAGGGTCACAGAGGTTGAGGTGCACGTGGTTCATCAGTCCTTTGAAGTAAATGTCCTTGATTTTCCTCATTTTACTTTGCTCTGGACAGGGAAAATTATACACTCTAAATTTTAAAAACCAACAAAAAATGGAATAGAATGAAGCAATTAAATACATGTAATACTCTAAGATTATTTGACTTTTCTGTTTTCCAAGGCAATGGTCTCCAAAGTCTAGTGTGTGGCCTTGAGGTCTATACAACACAATGCACAAAGGTATGAGAAGAATCTATTGAATGAATGTCTATTTATATTTTCATCTTACCTTTAAAAATGTCTATTTTCATGTATTGTTGTTGTTGTTGTTAGGTGCTGTTGACTTGTCTCTCACTCAAGCAACCCTATGCACAGTAGAACGAAACACCACCTGGTCCCACACCAGCTTGGTGATCCTTGCTACACTTGAGCCAATCACCACAGCCACTGTGTCAATCCATGTCATTGAGAGCCTTCCCCTGTTTCATCAACCCTCCACCTTACCAAGAATGACATCCTTCTTCAGGGAATGGTCCCTTCTGATAACATGACCAAAGTAGGTGAGATGAAATCTGGCCATTCTTGCTTCCAAGGAGCATCTGGCTGCACTTCCTCTAGGACAGATTTGTTAGTTCTTTTAGCAGTCCATGGTACTTTCAGCATTCTTCACCAGCACCACAACTCAAAAGCATCAATTCTTCTTCGGGCTTCCTTATTCATTGACCAGCTCTCACATGCATATGTTGTTGTTCTTGTTATGTGCCGTGGAGTCAGACCCGATCCCTAGCAACCCCTCCTTGGATTTCCGAGGCAGTATCACTATGCAAGTAGATTGCCCAACCTTCCTTCCAAGGCAAGTGAAAATATCACGGCTTGTGTCAGGTGCACCTTAGTTCTCAAGGAGACATCTTTACTCCTTGACACTTGAAAGAGGTCCTTTGCAGCTGACTTTCCCAGTGCAACATGTCATCTGATGTCCTGACTACATTTCCATTGGTGTTGATTGTAGAACCAGGCAATATGAAGTCTTTGACAACTTCAATCTTTTCTCCATTTATTGTGATGCTGCTTATAGGTCCAGTTGCGAGGATTTTTGTTTTCTTTATATTAAGATGTAATCCATACTGCTGACTGTATTCTTGAATCTTCATCTTCAAGTTGTCCTCACTTTTAGCAAGCAAAGTTGTGTTGTCAGCATATCACAGGTTGTTAATAATTCTTCTTCCAATCTTGATGTAACATTCTTCTTCATATAGCCCAGCTTCTCAGATTATCTACTCAGCATATAGATTGAATAAGTATGGTGAAAGAATACAACCCTGATACACTCCCTTCTTGATTTTAAACCATGTGGTGTCCCCTTGTTCTGTTCAAATGACAGCTTCCTGGTCTATATACAGTTCCTCGTGAATACAATCAAGCATTCTGGAATTCCTATTCTTCTCAATGTTATCCACAATTTGTTATGATGCATACAATCAAATGCTTTTGCATAGTCAATAAATCACAAGTAAACATCTTTCTGGTATTCTTTGCTTTGAGCCAAGATCCATCAGACATCTGCAATGGTATCCCTCATTCCACATCCTCTTCTGAATCCAGCTTGCACTTCTGGAAGTTCTCTGTCAATATACTGCTGCAACTGTTTTTTAATTATCTTCAGTAAGATTTTATTTGCATGTGATGTTAACAATATTAATAATCATTAATAATATTAATATCGTTTGATAATTTCCACATTCTGTGGGATCACCTTTCTTTGAAATGGGTACAAATATGGATCTCTTCTAGACAGCTGGCCAGGTAGCTGTCTTCTAAATCTCTTGGCATAGCCAAGTGAGTGCATCCAGTGGGGCATCCGTTTGTTGAAACATCTTAATGGGTATTCTGTCGATTCCTGCAGCCTTGTTCTTTGTCAGTTCATTTAGTGCAGCTTTCACTTCTTCCTTCAGTATCATTGGTTCTTGATCATATGCTGTCTCCTGAAATGGATAAAATCCACCAGTTCTTTTTAATACAATGACTTTGTATATTCCTCCCATCTTCTATTGATGCTTCCTGCATCATTCAATATTTTGCCCATAAAATCTTCCAATATTGCAACTCATGGCTTAAGTGTTTCCTCAGTTCTTTCAGGTTGAGAAATGCTGAGCATGTTCTTCCCTTTTGGTTTCTAACTCCAGATCTTTGCACATTTCATTATAGTAATTGGCTTCTTGGAGAGACAGGACCCACCTCCAAGGCAGAAAAGGGAGAAAACCTCCGGGACAACAAAAAGTAGCAGGATCCAGGTAAGGGGCTGGAAGACAGGACCCACCCTCCAAGGCAGGAAAGGGAGGGAACTGCCAGGGATGACAAAAGTGGCAGGATCCAGGTAGGAATTAGGTAAGGAGAGGGTGGAGAGGTTTCCAACAGCTAAAGGAGATGAACTTGTCTGTCAGTTTGTCATACTGTGGTGGCTTGCACATTGCTGTGAAGCTTGAGACTGTGCCCCTGCTGTTTCAAAAGCCAGCATGGCTGCACATGGTGCACAGGTTTCAACACAGCTTACAGACTGAGACAGACTAGGAAAAAGGAAGATGCCATCCACTTCTCAAAGAATTGGCCAAGGAAAACCTTATGAATAGCAGAGAAACACTGTCTGATACGTTACTGCGCAACTTTATGAATAGGCTGGAAATGTCCAATACAGCACAGGAAGACGAGCCTCTTAGGTTGGAAGGCACTCAAGGTACAACTGGGAAAGAGCTACCTCATCAGAATGCAACAAACCTTAATGATATGGATAGAATAAAGCTTTCAGGACCTCCATGTGCTGACATGGCACAACTCAAACTGAGGAGAAACAGCTGCAAGCATCCATTAATAATCAGAACATGGAATGTGTGAAGTGTGAATCTAGGAAAATTGGAAGTTGTCAAAAATGAAATGGAATGCATAAAGACTGATATCTCAGGCATTGTTGTTGTTGTTGTTATTTGCCATCGAGTCGGCCTTGACTCATAGTGACCCCTCCTTGGGTTTCCGAGGCAGTATCACTACGGAAGTAGGAATGCCCAACCTTCCTTCCGAGGAGTGGCTGGTGGGTTTGAACTGCCAGCCTTCTGGTTAGCAGTCAAGTGCCTTAGGCACTATGCTACCCAAGCTCCTATCTTAGGCATTAGTGAGCTGAAATAGACTGGCTTTGGCCCTTTTGAATTAGACAACCATATGATCTACTATGTCACAAATGACAATTTGAACAGGGATGGCATGGCATTCATCATCACAAAGGATGTTTCAAGATCTTTCCTGCAGTACAATGCTGTCAGTGATAGGATAATATCCATATGTCTACAAGGAAGACCAGTTACTACTACTATTATACAAATTTACACACCAACCACCAAAGCCAAAGATGAGGAAATTGAAGATTTTTATCAACTTTTGCAGTCTGAAATTGACCAAATGTGCAGTCAAGATGTGTTAATTATCACTGGTGACTGGAATGCAAAAGTTGAAAACAAAAAAGAATCACCAGTAATTGGAAAACTTGGTCTTGGTGACAGAAATGATGCTGGAGATTGCATGATACAATTTTGCAAGACCAACGACTTATTCATTGCAAATACCTTTTTCAACAACACAAATGGCGGCTATACATGTGGACTTCACCAAATGGAGTACACAGGAATTAGATTGACTACATCTGTGACAAGAGACTATGGAAAAGCTCAATATCTTCAGCCAAAACCAGGCCAGGACTGATTTTGCCACAGACCATCAACTGCTCATATGTAAGTTCAACTTGAAGTTGAAGACAATTAAAACAAGTCCATGAAAGCCAAAATATGACCTTGAATATATCCCTCCTGGATTTAGAGACCATCTAAAGAATAGATTTGATCCACTGAACACAAATGACCGAAAACCAGAAGAAATTTGGAATGACATCAAGAACACCATCCATGAGGAAAGCAAGAGATCATTAAAAAGACAACAAAAAAAGAAAAGACCAAAATAGATGTCAGAAGAAACTCTGAAACTTGCCCTTGAGTGAAGAGTAGCTAAAGCGAATGGAAGAAATGACAAGTTTGTCTCCCTTAGCTGTTCGAAACCTCTCCACCCTCCCCTTACCTGGATCCCTGCTGCTTGCTCACTCTGTTCTGGATCCCCTTGCTTTCCTTTTCTTTCCTCAAGTTTCCTGCTGCTTGGGGGGTGGGGCCTGGTCCCTCCCCTTACCTGGATTCCTCTGCCACTTGCATGCTCTGTCCTGGTCTCCCATTTAAAAAATTTTTTAAATTATTTTTCATGTATCAGATAGTATATATTAGCAGAATAATTCACATATACAATTTATAAATAAATAAACAATAGGAGAAAAAAGTTTGGTGACTACTCTTCTAAGGTTGGTATACTCTGATTTAACACATTTTATTCCTATCTTATTCATAAGGTTTTCCCTGGCCAATTCTTTCAGAAGTGGACGGCCTCTTCCTTCTTCCTAGTCTGTCTCAGTCTATAAGCTGGGCTGTTACCTGTGCACCAGGTGCATTTCGCTGGGTTTTAAACACCAGAGGTTCAGCCTCAAATTCACGTCTACATGTCACCACAGTAGGACAAACCGACAGACAAGTTTGTCTTGCTGTTGGAGACCTCTCGTATCACCCCCACCTGGGTCCCTGTGGCTGACTGTTCCTCTGTCTGGCTTCCTGGCTTTTAATCCCCTTTCTCCTGCCCTTCTGGCCTGCTGCTTTGGGCGTCCCTGAGTTGTCTCTCCTCACCTGTATCCCTGGGGCTTACTGCTCTTCTGTCTGGGTTCCTGGCTTTTATCCCCTTTCTCCTGCTTTCCTGTCCTGCTGCTTTGGGCGGGCCTGAGTTTCCTCTCCTCACCTAATCCCTTCGGCTGATTGCTCTTCTCTCTGGCTTCCTGGCTTTTAATCTCCTTTCTCCTGCTCTTCCCACCTGCTGCTTTGGGCGTCCCTGAGTTGTCTCTCCTCACCTGTAACCCTGGGGCTATCTTAAGGATGCTATGGAATAAACTTTTCACAAAGGGAATAAACTGAAATTCACAACCAAATATAAAATGTTAAATTATTGCATTTGTACTGCTAGCCTTTATAATAGCCATTGCATACTACGAATCACCACACAGTTGTATAGATTAGCTAATACAGTATTTTATTTAAATTTTTCACATTCCAAAAAGTAATACTCAAACTGTAAAAATAATAGTCATAAAAATGACATAGAATTAGAACAAAGAGAAAATATCTCAAGAGATATGTTATTTTACATATTCTTTTCTAGTCTTTCTGTGTACTTTTATTTTACATAGATGAAATCATACATAAATATAAATCCCCTTCTTTTTCACTTGTGAAATACACAATATTTATAAATTCATAAATATAAATTTTTATGACTGCATAATAGTCCATTTCTCTATATATGTCCTCACAAACACTGAAATAAAGAAACTGATGTGCAGGAAGAATTGAGATGCCAGTGGAATTTCTAGTAAAGCCACTCCAGATGGTTCTATGAGACAAGATTTTCTTTAGTCAAAATGTGCTATTCTAGGCTGGCTTTAATTAGATCTATGCATTTTTGTTGTGTATAGTAGATTTTATTTCACATCTATATTTCTGCTTCTGTGTTAGATAGATAGCTGAACACCAAAGAAAGATTCCTTAGGGTCCATTAGACTGAAGGCATTTACCAAAGAAACCTCTTCTTCCCAGGTGACTGGAAGGCACAATGAATGTATCCATGGAGTCACTGCAACTATATTTTACCAGTGCCCTCAAGCTGTTGGCTAGAATTTCTCAATAAAGGAAAAGCTAGCCTTCCTGTGTGAGCAACACAAAGAAGGATACATCAAAAGCGAGGTGGGAGTGTAAGGTGAGGAAAGCCTGAAAGTATAAGGAAAGGGAACCCACAAAGGCAGTGAAAGAAATAAAAGAAGATATCAAAACAAAGAGCTGCTATCAACAGCAGTCACTGACAAAAAAAAAAACCTCAAACAAAATAAGCAGCTTAAACTATAAAGATTAAAAGAGGTTGAAAAGCACTCTTTGAAACATGAAACAACTATTTCCACAACCTTAATCCCTCTTAAAGCCTTGTATTCCTTTCTCTGGTCATTTGCTCTAAATTACTGAAAACAAATGCTTGACAAGACACAGGTGAAGTGAATTAATCCTTTAGATTTTGCTTACACTGGATAAGGCTAGCAAGTTTAACAGCATTTGATGGATAAATCTTTTAATAGGTCTGCTATTCAGTCAATTCTGATCCTGAATATTTTTAATATGCATGGTGACATAGTCTTACTTCAGTTAATGTTAGGTTCTCTGAGCAAGCTTGTTTTTTTTTTTTTTAATTTGTTTTTTAATTCACTACAAGTAAAACTCATTGTCTAGAGACATGACTGAAATTTTTAGTCATGTCTCATTCAATCAATTTCCAATGTTTGGATATTCCAACAATACCTCCAAATTTATAAATTATAGTATTCAACTATAATAGATGTACGGAAATAGAAAACTTGATAGAAATTCTTTTAAATTATGACTTTCACCAGAATATGACTATATTAACAAAAGGGGTTAAAGTAGGTCTTCACTTGCAAAGGTTCTTCTGTTAATGGCATCAGGGATGTTTTCTAAAACTATTTTAATAATAGACTCAGAATGATAAGGATATTGTGGTATACAAAGCACTTTGTATATTTTTAAATTTGCTGGCAAAAGAAGTGTAAACATTTTGCAATACACCCTTGAAGCAGTTTTTCTCAACTTAAAAGCCCTTATCTAACCAATTCGTAAAGAATGTTTACCACACATGCACCACACCCATGCACAGCACCAATTAAAAACATTATTCATTGTTCCGTGTAGCAATAAAATATCTTTAATTTTAATATCTCCTTTATTTTCATTATATCACTTTCTTCGTCTATTTTTCATAGATATGTCATGAGAGACACTATCCAACAATGATAAGGGAATTCAATGGAGGTTTTCTCTGGGCTGTAAGTTTCTAAATTTTCACAATTTTGTTTTTCTGTTTGTTTTATAGACAGGTTGTCTCTTTATGTATCATGTTCTTCATAACTGCCAATTCTGAATACTCACTCTAAACAAATCTGATTGATAAACAAATCCATTTTATTATCTAACCTATTTTTTTCTCAAATGAGGTATTAAGATATTTCACTGGATCTTTCATTGTCCAAATAAACTTTATTTCAGTGACAAGAAGATAAGAAACTAGAATAATAGATGTAAGGAAATAGAAAACTTAAAAACTACAACAAATACTTTGAAGGAAAAAACCAAACCCACACAAAACAATAACAGCAATTTTAGCCCACTGTAAAGGGAAGAGGCTCAACAATAATAATTACAATTTATTACATGTTTTCAATATATCAAGCTGTGTATTAACCTTTTTACAAAAATACCCCAGGTATTCTTCACAAAATCCCTATGAGGTAAGTATTGTGACTGATTCCAAGATCACACAGTCAGCAAGCTAGGAATTGAACCTATTTGTCTCTAAAACTTTGCTCCTAAGCACCATACAAACTGCCTTCAACACAACATATATTGGATACCTAATTCTGTAACCATAATGAAATGGCTCTGAATGACATGGGAAGTAGAGAATAAGAGTCCACAGTTCACAAATCAAAATGGAAACTGGGAAGAAAACTGGAAAGGTAGTGGACAAAACTGTTCTCTAAATGAGTTCCAAAATCTAATCAGAAATGTTTAGTATTTGCCTGTTAGTGTGTGAGCAAGCAATAAAGCTATTAATTAGGAAAATTTCTGATTCATTTTGTCCTAAGTCATAAAACTTCACACATTATTCATTGCTGTGATTGATGACTTTCTTGAGAAGTTCTCTTAATAGAGCTGATCACTGAACTATAATATTATTGAGTACTTACTAGATCCATGTACAGAAGTGTTTCATATAATAATAATAATAATTTCTTAAAGATGATTCCAAAGTTTAAGAATTTGAAACACAGCTGCATAGTGAGGATCTGAAATTATTTTTTATGAGCATCAAATGCAAGATGCTGGCCATGAAAGGCTACTCTGGCAGTGAACTGTGATAAAGATTTTTTTTTTTTTCTATCCAGTAGACTTTTACTTCCCATTTTCTTGTGAGGACTCCATTTCTCGTGATTCAGATAGGCCTAATTCCAAACCCCTTCTCCACCATGCATAAAATTTCACACAAACCACTACCACCATAAACCAAAACCAAAACAAGCTTGTTGCCATGTAGTCAGTTCCAACTCACGGCAACCCCAAGTGTTACAGAGCAGATCTGTTCTAAGGGTTGTCTTGGCTGTAATCTTTACAGAAGCATATCACCAGGTCTTTCTTCCATGGTGCTGTTGGGTTGCTTCAAACCACCAATATTTATGTTAATAGCTGAGCACAACACCTTACCACCACCACAGGAGCAAACAAATGTTGCAGACCAAGTCTGAGTATTGCATACCTGTGGCAGCAGCGATTGGTTCAAGGAGAGACCAAGCAGAGGCAGTCACAGTCCTTTTTGGGATGTTTGCTGAAAATGTAATTGTAAGAAAAAAGCACTCTTTTGTGCTGGGGTCACTAGCAGCAAGGAAAGTATAGGAAGAAACCTATAGATGTCCATCTTGCCACCATGTGGAGAAAGCCTGTAAGGAAATAAAGCTAAAAATAGCTAGAAGAGCTGAGAGTAGGGAGAGCCCGCATTCCAGCGATAGCATTTGAGACTCTGAATCAAGCTGTAATTGGAGCCAGCAGCAACCCTGCATTTCCCAGTTACATAGCCCATACAAGCTAAACTTTGTATTTAAATTAGTTCGAGTTTGGTTTCTGCCACTTGAAAATGAAAGAAAACCTTCATCATAGGTACAATGTCAATATGCAGTCCTCAGCTTATGACAGGGTGCCATTGCAGCCACTCCATCTTAAGTCGGTTCTGATATAAGTCAAATACTTTCTTTATTTTATAGTTTGCATTATTATTGCCTTTTATTATCAATATCTTTATAAATCTGATCTTTATCTTTGGGGGTTGGATACATTACATATAAACTTATCTATTTTAAAACATACATACACACTGCACAAATAGTTTCTTTTAGAAAGATCAGCACAAGTCTGGTACTTAAGAGGTGGAGGTTAAGATGTCCCAAATGTGCAACTTTTCCAAATTGCTGTACCACTCCATCATCTCTAACACCAACTACTATTCCTCCCCGCAGTACTCTCCCTCCCCACTTAGGTTTCTGGAATTAGCTGCCATGTCTCACAGAACTCACAAACTACCAAGGAAATGGTTCATATGATTGTGGAAACTGGCAAGTCCCAAATCCACAGATCACGTGTCAGTCTGGAGGATTCTCCTCACTCATCTGGTCGCAGGAGTGGACGAACCCAAATTGGCAGGTCAGATGACAGGTTGCTGACAACTGCCTCACAAGGCTGTTGAAGCTGGTCAATCAGGTCAGACAATAGGCTGCTAACTCAAGTTGCAAGAACCAGAGGTCAGATGATGACAAACCAGATGCAGGATCCAGAGCAAGAGAGAAAACTGGCAGAACATTCATATATATTGGATGCAGACCATACCGTCAAGGAAACTAAAAGTGGTGACTTGAGTTATACCCTCTAGGAAGGCAGTGACTCAAGATATATCCCACCCTAATCAGGTCTCATTAACATAACAGACAATTCCCTCCCAAATGGGACCATAACCACAGGCATAGAGAGTAGGGTTTAAAATACATCACAAAATGGAGAACTATAGCTAAAAGGGCCATATTAAGAAATTCCCTACACAGAATATCCATACATAAAAAATATGTTGTTGTTGTTGTTAAGTGCCATCGAGTCGTTTCCGACTCATAGCGACCCCATGCACAGCAGAACGAAACACTGCCCGATCCCATGCCAGCCCCACAATCCCTGCTATACTTGAGCCCATCATTGCAGCCACCATGTCAATCCATCTCGTTGAAGGCCTCCCCCTTTC
>NW_006921824.1:5356071-5370294 GCF_000298275.1 Orycteropus afer afer | reverse complement strand
CAGAGGCTCAGCCTCAAAACTCAAGTCTACATGTCACCACAGTAGGACAAACCGACAGACAAGTTTGTCTTGCTGTTGGAGACCTCTCGTATCATAAAAAATATAGAAATCATAAAAATTTACTATGATGATGAAGAAGAGTTGGACAATGTTGGCATTTTGTCAGTTGTGGAATAAATCCATTTGTGCAAGGTTCTGGCTCTGGATTATCCATGGGAATGGGCATGTTCCAAGTCATGAAATTAGTGAGAGTTGCCTATATGGACTTTTCCTTTTTTTTCTTCAGATATCTTGCAGTAACATCTCACTGCTTCCCAAATCTGCCTACTGACTTTAACAAAGCAATCAGTGTTTGGGTCCATGCTTTCAAACAACTGATGCCTCTGGTTTAGTTTAGAAAAAACTTCAGCTAATCTTTTCATTGTAAAATTTTTTGACTACTTCTTCCTCTTCCTCATTCTTTCTTTCTTTGTCAGCATTTCTTTCCTCTTCAATATCCATTAAATTTTACTCTGTCAATTCCCCTTTGTGATCTATGAGCTGTTCCACAGTGGCAAAATCAAATTCTAAATTCAGCATTTTTCCATATGAATGATTTCCCCACTGTTCTCTCATCATATTATCCTAATCAAGCGCTTCGAGCATGTTCACATAACTCAGCAATTTTTTTCAAATCCCCTGCATGCATTTTCCCATAACTTCCTTCCAAGAAGATGCAATGTTCCTCATATACTTAAGAATATAATAAATTTTCCAGAAATTGCATAATGTTACTATACCTCAGGTTTTGCAGCTATTGCTGAATAAGATCATGCTATAGGCCTGGTATACAAAGAAGTTGGTGTGGTAACAGCTGTTAGATGTGTGCACAGTTCAGCTATCATATGTCAGAGCTGAACACTGCCCAACTTCCTATTTGTTATGATTCCTGACACTGACTTTATTGTAGATCAGGCTTCATTGCATACCAGGCCTGTTATATGGCAGTATTTTTAACAGTAAATAATAACATTGAACATCTGCACGTGAACACCTGCAAATGATAACACAGCAAATTACACACTGCAACACTGTATATAGTACACATTACTAATGATAAGATGTACACAAAAAGAAAAGCAACAGAAAGTTGTTCATCATAACTCAAATATGTCTTAAGTTGGGACTACTTATATCCCTTAAATACAATATCAAAAAAACCTAACCCACTGCCATCAAGTCAATTCCAACTAATAGCAACCCCCACTGGGTTTCTGAAGCAGTAAATCTTTATGGAAGTAGATTGCCCAGTCTTCCTTCTGTGGAGTGGCTGGTGGGTTTAAATCACCAACCTTCTGGTTAGCAGTCAAATGCCTTAGGCACTGCACCACCACCAGAGCTCCTTATAAATAATAATAATAATAAATACAATACTACCTGGATATTATTATAACTACAGGCGTGTGCATATTAGGATTTATAATCTCTGGCAAATGTACCAGAGCCTTTGCTTAGTCATGATGAAGAACAACTCCATCACAATGGCCTCAATTTTGCTTAAAAAAACCACCAAATTCACTGTCACCGAGTCAGATCCAACTCACAGCAACCCCTCCTTGGATTTCCAAGGCAGTATCACTACAGGAGTAGATTGCCCAGTCTTCCTTCCTCAGAAGGAATAATTTCCTGAAAAATATTCCTCTCATATTTTTTGCTATCACAAATGAACATTCTTGTATGTTCTCCTAAGGCAGATGCGCAAGAGATTTCCTAAGGTGTACTTAGGAGTGGGAATGGTGGATTCTTGAGTATGTTTGTTTTTTCCCCCTATAAAATATCTAATTGCTTTCTAAAGTGATTGCACCAAACTACATTTACCACTTCCAGCAGTGGATCAAAGTTCTAGTTGTTCCATATTCTTGTTAACACTTGGCATTAAGCAATTTAAGTTTTTGCAAACCTGGTTGTTGTGAAAATGTGCCTCTTTCTGTTTGGTTTTAATTTTCATTTCCCAGATTACTAATGAGGTTGAGCATCATTTTATACGATTATGAACTATTTAGTTTCTTTTTTGGTGGAATGACTATCTGTGTCTTGTACCTATTTTTGGTTATTAGTTTCTTATTCTTACTAATTCTAAGGAGACTTATATTTATTCTAAACTTTTGTGGGTCTTATATTTTGCAAACATTTCAGTTTATCAATCTTTTTAGTAGCTTTAAAAAGTATATTTCATTGTCTTTTGGAGGAAGATATACACAGCACACACACGCATACACACAAAAGAAAACAAACTCACTGCATTCTGACTCATAGTGATCCCCATTGGAGTTCTGAGGCAGTAAATCTTTATGGAAGTAGATTGCCCCATCTTCCTTCTGCAGAGCAGCTGGCAGATTTGAACCCCCAACCTTCTGGTTAGCAGTCAAATGCTTTAAGCTCTGTAGCACCAGAGCTCCATATACAGTACAACAGTTTCCCATTTAATAATTTCTACACATAATGCTCAGTGACACTTGTTACAGCCTCACATTGTGTGATGGTTATGTTTATGTAGCTTGGCTGGGCCTGGTTGAGTGGCTGGACAGCTGGTGGTAGTTATTCCCCATGATGAGACTGGCAATCAACTCCATGGTGGGATCTACCACAAGCAGCTGAGTAACTGCTTTGGGTATGTGGTCTGCTTCCTGTAAATAAGCAGCAGCTTTGGGAATGGTCTCTAGCTTATGGCACACTTGGACCCTGCATGTAGCCATTCCATTGCTCCACAGCCTGCCATGCTCTGCCGACCTAGGGACTTATAATGGACTTAAAGTAATGGCCTGCTGTGTGGTTTGGTAACATCGGGACTGTGCCTTTTTACTTGTCAACCTTGGGCTTGGCAGCCTCAGCAGCCAGCAGCTGAGTGAAGAAAACCCTCTACCTTCAGTGGGCCGGGAGCTGGAGGCAGAACTGAAGCCCAAGGCTGAGGGGCTTTCACCAAGCCCCTAGACCCTGGCACCTTGAACTTGGACTTAAAGTCTCCAAATTGTAAGAGAATAAAATCCTGTTTGTTAAGGCCATCCCATTTGTGGTATATTCCTGTCAGAGTGGCACTAAGTAACCAGAACACACTGTGTTGACATTCTCATTATTTCTGCTCTGGTTCCGTTCCCATTAACTATTATTGTCCTCCAAACACCTATGCTTTAGAGTAATTGTTGCCCATGTGGTCTTATATAGATAATTTTTTTTAAAAGAGTGCAATATTGTGGTAAACTGTGGTCAATGACATGAGACAAAGTATATGTGAACTGCTGTATAGAGAGTGAATTTGCTCTGTAAATCTTCACCCAAATCACAATAAAATAAATAAATAAATAAAAGAGTGCAATATTCAAAGGGCATATTCTTTACTTTTTGAGTTGACCTGCTGTTTAGTTAAAAGGTGAGTTCAGGGGATAGTTTCAGTTCAAGCTTTATCGAGTATCTCAGTGTGATTGTCTTGGGTATTCCTCCAGTCTCAATGGGTACAGTAAGTCTGGATTCTCTAGAGAATATGAAGTTCTGTTTCACATTTTCAGTCTTCTGTATCAGGATCCGTCTATTGTGACCATGATCAGAACATTCAGTAACAGTAGCTAGTCACCATATAGTTCTGGTCTCCAGGTACAGAAGGCTATGGTTCTTGGAGATAATTAGTCCTGCAGACAGATTCCTCCTCTGATTCATGGGTTTCCTTCTTAATTTTTGCCTCCAGACAAACAGAGATCAATAGTTGTATCTTGATAGCCACCCTCAAGCTTTTAAGGTTCAAGGTATTACTCATCTTTTTGGTGTCTTTTGATAAATAAGCTCTTAATTCAAATCCAGTTTCTTCCTCAATGTTTTCTTTTATGGTTTGTGCTTTTCGTCCCTGGTTTAAGACATTTCTCTCTCCCCCAAACCAAACATCAAACCCACTGCCATCTAGTCAATTCTGACTCATAGCAACCCCCATTGAGTCTTCAAGGCTGTAAATCTTTACAGAAGTAGATTGCCTCATCTTCCTCCCATGGAGCAGCTCACAAGTTTGAACCACTGACCTTGTGGTTAGCAGCCAAATACCCTACCCACTATGCTGATAGAGCTCCTTTCTCTTCTCCAATACAGGTATTTTCCAACATATGTATAATTCTTCATTAATTTATTTAAGAAGTAAAAAAACTAATGTCAACGCATGATGGTAAATGCTGCTCTTTTGGTCATGACGCATCTTAAAGGTATAAGATAAAGTACTGAAAAGGGTTATTTACGATGTTATCACTAGCAAATACCCACTGCCATCAAGTTGATCCCAACTCACAGTGACCCCCACTGGTGGTAAATCTTTATGGAAGTGAATTGCCTTGTCTTCCTTCTGGGGGTGGGGAGGAGCTCTGGTAGCATAGTGCCTAAGGCAGTTGCCTGCTAACCAGGAGGCTGGCAGTTGAAACCCACCAGCCACTCCTCAGAAGGAAGATTGGGCAATCTACTTCTGTAGTGATACTGCCTTAGAAACCCAAGGAGGGGTCACTTTGAGTCAAATCTGACACAATGGCAATGAGTGTGAGAGTTTCCTTCTGGGGAGCAGCTGGTGGGTTTGAACCGCCAAATAGGCTAGTTAGCAGTCAAATGCCCTAGGCCCTGGGCCACCAAAGCTCCTTATCACCAGCAAATAGTTCTCATTAATTATCTATGCCAAGTATGTAGTACATGCAAACTTGACTGCTAACCAGAAGGCTGGCAGTTCAAACCCACCAGCCACTCCTCAGAAGGAAGGCTGGGCAATCTACTTCTATAGTGATACCGCCTTGGAAACCCAAGGAGGGGTCGCTATGAGTGGGGTCTGACTCCCTGGCACATAACAACAACAACAACAACAACAAACATTCAGGATTAAGTATAATTGACAAATGCCCACAAGATAGCTCTCTATCTAAATACAGGCACTTTGTAATGGCTTCAGCTAAACCTCCATCAGCATATTAAACACCAAACAACATAATGCCTTGGAATCTCTGTGTCCTCTTTAAATATATTAGCAAACATTCTAAGGAGAGGAATAGGCTTGTTCACTTGATGACTCTGTAGCTGACAAAGAAAAGATAAGGATCTACTCCCTAAGCCCTAGGGGAGTTCCTTTGGCCTCCTTACAATTTCTCAAAGCTGTTGTTATGTGCCCTGACTCATAGTGAGCCCTCCTTGGGTTTCCCAGGCAGTATCACTACAGAAGTAGGATTGCCCAACCTTCCTTCTGAGGAGTGGCTGGTGGGTTTGAACTGCCAGCCTTCTGGTTAGCAGTCAAGTGTCTTAGGTACTATGCTACCAGAGGGTTTCCTTTGGCCTCCTTACAACTTCTCATAGCAGTAACTTGCATACCATAGTCCTTGACCAAACCAAACCAAACCAAACTCACTGCCATGGAGTCAGATCTGACTCATAGATCTGACTCATAGCGACTCCTCCTTGGGTTTCTGAGGCAGTATTTCTATGGAAGCAGATTGCTCAATCTTTCTTCCAAGGAGTGGCTGGTGGGTTTGAACTGCCAGCCTTCTGGTTAGCAGTGAAATGCCTTAGGCACTACACCATCAGAGCTCCTATAGTCCTTGACATCATATCATAATACCTAAATCAGAGAAACTGTAGTTGGGTTTAAGGAGCTCTGGTGGCATAGTGCCTAAGGCACTTGACTGCTAACCAGAAGGCTGGTGGTTCAAACCCACCAGCTAGCTACTCTGCAGAAGAAAGACTGGGCAATCTACTTCTGTAAAGATTTACCTTCTTGGAAACCTAAAGGGGGTTGCTATAAGTCGGAATCAACTCGATGGCAGTGAGTTTGGTTTTGGTTTTGGTAGTTGGCTTTAGTACTCAGTGATTTTGGCAGCAACCCAGAGAAGGGCTTCTATCTGATGGAAAAGAAAAAAAAAAAAAAACGAGGGTGGGGGGAACTAATAAAAAGGAAAGACAATCTAATAAAATCCCAAAAACTCCACTGCCATAAAGTCTATTCCAACTCACAGCGACCCTATAGGACAGACTAGAACTGCCCCACAGAGTTTCCAAGGTTGCAAATCTTTACAGAAGCAGACTGCCTCATCCGTCTCCCGCGGAACAGCTTACGGCTTTCAACTGCTGACCTTTTGGTTAGCAGCCAAACACTTTAAGTACTGTACCATCAGAGTCCTATAATCTAATAAGGTATTTACATATGAGAAGAAACTAAGTTATATACATATAAAAAGAAGATAAAAACTGTCAAAGAAAGAAGAAATTTACAGTTCAACTACTTATTCACCTAAATTGAATTCTAAGTTTTTCTAAGACCAACTTTGTCCTGTTGTTACTGTTGTTACGTGCCATCGAGTCAGACCCAACTCACAGTGACTCCTCCTTGGGTTTCTGAGGCAGTATCACCACGGAAGTAGATTGCCCAACCTTCCTTCTGAGGAGTGGCTGGTGGGTTTGAACCGCCAGCCTTCTGGTTAGCAGTCAAGTGCCTTGGGCACTATGCTACCAGAGTTAACCTATGTATCAGGTCTGTGAGACAGAACACAGGGAACCTATGCTAGAGTCCCAGAGAGGGTCCATGTGGGCTTGGAGTAGTAGGCAGGATCAGGGAAGAACTATCTGTGCTGATTCAGGATCTGCATATCCTTTATATTGCTGGTTCTCTTTGGAGCTTTTTGCGTGGCCCTATGAAAATCAAGAATTTGAAGTGGCCTAAAGTACTCAAAGGAGGTTCAAACCCACCAGCCACTCCTCGGAAGGAAGCCTGGGCAATCTACTTCCGTAGTGATACTGCCTCGGAAACCCAAGGAGGGGTCGCTATGAGTCGGGTCTGACTCAACAGCACATAACGACAACGACGAAAGTACTGAAGGTCCAATTCAGTACTATATCAAAGTGGCTTTGATATTGTCCATAATATTGTGTGTGTGTGTGTGGGGGGGGCCTGTATCTGCTCAAGGACCACACCGAGAAGTTCAAAGTGGAGAAAATTCCATGATCATAATTTCCAGATTAAACTAGACTCTAGAAGTACATTCCAATAGATACAGCACCTACATTACAACAGACTAGGATTCTCTCACATAAACCTGAGACAGAATAGACCATATTCCAGGATTTCTATGAATAATTTTGTTCTTATCTGATGTGTACTGAGCAGCAAGCATTAGACTACAGATGCCTAAAATTCACTTCAATATGCTTTTTGTGGCATAGCCTGACAGAGAGAAGACAAAGAAAGGGAATTTAAATAAGTAAAAATTGGACTGTCTTTTTAGAATAAAAAATTGTTCCATACAATTTAACAAATTTTGATCAATTCATGCTGTCATTATAATAATGGCAACATAACACATAAACAATAATGTACACTTAACTTCAAAAGGATACTTGAAGAAGAATCATAAACTACATATAATATATAATAATGATCTCATTTTTTATGGCTGACTTTTCTGAAGTTACTATTAGTCAATTACTGTGAACGAAATGGAAATTAAGATTACAGTGAGAAATCACTCCAGGGCTTATATTAGACATCAAATGAAGTTATCTTTACTCACAAGGCTTTCTGATACAAAGGTTTTAGATTGTAAAATAAACAAAATCCTTAAGTAACTTATTTTTGATTTATTAGTTTATTCTGGTCATCACAGTTCCTCTCATACCAGCATGGTAACTAAAATTATCAAGATCTACTCATCTTGAAGATGGTGGAATAGACAGACAAGTTACACAGACCCTCTTCAACAAAGAAAAGAGAAAGCAATTGACACACATACAGAACATAATCCTAGAGCCCTGAACTTTGAAAGGAAGGATACAGCAGTGGATTAAATACCAACTAGTAGAAGAACTAGGGGGCTCTGGTGGTGTAGTGCCTGAGGCATTTGACTGCTAACCAGAAGGCTCGTGGTTCAAACCCACCAGCCACTTCTTGGGAGGAAGACTGGGCAATCTACTTCCATAGTAATACCTCCTTGGAAACCCAAGGAGGGGTTGCTATGGGTCGAAATGGACTCAATTCTAAGGCAGTGAGTTTGGTTTTAGTAGAAGAACTTGAATGAAAACAGTGAATAAGGAGACAAAGCTGCAGACTGTCACCTATCCTGATATCACAGCCAGTTTGAATATTTACAAGTGGTGTTAGGACCTGGGCAGTGATCTAAAAATCAGCCCTGCTAGCCAAGGGCTTCATGGACTACACTGGTGGCTAATGACTAGAAAGGAAAACAGCAAAGAAGGAGACAAACTGAGCTGTGGACTTTCAAGTGTCCTGAGGGTGCAGCTATTTTGAATATTCACAAGTGGAGCAGCCATTCTGGATATTTAAAGTGGCAGTATCCTGATCCAGTGACCTAAGAATAGTCTCCACTTCCTAATGACAGCACAGGCAACCACACTGGAGGCTGATGACTGGAAAGGTGTGATATTCCCCTTGTTACTCTTATATCCCACACTCTCTAAACGAACAGAAGTGTGGCCATCCCCCACCTCCACCCACCTTCTGGACAGGCAGAATTCTCCCAGTCTATGTGTTCTGAGGGATCCTAGGTGCTCTGCCCTGCCCACTTCCCCCACTTTTTTTTTTTTTCCTAAGTATTGATTTTTCATTCCTTTTTATTTTTATTCTTTCTATTTCCCTTCTTGCATTCTATACATTTCTTTTCTTCACTTTCCTTTTCCTGGTTCCCATCTTTTTTCTTTCTTTGGTTTTTCCCATACCTTTTTTTTTTTTTCCAGTTTTCTTTATTATTTTTTTACTCTAGCTCTATTCTCTTATTCCTCCCTCCCCAGTTATTGTGGTATTTTTTCCCTATTTCTATTTACTTTTTTAAAAGATACCAATTAAATATAATTTACTAAATATAAATATAATGATGTCATAATGTTTTAGAGACAAGAGACCATCACAGTCCACACAAAGAAGCAAGATAAAGTAGTAGAAACAAGGGACCAGAAAACATCCCTGAGGAAGAAGCAGCATTTGAACTCCCTGATAAAGAATTCAAAAGAATTATGTTTAGGTACCTTGAAAGACAAATCAAGGAAAACATTGACAAAGTTAAGGAAAACACAGACAAAACCCTAGAAAAATTTGGGAAGACAATACAAGAAAAAAATGACAAAATAAACAAAATTAGAAATAAAATCTACGAATAGAAATCCAGAAGATTAATACCAAAATTTCAGAAATTGATAACACATTGAATGGGCAAAGGAGTAGAATGGAATCAATGGAAGACAAAATTATTGAGATTGAAAATAAATACCTCAATACTATTCTGGTAAGGGAATAATCAGAAAAATGATCAAAACAAAATGAAGAACATCAAGAGGAATACCAAAAATAAATAAATAAATAAATAAATAATAACCCAAACTCATTGCCGTTGAGTAGGATCCAATTCATAGCAACCCCTCCTTGGGTTTCCGAGGCAGTATCACTACGGAAGTAGATTGCCCAATCTTTCTTCCAAGTCAAGAGGAATAACTTACACATAATTGGAATTCCAGAACAGGAAGAGACAAATAAAACCAAAGAGAAAGCTGTCAAGATTTGTTGGAAGAGAATTTCTTTGATATGAAGAAAGACAACAATATATCCATTCAAGAAGTTCAACGAACCCCAAATAGGCTAGATCCCAAGAAAAAATCACCAAGACATATCATCATCAAACTCACTGAAAGCCAAGACAAAGAATCCTGAAAGCACCATCAGAAAAATGAAAAGTTACCTACAAAGGGCCACCAATATGACTAAGCTCTGATTTCTCAGCAGAAACCATGCAGGTGAGAAGATAATGCAGTGATATATATAAAACCTTGAAAGAAAAAAATTCCAATCAAGAATGATAAACCTAGCAAATTTGTCGCTCAAATATGATGATGATGAAATTAAAGGAAATTTGTTAAGATCAGACTAACCTTACAAGAGATGCTAAAAGGAGTCCTTTGAACAGAGAACCAACAACAGCAAACAACCACCAATGATCAATACACATGATGACATAACCCAGAAACCAGCCCAGTTATGGAAGTATGCAAAGTGAAATAAACTTACAAGACTGCAAAGAGGGAAACAGAGACCCAATGAGGACAACTACAAACCAAAAAGTGGGAAAGTATAGTGTAGTTACTGAACTTCTTAATGCTGAGGAAGTCAAGAAAATTGTGAGATAGAATGGACTGTTCTAAAGTTGAGAAGAAAATTATAAATCACAGGGTAACCTCAAAGAAAAATTATAAACCTTCACATCAAAATGAAAAAGAGGACAAGCACAAATACTTAGCAAACACTAAAATAATAGCAATGAAGGAAATGATAACATGATTCATAAACAAAATAAGCTCATCACAGAAAATCATATGGAACAAAGAAATCAGCAACACCACAAAAAAACACATAACAAAATGACAGCAACAAATTCATACTTGTCAATGATTACACTGAATGTAAATGGATTAAATGCACCATTCAAGAGACAGAGAGTTACAGACTGTATAAGAAACATAACATATCAATATGCAGTCTACAGGAGACACACCTCAAAGACAAAGACAAAAATAGACTAAATATCAAAGGTTGGAAAAAGATATACCAAGCAAATGGCAATCAAAAAAGAGCAGGAGGGACAAATTTAGGGGCCCTAATATATGGCATAAATAGACTATCAGGCATAACTCAAAATGTACAAACAGCAGAAGAGAAACTAGATGAATGGGACCTTCTAAAAATTAAATTTTTATCTGCTTCTAAAGACTTTTCCAAAAGAGTGAAAAGAGAACCTATAGATTGGGAAAAAGTATTTGGCAATGACATATCTGACAAGAGACTTATCTCTAAAATGTATAGAAAACTCCAACAACTCAATGACAAAAAGACAAACAATCCAATTAAAAAATAGGCAGAAGACATGAATGGACACTTCACCAAGGAGGATATTCATGAGGCCAACAAACGTATGAAGAAATGCTCACGATCATTAGCCATTAGAGAGATGCAAATCAAAACAGCAATAAGATATCATCTTGTTCTGGCACTAGTAGCAAAGTTCAACAAGACAGAAAATAACAAATACTGGCGAGGATGCAGAGAGATTGGGACTCTCATACACTGCTGGTGGGACTGTCAATTGGTACAACCACTGTGAAAAGCCATATAGCGATTCCTTAAAATTTGGAATTAGGAATATCATTTGACCCAGCCAGTCTATTACTAGATATATATCCTAAAGAAGTGAGAGCCATGACAAGAACAGAGATATGCAGATCCATGTTCATCACAACACTATTTACAATAGCAAACAGATGTAAACAATCTAGGTGTCCATCAACTGAGGAATGGATAACCAAACTATGGTACAAATATCATTATTAGCTCATTATTGTAAAAAGTCAAGGAGAAGTTTATATATGGAAGGAAACTTTCTTTGTTGGTTACCAGGAGTGGAAGGAGAGGGGAGGAACACTGCAAAAAAATAAAATTAATTAATTAATTAATTAATTAATAATAACTACAGCAGAAGTGCAGCCAGAATGATCCTTGGAGGCAAGAATGGCCAGACTCTGTCTCACATACTTTGGTCATGTTGTCAGAAGGGACCATTCCCTGGAGAAGAATGTAATGCTTGGTGAGGTGGAGGGTCAATGAAAGAGGGGAAGGCCCTCAATGAGATGGATTGACACGGCAGCAGCAGTGATGGGCTCAAGCATAGCAGGAATCATGGAGCTGGCTCAGGACCAGGCGGTGTTTCCTTCTGCTGTGCATAGGGTCTCTATGAGTTGGAGACAACTTGTTGGCACCTAACAACAACAGCAGCAGCAGATCTAAACTTCCCATATAATAGTAAATTATTATATATATATATATATATATATATATATACACACATATATATCCAAATGTTCATTCAATCAATTTCTATTAATATACATACGAACCATTCAAGAATGTCACCTATCCATAGAAGAGGAATATATACATTTTTGCATACACACACACAAAATACATTGTATTATTCTGTAAATAGGGATTTCTGAATAACGTCAAAGTTGAACCAGTTAAAAAATTCATGTAAGGCAGATGTATTCAAAATAAATGCTCTCATTTACATTATCATTCTTTATGAATATTTTAATCTTTTTGTACTTTGACACAGAATATTTCTCTGATTGTATAGTATATACAGCAGTGTGTTTAAAGGAAAATAATACCCCACTAATACCCAAAAGACTTTATTCTCCTCCTAGCTCTGCCACTTTCTAATTTTCCTCAACTATAAAATGGTGACAATAATTCATTACAGGATCATTGTAAGAATCAAATGAAACAATGTATGTGAAAATTAATTTTATAGAAATGTTCTTTATAAACAATGAAGTATGGTTGTTCTTTTGCATGGTGTTTAAGAGTATTTAGGTTAATTTCTTTTTAAATTAAATGAATTTTTAATGAAAATGTAGTATAATACATCTACTTTTTAAAAATTTAAGTGATTAAAATTAGCTGTTCAGTTGAACGTTTTTAATGGAAATTTGGAAGTCAAAAGATTGTTCTGTTCTCCCTTGACTGTAAATTGAAGTAGTATGGATTTATAGCACTCATAATTTACACATGCAACTGAATAATTTCAACCTATCAAAGAAATATGAAAAAAAGCAAAAAAGCAATAGAGATCTGCTATTAGTATCTCATTCTGGATATGTACGTGAACTTGTTTATAGCTATGAGATCTATCTCTTGACTTGGTAACGGTTCAAATACCAGTTCTTTGTATCCCTGAGTTGTGAAAAGTTAAGGTTGCTTCATGCCAACTCACCTTGACAATTTGAACTAGCAACATTAAAACTACAGTATCCAAACCATGGCTGGAAGTGTATCTTTTATTTGCTTTGTCTATTATTTTCCCTTTGCATTCTACCTTTTAGCAATGATTTTAGCATCTGACAACTGCCTCTGTTCTTAGTGACTAGACTGGGTGTTAAACTACAAGAAGAAAACCGTTGAAAACAATGGAATGACTGTGCTACAGATAAAATTAAAAATACTGAAGTCTTTGTCCTGTCATTGAATGTGGAATTTGTGTTAGAGTAGATGAACATGCCTAGGCACTGAAATGAAATTCAAATAGGTTTGGGCTTGACGTCTAAAGAGTAAACCAAACCAAACTCACTACCATCGAGTCGGATCCGACTCACAGTGACCCTTCCTTGGGTTTCCCAGGCAGTATCACAGCTTTTACTCCTCAGGAAGAATCTAGTATAAAGTAGTAGCTCTTTGTTTGATTACGTCTTGAAAGTGGAATTTCTTAAAAGGGTTTTTACATTATTTTATTCTAAATAGAGATTTTATCTGAACATCTTAGACCTGCCACCTTTTAATTTCCATTGCCACTGTTCCTGTTCAGGCCCTTCTTGACCCCACCCTTGCCCACTACTAAAAAGTCTCCTTAGCCTCCAATTTTATTTTATTTTTCATGTTGCCAGAAGATTAATCTTCCTAAAGATTACTGCTCCACTCCTGCCTTTTGCTGGCTTCCTGTTACCTACAGAGTAAAGCTGGAATTCCTAAGCATAGCTTTTAAGTCTTTCCAGAGTCAGGTCTCACATCATCTCTTCCTCCTCTTGCACATCAACTCTTCTTCCTCTAGCGAACCCTGCCTTGCTTTGAAGCCTGTCTTGCTTTATCCAAAGAGCTCTGATGGTGTAGTGGTTAAGGCATTTGGGTGCTAACCAAGAGTTCAGTGGTTCAAACCCACTAGCTGCTCCATTGAAGAAAGATGAGGGAGTCTGCTTCTGTAAAGATTTACGGCCTCAGAAACGCAATGGGGGTTGCTATGAGTTGGAATTGACTCAATGGCAGTGAATGTGGTTTTTTTTTGTTTGTTTGTTTGTTTTGCTCAAGTCTCACTGTGTGTGCTCATTCTCTTTGCCTGCCCCTCCAATGTTTTTCTCCCTAATCCCACCCTTCTGAATTTCCATCAAGGACAAATGCTATCTTCTTCTCTCCTTAAGAGCTCCCACTGCGTAGTGCCTAAGGCATTTGACTGCTAACCTACTGTGTAGTGCCTAAGGCATTTGACTGCTAACCAGAAGGTGGTGGTGCAAACCCACCAACCACTCTGTGGAAGGAAGGCTGGGCAATCCACTTCGGTAAAGATTTGTTGTTGTTGTTGTTGTTGTTATGTGCCGTCGAGTCGGCCCCGACTCATAGCGACCCCTCCTTGGGTTTCC
>NW_006921824.1:5346607-5355971 GCF_000298275.1 Orycteropus afer afer | reverse complement strand
ACTTAGCCACTATGCTACCAGAGCTCCTCGGTAAAGATTTACTGCCTGGGAAATCTGAAGGGGTCACTGAGTTGGAATCAACTCAATGGCAGTGAGGTGTTTTGTTTTGTTTTTTTTTCCCCTCCTTAGGAATGAATCTCTTCCAACATTATCCTCTAACATTATGTTTGTAACTACATTGAAAGCACTTAACATCATTGCCTTTTATTAGAGTAACATGTACATTTTTATCTCCCCTTCTTGATTATAAGCTTCCTTGGGGCAAGATAGTGCCTTATTTCTCTGGGGTATGCTCTTTAGGCCCTAGCCTAATGCTTTATATTTGGTAGGTACTCAATATGTGTTCTTTTAATTAAAATGAATCGTAAACTAGTCTATTTCCTTTGTAGCAATAGTAACATTGTCTATAATGAATGTTTATTATCGCTAATGACCAACTAAATATAATGACAAAGTTCAGGACTCAAAAGTCAATTGAATATTGTTTGCCACAAGGCAGAAGGCTTTAACTAGGAATTTCCTAAATCATGTTAAAGTAAGAGAATAGTAAAAATTGAGCAGGTAGCTTTAATAGTCCTTGGGAGGTCTAGAGCATAAATTGTAATGGTGTGGGCTCTGGTTTCAGATTGCTTTGGATTGAATCTTGGCTCTACTACTAATTAGTTCTTGATCCTGGGAAAATTCATTATTGTTTCTGTGCCTCGATTTTTTCATATGTAGAATAAGATAGAAAAACAACAGTGTGGTTTTTGGGATTAAATTAATTACTGTCTGTAAAGCACATCAGATAGCATATGTTGCACAAGAAGATAGAACAAACATTACCTTTAGTATTGAAACTGGTTATTCAAAAAAGGGAAAAAGCTTCACCTTTTTTCTTGCCTCCTAGTAATCATTTAGCTCAAATAATTCCAAAGAATTTATTGACAAATGACTACTAGACACACTGGTTTGGCCAGAACATTTGTCATCTCTAATGATCCTCAAGTCACTTCCAAGATTTACAAGAAACAGGAAAGGGAAGGGCCTTCTATAGCCTGCAGCTGCCCTAGGAGCGAGCCAACCCAATGGTCCGGTACACACATGCTCTGACCATCTCTTTAGGCTTCTGCATCATTTTGGGAGAGTTCTGTAAGAATTCATTTTTCAAATTCCTTCATTCATATTCATTAATTCAGATACTCAATAAATATTTCTATGTTAGTTATTAGGAATAGAGAACTCACGGATACTGGTGTTGCTTTCAAGTAACTCATGGCCTAGTGTAGAAGACAATCTTAAAGGAGTCAGCCAGGTAAGAAACAGAAGGAAGTGAGCTCCAGACTGAGAGATGTACAAACAGATACAAGGAAGCACTTGGGAGCATGCAATCTCCACAGAACTTCATTTCAGAGGAGCTGAAAAAGGGGTGAGCGTATCAGGGAAGTGGTAAGACAGATAAGCAAGAGCAAGATGAAAAAGACCTCCTACGCAAGGCCTGGCTTCCCTTACTCTACCTTTTTTTTAAAAAAAATGTGATTTGGGTGAAAGTTTAGAGAACAAGTTAGTTTTCCATTTAACAATTAATACACATTTTGGTTCATGACATTAGTTGCAGTCCCTCACTCTACCTCTTAAAGTCCCCTCTGCTGGCATACTTCCCTGGGGCTGGGGACGGGAGGAAGAGAACAAGAAGTCTGCAAGGTAGCTGTGAAAACAGGAGCCAACCGCCTGTGTTAACTCTTGCATCCTGAAACAACAACAACAAAACCGCACTGCCATCTAGTCAATTCGGACTCATGTTTATGGAAGTCGATTGCCTCATCTTCCTCCTGTGGAGCAGCTTGTGGGTTTGAACCTCCAAACTTCATGGTTAGCAGCTAAATGTCTTTCTCATTGCACCACCAGAGTCCTGAGAGACCTAAATTTACTTCGTTATGGATGTCAAAATGAAATTTGAATTTCATCCTGAAGGCAATGGAAAAACACTGAAGGATTTTAAGCAAGGGAGTAATGTGATTAAGCATGCTCTCAGAAAAATCAATTTGAAAGCTGTGTGGAGAAGAAATTTGCGGAGGCAGAGAGATGAAAAAGACAATGCATTCTGTTTAGACATGTTGCATTTGAGGTAATTATAGACATCTGAGTGATGATGTTAGGAGCTCTAGTGGCGTAGTGCCTAAGGCATTTGGCTGCTAACAAGAAGGCTGGCGGTTCAAACCCACCAGCCACTTCTTGGAAGGAAGATTGGGCAATCTACTTCCATAGAGATACTGCCTTGGAAACCCAAGAAGGGGTCACGATGAGTTGGGACAAACTCAATGGCAATGAGTTTGGTTTGTTTTGGTTCTGAGTGATGATGTTAGGATGATATCATACTCAGTCTTTAAACAAAATTTCCAAGGTATGTTCTGTCCTTAGCACATTGTTAGTCCAAATTCCTACAACTACTACAACTATATGGTTTTGTAGTTTTAAAGGCATTTTCACCTATACAATGTCATTTTACCCTTTCCACAGTTGTATGGATAGAACTGTTATTCTCCTATTTTGCAATAAGGAAATATAGCTCTGAGACTGTAAGTGATTTGCCTAAAATCATGGAGGATGTTGTTGTTGTTGTTATGTGCCACTGAGTCACACCAGACTCATAGTAACCCCATGAGTTTCTGAGGTGGTATCACTACCAAAGGAGATTGCCCAATCTTCCTTCTGAGGAGTGGCTGGTGGGTTTGAAACGCCAGCCTTCTGGTCAGCAGTCAAATGCCTTAGGCTCTACACTACCAAAGCTTCTATAGAGGAAGTTAGGCAGATCCAAAGTTCAAACTTACCTTTTCTGACTCAAGTTAGCATTTTCTCTAAAATAGTGTACTGCATACATTTGTAGTATCCCATTAATTTTTTATTTAGTGTCTCTTTTGTTCTCAGTATTGTGTTATGGCAAATAAAAAAGAATTAGGGAGCAGGTCAGGTCCTTGCCTCTGAGGGACAGCAGAATGGTTTGCTGGCAATGCTATGGACTGGCAAACAGAACTTGGTCTGGTCAGGGACAGATTACCCAATAAGTAGTGTAAGCACATGTTTAGGGTATCAACAAAACAAAACAACACCAGTTGTCCAAAGCAAAGACCCATAGATGCCAAGAGACAGGACACAAGGAAAAATGAGTGCCACAGTGGAAGGGAACTGGCAGAGCACAAAATGTAACTGATACTAGCTCCAGTGTGGCAGAACATGCCTGTGTGGGCAAGGTGACAAGGACACCCATGCCCAAGGCTGTGTAAGCTACAAGACCCCAACAACTTCAACATCTTCGTTGACATCTGTCTCCTATGGTCCCCTCCTGTGTAAATGAAACTCCATATCTTGTTGGGTCTCTTAAACCAAAAAAACCAAACCCACTGCTGTTGAGTCATATCCGACTCATGGCAACCCCTCCTTGGGTTTCCGAGGCAGTATCACTACCGCCCAACCTTCCTTCTGAGGAGTGGCTGGTGGGTTTGAATCACCAGCGTTTTCGTTAGCAGTCAAATGCCTTAAGCCCTACCCTACCACAGCTCCTTGATGGGTCTCTTGGGAGTATACTATTCTTTTTTTTTTTCCTAATAAATGAGAGATGGGAGCAGACTGTTAAGTCTAACTCTTGCTACATTCACCCAATATGCAAATGGATCAAATATGATTGGTTGCTGGACAAGGATGGATAATTATAGTCACACATAAGAAGTTACATCATGGATTGCTAAGACATAGACACACACACACACATACACACATATACATGTAAATATATAAGTCACATGCCCCATTTGAATGTGTCGGTAAACAGAGGAGGGGGAACCTCAGATTATTAATGTTTAGGGCTCTCACATGCCTTAATCTGGCCCTGCTTCTGGGTCCAATTTTGCCTCTAACCACCAAATCCAAGAAAGGATTGCACAATCAAGCATCAAGAAAAGCACGGCTGCAGAAGTCAGCCTCAGGAAGAACTGCAACAAGGGCTTAAACCTTGTCAGGGCTCTTTCTAAAATTTTGTGTCTGTTGCTCTCTGTACAACAGCTTCATTTTCTCTTACTGCTGACCAGCTTTCTCTAAATGTAGGAAATATGTCTACTATATTTCTGTGTTTAGAGTTTATTGCTTTAGCCACTGAAGAAAGTCACTCCTAGCTCTCACCAAGCCTATGTACAAACATCTCAGTGAACTGACTTTGGCCTAGCAGAAGGTGTGTGCCCAAACTATGGTAAACATGTTAACTGAGGAATCAGTTTCACAAAGAGTTGTAGCAAGACAATCCCAGGTATCCATTTTCTTAGGTACCTAGTTGCAGTGTAGTAAATTACTTAGTATGGCTTTTCTACCCATAAGTCATTGTAAACTCAGTGGTGGAATGAGCAACTGAGGAACTCCTGATTGTAAATGTTATCCACCTGGATTATTTCTGTTGGGCATGGCACAACACAATGTTATGGGAGGCTCTCTCTCAGGTGCTTAGAGTTCTGATGCTATGATTGGCTAGTTTGGCCACTCTGCCAAGCTCAAAAAGAGGCCTCCTAGAGGCAGAACTCTCTTTGACTGCTGGCTGAGAAAGGATGTGCCACTGCTGGGAAAGAGATGCAAGAGACATGCACTGCCGAGTAAGACACCGAGGGACATGCACTGCTGGGGGAGAGACTGTGAGAGACTTGGCTGAGAGATGGTGGGCTGGGGAGAGAGACTGAGTGTTTTTCCTAAACTTGAGTTGTAGCCTGTGCTTCCCTAATAAACCTTATAATCTGTGAGTTCTGTGTGGCCACTGCAGCGAATTATTGAACCCAGGAGGGAGGTGGTGGTGCTTTGGGAGGAACGGTGGGTGAAAGGGCTGGAGGGAGGCAGCATGTCTGGCCTTGCAGTAATAGGCCTTGCACCATTGATGGTGATTCTGCCTTCTTCTTGTGGGGTTCTAGGACGTCAGAATATGTGGCCTCCTTGCCTTTTTTGCACTAGTGAAAAATATATAGACCTTGAATCTAGAGGCATGATATAGTTAGGTAGAAGGAAAGACGGACGAAAGAGGCTTTGAGTTATGGATGTAAGTGGTCTAGGAATGAAAAGACAAGCCTGACTGAAGAGAAGTCTGCATCCTTGTTCCCACAGGAAATTTGCTATAGTTGAAGTAGCCATTATGGGTTTCTTGGTAGATTCAATTGTGCATTCCACAACCCCATTTATAATGTAAACAAATACTCAACCACTTCCTACAATGCTCCTTCCTGGTTTTAACTGAAATTGACTTACAGTTGTGACAGTGGGAACAAAGAAGAATGGGTGAGAGATATCAGAGAAGGAAACTTAAAAGACAACTTCAAGTCCATCTAACATGGGAGACTGGAAGAAAGATGATACCACTTGATAGCTTCCCAGTGACTGTTCATTAGCATCTTGAAAGCAAGAGTTGTGTCTTATTAACATTGCAACTCCAAAAACCCAGCACTTTTGGGGCTTCAAGTGAATGAATAAACTGAATGACCTTACTAAAGGGGCATGGAGGCGGCATCTTCTGACTTCCTCTAACTCCACAAGAGGAAGACAAAATCACCATCAGCAGCCCAAAGCCTGTTGTTTTCAGGCCAGACATGCCACTACCCTCCAGTCCTCTTACCAACCTTGAGACCAATTATCCCTCCCATGGCACCCACCACCTCTCTGCTGGGTTCGATAATTCACTGCAGTGGCTACACAGAACTCACAGATTGTAGGGTTTATTAGGGAAGCAACAGGCTACATACAATTCAAGTTCAGGAACGCACTCAGGATACAGTTCTTTGGTCAGGACAGTCTCCCCTCTGCTGTGCCTTCAAATACTCCTCTCTGGCCATGGCCTCTGGGCCTGGCTTCCGCGTCTGTGGGCCAGGTAAGTCTGCTGCTCTGTCTCGTGCCTCTGGGTTCCACTGCTACTGTCTCTCAGCCGGGCATCTCTCTCAGCCAGGCATCTCTTTCTCAGCTATGCATCTTTCTCTCTCAGCAGCGCATCACTCAAAGCTGGCAGTCAGAGATTATCCTCCCTCTAGGAGAGCTCATTTTAAGCCTGGCAGAGTTGCAAAACTAACCAACCCCAACATCATAATTCTACACCCCTGAGAGAGCCAGTGAACTTTCCCGGAAGATTACTTTGTGCTGCCCCAGGTGGATGACTTTAACAAGCAGCTACTCAGTTGCTCATAGAGTTTACAAAGACTAGGGAGCTCTGGTAGCATAATGGCTAAGACACTTGCCTGCTAACCAGACGGCTGGCGGTTCAAACCCACCAGCCACTCCTCGGAAGGAAGGTTGGGCAATCCTACTTCCGTAGTGATACTGCCTCGGAAACCCAAGGAGGGGTCGCTATGAGTCGGGGCCGACTCGACGGCACATAACAACAACAGGGCTAGAAAAGCCATACCACGTAATTCACTACACTGCAGATGTACTTAAAATAAAGACATTAGTAAGATGGCCTCTAAGCCCCTTCCAGATCTACGATTCTGTTATTCCCTGTCTAGTCATGCTCTTAAAGGTCTTTCAAATTGTCAAATATCCACATGCAAAAAGGTAGGTTATCCATGCTATTATACTTTCAAAAATATGTGTTTGGAAACATACCAAACAAATTTTATAAATATTATCATCAAGGGCTCAAGTTGATAAAAACAGTGTATCTTCTTCCAAAAATTAATCAACATAGTCCATTCTGATTGAGAATTTATTCCAATATATTCATTATTACAAACATCAAGATATTAGAGGAAAATAAACAACTACCAAAATGTCTGAAATGGTGACTGGGCATATGCAGTTGGAGATTTCAAGTCCTGAAACTAAACAAACAAACAAACTTGTGAACTGAGTATGGATTTGTATTTTCAATCACCTTTGAGAACAACAAAAAAACAAAAACATGAATCAGGTTTTAGGATTAAGCAAAATGAAGTTGGGAAGAGAGGTATTAACAAGGGAAGGGAAAGAAATCTTAGGAAGAAAAAATGATTTCGTCTGAGTGTAAATGGTCTAAATGGTAAGGAAAGAATTCCATGGTCTTCTTAGCTTATATGGGCCAGCAATAGTCTGACTGAAGGTCATTTATTCTGTTGTCTCTTAGACATTTATTCTGTAATGTTTCCACTTTTAGCATCTTACTTTGAGAAAAGGTGACTGCAAGGTCAGGGCATGAAAAATTGAGAGGGTAAAAAAAGTCTATCTATTAATTATGAATTTTTACCTATATTTATAGTTTATTTACATTTGTTCTCTTTTTGAGAATTCAGAGGAAATCCTATTTTTGAGAAATATAATTAAAACTAATTAAAGATGCAAAATAAAATTATTAGGTACATGTAAAAAATTTAATAAATGTAAATTTAATCTTTGAAAATAATATCCATAACGACTATTTACTGAAGCCCATAATGTGCTTTGTACTGATGTTAAAATTTCATAGATTAGTAGTAAGAGCAACAAGTTATGGTAAATAATTTGCAATATATAATTTTTGTAGTTTAACAAAGCATGAAATAAGTTGGATTCCCGGCAGGTGAAAGAAAATAAACTAATGATAATGAATATTCAGTTTAAAATGAACATATTAATTTTCTTATTAAGTAATACAGTTTTGAACTGCACAAAAATTATTTAGAAAATGTATTTCTAAAGATATGTAAAGTCCTTTGACTTCATTGTAAAAATAATTCAATCAGTCATTTACCTTAACCCAATATGATGATATTTAAACTTAATTTAAAATATTTGTCAATGGAAAATATCCAAGGCTAAGACTGTATATGTATTTTCCTACTACTTTTATGAAAGTTCCATTACAACTGACAGCAATATCTTGCCTTTTTAGAACACCTACCTCAAGAAGGTTTTAATTTTATATAAAGTTAAATTGAGATACAGAGAAGGATATGACAAAATTTATTCAACTTCTGAATTATGGAGCAAGGATTAAAACACAATTCTTGTATCTGTTGTATGATATTCTTATTTTGCTTTGCAGGCAAGATATTGAATCACACCAGATTGTTACAGCCTTACTTGGCAACAATATATTTTTTTAAAAAGTTTATGCTTTGTTGTAAAAAATGCTTGCCACAGATATTGATATTGAATCAAAGGATTCATGTGGCAAGAATTTTAAATGTCTATTAAGTTTTAAGATAATCTATCATGAAAAGTTCAGTATGAATGTAAACAGAAAGCACCAGAACCACGATCATTTTTACCTTCTGTCTTAAGCTGGTTTCTCTAGAGAAGCAAAACTAGTGAAATATATATGGGGGGTGGGGGTGGGATTTATCTCAGGGAAGTGGCTCACACAGCTGTGTTGTTGTTGTTGTTGTTGTTGTTGTTATGTGCCGTCTAGTTGGACCTGACTCATAGCGACCCCTCCTTGGGTTTCCAAGGCAGTATCACTACAGAAGTAGATTGCTCAATCTTCCTTCCGAGGAGTGGCTGGTGGGTTTGAACCACCAGCCTTCTGGTTAGCAGTCATGTGCCTTAGGCTCCATGCCACCAGAGCTCCCCACACAGCTGTAGGGGCTGGCAAATCCCAAGTTTGTGGGTCAAATATCACGCTGGAGGCTTTTCCTGTCTCAGGCTGCTGCAGGGGCTCACAAACCCAAGACTGGCAGGCAGTACAGTAGGCTGCTGTCTTCAGCAGATGACAAATCCAAGATCAGCAGGTAAAACAACAGACTGTTGGCTCACAGGACAGAAGGCAACAATCTCAAGATTGGCAGGCCACTAGGCCAGCTCTAAGAACTGGAGATAATGAGCTAGATACAGGACCACGATCCAATAGAAAGCCTGAGAATTTTCCCAGGATGTCCATATACTGTTGTTGTTAGGTGCCATCGAGTTGCTTCCGACTCATAGCGACCCCATGCACAGCAGAACGAAACACCACCTGATCCTGCACCAGCTCCATGATCCTTGCTATACTTGAGCCCATTGTCACAACCACCATGTCAATCCATCTCGTTGAAGGCCTTCCCCCCTTTTTGTCGACCCTCCACCTTACTAAGCATGATATTCTTCTCCAGGGAATGGTCCCCTGTGATAACATGACCAAAGTAGGTGAGACGAAGTCTGACCATCCTCGCTTCCAAGGAGCATCTCAGCTATACTTCTTCCAGGACAGATCTGTTAGTTCTTTTGGCAGCCCATCATACCTTCAGCATTCTTTGCCAGCGTGACAACTCAAAAGCATCAACTCTTCTTCAGTCTTCCTTATTCATTGTCCAGCTCTCACATGCATACGAGGCAATTGGAAATATCATGGCCTGTGTCAGGTGCACCTTAGTCCTCAAGGAGACATCCTTGCTCCTCAGCACTTGAAAGAGTTCCTTCGCACCTGACCTACCCAGTG
>NW_006921824.1:5340951-5343615 GCF_000298275.1 Orycteropus afer afer | reverse complement strand
CTGCTAGCCAAAAGGTCTGAGGTTTGAATCCACCAGCAGTTCTTCAGGAGGCAGTCCGCTTTGACTCAACGGTAGTGGGTTTAGTTTTGGTCCATATATATTTTGGAAGCAGGCTACACCTCTCAGGAAAGTCCCTTTCAACTGATTGGCTCCTAAGACAAGATCCTATCATGGAGGTGATTATATGACATCAGATCTCATCATGGGGATGACTAAATCACAACTGCTTAAACCACTTAGAATCATAGTCCAGCCAAGTTGACACACAACCTTAACTATCACACTATCATTCTTTGATTTATAGTTAGGATCTTGTCCTTAACATTAACAATGATATATTGGAACATCAGGACAATAATATCAGCCCCTTCAAGTTTTGTCAACTTTCATAATTTTGTTTTCTTTAGTGCAGCCATAAGCCTGATCCCTGTTTCCGCATTATCTTTGTCCCCATTAACATGAAAGCAGACATTGCATTCTAACAAAATATGCTAGTGCCAAAGAGTCATAATTGAGCATGGAGATTATACTTTGTTTTACATACTTTCCTCTTTTTCTGCTATTTTTGGACTAAATAATATCCTGAAATTTCTTAGCTGGATCTGAATAATTCCCTTGTAAACAAATTATTCTGACAAAAAAGCATGAATAAATTCCCTTTGAGAGGCTGTTCCCCAGTTTCTACCAACTTGCTCCTCATTTTCAAAAGCCAGCTGATCATCTATTTCACAGAATCATTTACAGCTAAGCCAATGCCACCACTCTGCTTACTCCACATGGTGACTCCTTTGCACCTAATTTCCTAGAATTATTTAGTATGCCTAGTTTTGCATCTTCTCTCCACATACCTGCACATTTTTCTCATGTATTGTCTTCTTCACTAGATTGGAAATTCTCAGTGCTAGACACACTGTGTTCCAATCAGGGTTAGATTAGTATTTGCCTGCAGACATGAACATTCACATGAAATGCTTTAACTTGTTTCCAGATCCCTAATCTTATTCAAATCTATCTCCTTTGTTTCAATTCCCAGAACCATACTCCTACTTCAGGCCCTATTTTCCCAGTTGGATTACTGCCATCTAATTATTTACCTGACCTTTGGTCTCTAATCTCTGGCAATTCACCTCTGACTTCCCTCCCAGTTATCTTTCTAAAGCACAGTTCTGATGGTGTCACTCCCTAGCTTGAAAACCTTCCATGGCTCCCATTGCCTACAAAATAAAATCCCTTGCATGACATTCCAAGATCTTTACAGTCTAGTCCTATCCTCCCTTTTTGTTGTTTTCAGGTGCTGTTAAGTCAATTTTCAACTCATACTGACCCTCTTTGCAACAATTTACCATTCCTACTCTGTATTCTATAAACTTTTGTTTACAAAATACATCTTTGCTCATTTTCATCCTTTGTCTTTATTTTCTCTCTTCCTAAGGTGGGCTTCTCTACCTAACCAAATCTTGCTCTTTAAGATCCAGCTTGACACAACAGCCTCAAAAGTGAACTCAAACATATGAAAAGTCATGGAGACGGCACAGGATCGGGTACAGTCTCTTCCTGTAACGCATAAGGTCGCCAGGAGTCAGAGCCGACTCCCAGGCAACTAACAAGATCCAGCTCAACAGGATCACATCTTAACCACCTTTCCTGCTGTCCCCAGTCAAAATTTACTTATTTCCAAGGCACACTGTTCATGTCTTTATTCTGGCATTTACCATCTGCTTTGTATTCTACAGGTGGCTCTGTGTGTGTCTCCCCTATATACTGTGAGCTATGTCAGAGCAGGGATCTGACAACTTACTCATCATTCTATGACCTTTCCTAGCAAGTTGAATAGAGGCAGAAGAATAAACCTCTTTGGGAAGTAAAATGCCTTTTTTTTTTTTTTTTTTTAATGATTTAAGGGAAGGAAAATTTTCTAGAATGTTTCTTGGAAAGTAGTTCAAAGTCTTTCATTATAGACATTCACCAATTCTATCTAGGAGTTAGATTAGACATGGAAATTAAGTCTTGAAATGAACCTTATCAAACTCAAAACTTTATATAGAGTATTCATCATCCAGCAATTTCTTCTGTTCAAGGCTTCCAGTTACCAGCATTTATTAAAAAGGAAATTCAAGGTAAGTCAAGCATAACTTTCTGATCCCTTGAGTAAAAATATTTGATCAGTGACAAAGTATTTTGAACATGTAGGCTACTGAGTTTACTTTTGTAGACAACAGCTGTTAGTTTCAACGATCATATATCCTAGCCCTGTGCTGGGATTTACCTACGTCTTGGGTTTGGTTTTTGCTTAGCGTTGCCACCACTAGTCAAGGCACGTGGCTTTCCGGACACCAACCATCCGTGGCACTCTGTAATTACTTAAGTCAAATGATTCAGGGCACCTGGTGGTTACCTCGCCTCCATTCATCATTCCCCATTTGGTTCTGGGCCAGCACGATGTCTGGTGTTTGGCCAAAGTGTCAAAGCTGGCACCAGGATCGTGACCTCTCCAAGTCAGCGTCCACGCCAGCCTGCAGGGACAGAGGGCTGAAGATCGGGAAGAGCGACAACGCAACGTCTGGATAGAACACACGGCCGCACAGCGCGGCGACGCCGGGTGGGGTACAAGAGTGCACCTCGCCGCCACGGTCGAACGCCCTCGGAGTAGCCCCTGAAGCCCTG
>NW_006921824.1:5333800-5340676 GCF_000298275.1 Orycteropus afer afer | reverse complement strand
CCCGGACCGTTCGGGGCTGCGCCGGGGGCTGTCCCGCCCTCCCGCTGAGGTCCTCCAGTCAGCTGGCCTCGCGGGTTCGGTTATCATGTCGCTGAGGCAGCGCCTGGCTCGGCTGGCGAGCTGTCTGCAGGATCCGCAGAAAGTGGCCCGTTTCCAGCAGCTGTGCGGGGTGGAAGCGCTGCCAAGCGGCTCCGCCGCAGCCGCCGCTGACCGGAGGGAGGATGACGAAAAGGCGGAGGCACCATTAACGGGAGACTCCCGGCGGCGAGGGCGACAGCCAGGGGCATCCGGTGGCTCCCAGCCGCCCGGGAGCGACCTCAATCAGTGCCCAGCCAAGCTGGGCGGCGGCGGCGGCGCCCCCAACGGCGTGCGGAACGGGTTGGCGGCAGAGCTGGGCCCGGCTCTGCCGCGGCGCGTGGGCACTCTGCGCCGCAACTCGCTGACGGGCGAGGAGGGCAAGCTGGCTCCAGTGAGCAACTGGCCGCTCTACTACCTTTTCAGCTTCGGCACGGAGCTGGGCAACGAACTCTTTTACGTGACTTTCTTCCCCTTCTGGATCTGGAACCTGGACCCCCTGGTGGGCCGGAGACTCGTGATCATCTGGGTGCTGGTCATGTACCTGGGCCAGTGCACCAAGGACATCATCCGTTGGCCTCGGCCTGCCTCGCCGCCGGTGGTCAAGTTGGAGGTCTTCTACAACTCTGAATACAGCATGCCCTCTACCCATGCCATGTCCGGCACCGCCATCCCCATTTCCATGGTCCTTCTCACCTATGGCCGCTGGCAGGTAAAGTCCCTTCTCTTCCCCTCGTTAGTCCTGGGGGGAGTTAAAGATAACGGGGTCAGGGGTGGGCCAGTAGAAACTCCGAGCTCTCTTTGCTGTCTGCAGTTAGCATTTAGCCCTTCCCCGGCTAGACCTTTTCCACAGGTTTTCACAGGTCCACCGGCCTTTTCTAGGTTTTTAAAAATTGAGTGATCAAGAATCCTGCAGACTTAGCCATCAACCTGTGTTTTAATACCAGCGCTTTTTGTAGATTCCAAAGGAAACACTTTTCATAAAGTCGTGCATTATTTGGGCATTGATTGAGTGTTTAAATTGTTTTAATTCTTGTGATGCACAGGGGAAGTGAATTTTTCCCTAGGTAATTGTTAGATAGCTAAGACACTGTTTCACTGTAATATATGGTGCCTTCCCCAAAATTGATTCTTTATCAGACTTAGGTAATGTCATGAGCTTTACTGTGAGACAGTGTTTACAAAACCTTAAGATACACCCTAATGAACTTGCTAGTTCCACACAAAGAAGTAATCAATTTTAAAATAAATAAATAAATAAACCCCCGCCCTTTGTGGAAGTTAATGAAACATAGGCTTCCTGAGTCAATACTCTGCGTCCTCCTTTAAGGGGGTAGCTGCTAATTTGCTGACAGGAAGTTAATTTGTCTTCCAGAGTACTGATCTATATAGTATGATTTGTTGAGCTGCCGTAGTATTGTTGCATTTACTGTGAAAATGAATGAAGTTAAAGTTATTCTTAAAGATAGGGTGTTGATCAGATAAGTCTGTTTGTAAAAATGGGAAGTATAATAGAGTCAACCTGACAGGTTAATGGTAAACGTTTTGTGTTTTATTATTTCTTTTCATCATCCATTTTTCAGTTTTCCACGTTTCATGTATCTTGCTGACGTTTTAAGACTCTCTTTCATATAGAAACAAAATTTATCTTTAGACTGTGGTGCTTGCCTTGCTTTATCTGTGCTGTAAACTGTTAAGGAGATTTGTCGGTTCCTTAACTTAAAAATAAAGTTCATTATTATGGAGAATCTTTCTAAGGAGGCAAACATAGTCTTTTTTTTTTTTTTTCTTTAAAAAAAAAAAGAAAGCTTTTATCTCAACGTTTCGGTTAAATTTAAATATTTCACAAGTTAAAGTGAATCATCAGTGAGTTGTGTTTGGCATGATAATTAGCCAGTTGGCTAAAAATGTGTCTCTTATTTTCATGAGGCTTTCAGGGTGCTATAGCTACAGGGCCTTTATAAGTTCTGTACTGTGTGAAGCTGTCTTACATGCTGTTAATATTAGCAGTGAAAGTAAAAATAGTTATTTTTGTCCTTCATTTGTTCAGAGCACATGCTAAGTAGGAAGTACAGCTGAATTGTTTACAGGATGCAGCTATCAATCTTCTAACATTTTGAATGATCAGCATAAGTTCATAATTTTTAAACAACTTAGTACATTTAATGCAAAGCTTGAGGAATTTGTATATCATACAATTTTAGAAATCTGTAGTCTCAAACTGTCCTTTCACACGTGGAAACTGACCAACTGCGTTAGAATTAATCTTATGCAAATTAATTTAAATTTCTTAATTTACAAATTTTCATTCCATGAACATTTCTAAATTTGAATAAATTGTTTATTTTTGGTTGCTGTTTTGAAATAAAGTCTCCCTTATATGAAAGTCCTACTTCTATAAATGTTTAATTATAGTAATCTAGTACATAAACCAAAATGACTTTTTATTGTTTGACATTTTTTTTTTTTTAATACTCGTTAGAATTGAAAACAAAAGTACCTTTCTTTGCTTAAGTTGTTTTGGTTCTCGTCTCTGCCAATGTGTATTTTACTACTTTAAAAGGGAGGCCTTTATTTCTAGAGTAGGTAATGGAAAAAAACAAACAAAAAAAAATTTAGAAAGTAGGGTAAGGATTACAAGAATGAATGTAGGTGTTTTTCTAATTAACAGCAGTGTTTGTTGACAAACCTGTTCATCTGTTGCATCCTGTGGCTTGCTTTGGATGCACACAGTTACTTCTACATGCCCAAGATGCTGAAACTTCTCCCTTGAAACTGAGTTATCTCACATACTATCTCTTGGGCTTTGAATAACTACTTCACTACTCCCTACCACTTAATGTTCCTATTCTATTTGAAATTTGCTCAAGTTTCACCTCCAACACAGAACTTTCTTATTTGACTGCTAACCAGAAGGCTGGCGGTTCAAACCCACCAGCCACTCCTTGGAAAGAAGGTTGGGCAATCTACTTCTGTAGTGATACTGTCTTGGAAACCCAAGGAGGGGTCCCTATAAGTCATATCCAACTCCACGGCAGTAAGTTTTTTTTTATGTTTTATCACTCCCCAGTGGTTCTGAAATGACAGTGTATGAAAAATTACCAGGTGCTCTGGTGGTATAGTGCCTAAGGCATTTGACTGCTAACCAGAAGGCTGGTGGTTCAAGCCCACCAGCCACTCCTCTGAAGGAAGATTGGGCAATCCACTTCCGTAGAGATACCGCCTTGGGAACCCAAGAAGGGGTTGCTATGAGTTGAATCCGACTCGAAGTCAGTGAGTTTGTTGGAAGTACAGATTTCTCACCGAACATTGTGTTTTATTGGAGTAATCTCTCCCAAAGAATTTTGAGGAAGAAATGTACGTTTTTCAATTGCTTCCAATAAAATTTATTTTTTCTTGTTAAAATATATATATTTTATATTTCTCCACAACTGCTGAGTCAGCTCTTTTGCAGTTCCAGTCTTTGAATTTTTAAAGGAACGTTTCACTACAAAAAGGGAGATCAAAACAGTGTAGCTCCAAGATACTAGAAGAATTTTTAAAAATATCTTTATAGAGATATAACATAGGGTATGTTATGGGATTTCTCCAGGGATTAAACAACTTTGAGATCCATTGGCCTGGATACTACTAATTTTTACTCTCATACTATTAGCTGAAAATGTTTGTAGCCTAACTTAGGAAAAATAGCTGAAAATAAAGAGCATCAGATATTAAGAACATAATTCTTTGAAGAGTAATTTAAGATAAAAAAATAAAGCACTCATTTTGTATTTATATTTGTATGTTCTTCCAGAAATAAAAGATTATTTATTTTTAAATTATATGGTGTGTAATCTTTTCTGATGGTATGCTTGATTTAATAATTGGTTAAGATAGTTATAGATTGATTTCATTTTTTAAAAAATTAGTACTTTCTAGCCTGACATATTTCCAACTAGTCTGTAAGCTTTCACTGTTTTTTATAATAATAATAACAATAATGAATTATTATTATTAAAATTTATTAAGCACTTTCTGTGGCTTGGGCATTGTTCAAAATCGTGAGCACCTTTTGCCTCACTCAGTCTACTTTTATTATTTCCCAATATTTGGTCCTATTATTAATACCAGTTTACAGAAGAGGAAACGTGAGTGATGGGAAGATTAAGTAGCTTACTCAAGGTAATGCAGCAAATAAGTGGCAGACAGTCTGACTCAAGAGCTTACACAGAAAACTTTGCAGATCACACTTTGAAATTAAAAGAAAATCTTTGTAATAATAAATCATTTTTGAAATAAATACAGTTGTACTCTTAAAATAGTAAAACATATCATATGTCCTTGAGAAGATAAAAAATATATATACATATGCAGTCTTCACAAATATATGTGTGATGAACATAAATTAATTTGTTGGCCTGAAATCAGATGCTAACTTGGTCGCCCTTCCTTTCTGCTATCTTCTTAACATAAATTAAAAACTCAATAAACATAATGAGAGCTTTGGAAAAGAAGAGCATATAAGATGTTCTGTCAAAATATAGTGTAGTATAGGTCATGAAAAGATAAAAAGAGGAAAGGCAGAAGTAAGAGTTACAAAAGTAGGTAAAAAATGACAAAGATGAGGAAATCGTCACTTTGGTAATTCTTGGGAAGAAACAAAGTTTATTAAAAACCAAATTGGTTTAATTGTTTTTGTTTTTTATTTAGCATTATAATTGTGTTTGACATGCACATTTTCCTCATTTTACAAGTGTTTATTACTAATTATTGATTTAAATTAATTTTTGTTTTTATTTGAATAGTTAATACATATAAAAACCTACTGCCATTGAGTCCATTGTGACTCATAGTGACCTCCATTGTATTTCCATCTTTATGGAAGTAAATCGCCCCATCTTCCTTGCAGTGGTTGATGGGGTTGAACCACTAACCTTCTGGTTAGCAATCAAATGCCTTAGGCACTGTGCCACCAGAGCTCCTTGTTAATACATATAAATGTTACTAAATAAACAAATTTACATAACAGAGGAAGAAACTAAGAATTTTTCCTTTTTCTCTGTCTTGCAGCTACCTTACGCAGGCAGGTCGCTTCCAGAAGGAATCATTGTTGCAAGTTTCTTTTTCACTCTTTACAGAGAGTCTTCACTTTTATAGCCATGTATTACTTTATTTTTCATAAAGTGGTAGCATACTATGCTGTTCTGGACTTTGCTTTTTTCAGTGAAAATATATTGTAGACATTTTCCTTTCATTTTAGCCAACAATTATTAAATACTAGTTACATGCTTTGTATTGTTTTAAGTGCTTGATCTGACTTAATGCTCTTAATCTACATATAAAGGCTATAAATATCATCACTGGTTTACAGTAGAAGAGATTGAGGCAAAAGGAGGTTAAGTAACTTGCTGCAAATCACTCAGCAAGTACTTCAGAGCTTAGATTCAAATCTAGGCAGTTTGACTCCAAAAGGATACTATAAAACTATGGTACATTACCTCTTAATATTGTTGTTGTTAGGTGCCATCCAGTCGTCTCTGACTCATAGTACAACAGAATGAAACACTGCCCAGTCTTGAGGCAGCCTCACGATCCCTGCTACACCTGAGCCCATCCTTGCAGCCACTGTGTCAGTGCATCTCGTTGAGGGCCTTCCCTCCCCTCTTGCGTTGACCCTCCACTTTACCAAGCATGACATCCTTCCCCAGAGAGTGGTCCCTTCTGATAATATAACCAAAGTAGGTGAGACAAAGTCTGGCCATTCTTGCTTCCAAGGAGCATTCCAGCTGCACTTCTTCCAGGACAGATTTGTCAGTTCTTTTAGCAGTCCATGGTACTCAGTATTCTTCACGAACACCACAACTCAAAAACATCAACTCTTCTTCGATCTTCCTTATTCGTACTTCAGCTCTCAATTGCATTAAGAGGTGGTTGAAAATACCATGGCTTGGGTTAAAACCCACCAGCTACTCCTTGGAAGGAAGGTTGGGCAATCTACTTCTGTAGTGATACTGCCTTGGAAACCCAAGGAGGGGTCACTATGAGTTGGATCCAACTCCATGGCAGTGCGTTGCATTGGGTTAGGCACACCTTAGTCTTCAAGGAGGCATTTTTGCTCTTCATCACTTGAAAAAGGTCTTTTGCAGCAGATTTGCCCAATACAGTATGTCTTCTGATGTCTTGACTGCTGTTGCCATTGGTGTTGATTATAGAACCAAGTAATATGACGTCTTTGACAGCTTCAGTCTTTTCTCCATTTATTGTGATGCTGCTGATTGGTCCAGTTGTGAGGATTTTTGTTTTCTTTATGTTGAGGTGTAATCCATACCTCCTTGGGTTTCCGAGGCAGTATCACTATGGAAGTAGATTGCCCAATCTTCCTTCCGGTTTGTTTTTGTTGTTTGTTATGTTGAGGTGTAATCCATACTGCATATGGTACTCTTTAGTCTTCATTAGCTCTTTTTTAAAATTAATTAATTAATTAGTTTTTATTGTGATTTGGGTGAAGATTTACAGAGCAAATTTACTTTCCATACAGCAGTTCACATACACTTTGTCTCATGACATTGACCACAATTTACCATGATGCAACAGCTCCCCTCCCACTTCCTCCCAATAATTACCTCTTCCCTGTGTCCATCCCTCCATGCACTCCTGCTCCCTAAGCTGTCTTCGGTGCATAAGCAGCCCTTCTTTCTCCCATGATTGTTCTCTCCAAGGAGCGTATCTACCTCAGGTAAATGTTCAACTCATATGCCTGTCTTTTGTTTGGCTGGAAACCACAGGTGTGGGTTCAATTCCAGACCTGAAGGGCAGCTA
>NW_006921824.1:5326680-5331680 GCF_000298275.1 Orycteropus afer afer | reverse complement strand
TTTCTCAGTGGTTTTGTTTTTCTCTTCCTGTTCTGGAATTCCAATGACACGTAAGTTATTCCTTTTGATGGTATCCCACATGAACCTTAGGCAAAAAGCTTGTATTTTTTAAAAAATATTTTCATGGGATATAGAATGTTAGGTTGACAGCTTATTTTTTCTTTCTTTCAATGCTTTAAATATATTGCTCCATTCCCTTTTGGCTTGCATAGTTTTTGAAGAGAAGTCTGCTGTAATTTTGATCTGTGATGCTCTGTAATATGTCTTTTCTTCTGGCTGTTTTAAGATTTTCTTTTTGTACTGAGTTTTGAGCAGTTTCAAAATGATGTGACTTGATATAATTTTCTTTATTTTTTTTTGGCTTGAGATTCATTGGTTTTCTTTGACCTGTGGATATGTAGTTTTCATCAAATTTAACATTCAGCATTATTTCTAGAAATTTTATTTCTATCCCTCCCCTCATTCTCTCCTTTTGGTATTCCAGTCTTACATATCTTAGACAATTTCACAATTTCATAGGTCTCTCACTGGTCACTGTTGTTCAGGGTTTCTTTCTTTCCTTTTTTTTTGTTTGTTTGTTTGTTTGTTTGCTCTCTGTACTATGTTTGGATAGTTTCTGTTGCTATGAGTAATGATCCTTTTTTGTGCAATGTGTAATCTGCTGGTAATTTCATCAATGGGATGATATATAATTTAAGGTACTAAAGACAAGATACCAAAAACAAGTGACCAACAGCACAGTAACACTAAGGGAAAGGAAGATACGGAGAGGTGCACAAGATACACAGACAACAAAGGTAAATAATTTTGCACACAAAATATTGTAGTACCAATAGTAACAAACATTAATCTGTGGGTGGATACATATGTAGACAGGCAAAATGACCAGGTATGAATATGACCCATGGTCATATATAGGTTTGGCAGATGATATTTCTATGTATGTATTTGTATGTGCTATAAGAATACCCATATATATAATAGCACTAACAGAGGGGCAAAATTTTGATAACTTCTTAGCCACAGCCAGACACCTTAAGGGAGTGATTTCCTGGGCCCACAGGCTCAGGATCAAGGTTGCAGGGGACATAAAGGTCAATTGGCATGAAAAAACCACTGCCATCAGGTCAATTCCAACTCATAGTGACCCCCATTGGGTTTCTGAAACAGTAAATCTATACAAAAGTAGATTGCCCATTCTTCCTTCTGTAGAGTGGCTGGTGAGGTTGAACTGCCAGCCTTCTGATTAGCAGTCAGATGCCTTAGGCACTGTGCCACCAATTCACATAACATACTGCAAAAAACATTGTTCTACATACTCTTTGGTGAGTAGTGACTGGGATCTTAAAAGCTTGTAAGCAGCCATCTAAGAGGCAACAATTTATCTCTCCTCATCAAGAGCAAAGAAGAGTGAAGAAAATCAAAGACACATTGAAACAGTTAGTCCAAGGGATTAGTGGACCATGTGAACCTCAGCCTGCATGAGACCGGAAGAAGTTGATGGTGCCTGGCAACAACTGTCAACAGTTCAGAAAGGAATCAAACCAGAAGATCCTGGATAAAGTGGGAGAAAATTATGGAACAAAACTCAAAATCATAAAAAAGACCAGCCCAACTGGTGTGGCAAAGACTGGTGAAACCCCCAAGACTATGGCCCCTAGTGACCCTTCAGGTGTCAAATTGAACTCACTTCCATGGCTTAACTTGCAGCCAAACTATAGACAGGCCTACAAAGGGAACATTTACACCAGGGAGGTACATTCCTTAGCACAATCAACCATAGGAGATCAGAAGGACAGCTGTTGTGCAGGGAGAAAACTCAGAGGGCAAGAATGTGCAGGAAAGTAGGACACAGGGAAATGATAAACACAGGGAGGAAGTGGGAAGAGAGCTGTTATGTTGTAGGGATTGCGTTCAGTGAAATTGCTCTGTAAACTTTCACCCAAATCACAATAAAAGAAGAAAAAAAAATTAAGGTTGTGTATGTTTCATATCCAAAAGTCCCATTTGAATTTTATTTTTTTTAATAGTTTATTTATTTTTTATTTTTTTTATTGTGTTTAAGGTAGAAGCTTACACAGAAAATTAGGCTCCCTTTTACCAGTTTCTACACAAATTATTCAGTGTTACTGGTTACATTTTTACAATGTGTCATCATTCTTACTCATTTCGTTCTGGTTGTACCATTTCCAATACTCTAGTTGTCCTACTCCCTTACATTTTCATCTTTGCTTTAGAGTAATTTTTCACTGTTTGATCTCATATAGATGATTTTTTAAAGGAGCTCATTACTCATGAGTGATATTCTTTTTTTTTTTTTTTAACAAGCCAGTCTGTTATTTGGCTAAAAGGTGACCTCAAGGGTTAATTTCAGTTTAAGGTTTAAAGAGTGTCTCAGGGCAGTAGTCTTGAGGAGTCCTCTAGTCTCAACCAGTCCAGTCAATCTGGACTTTTGAGGAATTTGAATTCTGTTTGGGTCTTATTTTTAAAACTCCCATTTCTTACCTCATCGTGTTCCTATTTTCCTTGAGTATGTTTATATAATTTTTAATAGCTATTTTAAGGTCCTTGCCTAGTAATTTTATCATCTGTCATCTTTGTGTATGTTTTTTCTACTGATTATGAATTATATTTCCCTGCTTCCTTGCTTGTGAATTTTTGAAGTGAGTTTTGGATTTTATGATATCCCTTTAAATTGTATTGGCTTTTGTTTTGGTGTGCAGTTAAGTTACTTGTCAGTTCAATCTTTGTTGAGACTTGCTTGTAGGTTTGTTAGGTGGTTCCAGGATAACCACAGTCTAGAGCTAAGTTAGCTTTACAACTAAGAGGATAACCTTCTGAAGACGACTCAGTGCCATTTCCACTGCTGCCTGATGGGAACAAACTATTCCCAGACGTATGTGAACTTTAGGAGCTGATCAGCCTAACATTTTCTGGTGGTTCTTTCCTCAACCTGGTTGAGGCTGCATGCACATACTGTTATTGTTTGCACAGACCCTTCTGATCTCTGGAGCTCATTTTCTGTGTGCACTTTTCTCTAGTACTCCAGCCTACAAATTAAAGCTGCTTCGGCCTCTGTGAACTCTAGTCTCTCTCTCCTTAACTCGATGAGACTGCCGGACTCTGGGTTCCTCCTTCTGTGCTGCAATGTGGTAACTTCTCCCACACAAAACTGGGGCTGTTGTAGTGTTCACTTCATTGATTTCCCTTTTCTCAGGAATCACAGTCCTGTGCTGTCTGTGGTTCAGTATCTGAAAACAGTGGTTTTATATAATATGTCTGGTTTCTGGTTGTTTACAGTATAAAGGCTGTTCTTAGAGTAATTAATTTTTCATGGCTAGAAATAGAAATAGTCTGTCCTCTACTTACTGGGTTTTTTGTTGTTTTGTTTTATTTTTTTATTGAGATATAATTAACACACCAGATAATTTGCCCATTTAAATGGTTTCTAATGTAATCACAGAATTGTGTAATAATCACTGCAATCAATTTTAGAACATTTTCATCACCCCAAAAAAGAAACTTAATACCCGTTAGCAGTCACTCTTCATTTTTTCTCAAACCCTCCTAGCCTTCCAAAAAAAGACACCTTATTGCCATAGAGTCAGTTCAGACTCATAGTGACCCTCAGTGAGTTTCCAAGGCTGTAAATCTTTATGGAAGCAGATTGCTTCATCATTCTTCTGTGGAGCAGCTGGTGGGTTTGAACCACTAACCTTTTGGTTAGCAGTCAAATGCCTTAACCACTACACCACCAGAGTTCCTCCTCCTAGCTCTAGGCAACCACTAAATCTGGATATTTCATATAAATGGAATAACATAATCTATGATCTGTTGTGACTAGACATTAATACTCCTTTTAATGTTTCCCCATGATGTAGCATATATAGAAACTTCATTACTTTTTATTGATGAATTATAGCTCGTTGGATAGTGGATTAGTTTTCTAGGGCTACTGTAATAATCACAAACTGATGGCTTAAAACAACAGAAATTTATTCTCACAATTCTGGAAGCTTGAAGTCTGAAATCATGGTGTTGTTAGGGCCATGTTCCCTCTGGAGGATCTACAAAAATATCCTTCCTTGCCTCTTTGTAGCCACTGGTGGTTGCCAGCAATCCTTGGTGTTCCTTGGCTTGGAGCCACAGCACTACATTCTCTGCCTCTGTCCTCCTCCTTGTGCATCTCTCAGTGTTTTCACATAGTATTTTCCCTGTGTCTCTATGTTTCCAGCTATCCTCATTGGATTTAGGCTCACCTTACTCCAGTATGATCTCATCTTAACTTGATTGCATCTGCAAATATCTTATTTTCAAATAAGGTCACATTCACAGGTTATGGAGAAGTACTGTTCAACCCATTGCAGATGGATATACAATAATTATTTATCCATTCACCATTTGATGGACATTAGGTTGTTTCTGCTTTTGGCCCACTGTGAATAATTCTGCTATGAACATTTGTGTACAAAATTTTGTGTGGACTTATCCTTTCATTTCTCTTGAGTCACTTATTGGTTTTTTAAGCCCTTTATACTTTGGCTAAATTAGCCTTGTGGTTGGGGGCTATAATTCAAAATATATTTTCCTAAATTATTATTTATGTTCTGACTTTATGATGTTTTCTTTCCTTTTTTTTTCTTTTCTTTTTTTTTGTGGTTGGTTGTTTTTTTTTTTTTTTTAAATTATTATTTATGTTCTGACTTTATGATGTTTTCTTTCCTTTTTTTTTCTTTTCTTTTTTTTTGTGGTTGTAGGCTCTAGTCACAATGGCTTAGCTCTCTTCCCTCTTCTAGTAACACTGTCTTCTAGGAGAAAATGTTTGCATTGGTAGCCAGGCACATCTAGTTCTGTTGGTCTCAGGGTTGTGAAGGCTGAGGTCCTCATGGTCCATCATATCTTTGGACTAAGTGTTTACAAATGCCTTTGATTTTCTTTTTTTTTTTTTTTAATGGCATTTTATTGAAATATAATTTATGTACAGTGAAATATACAAAACT
>NW_006921824.1:5279807-5322500 GCF_000298275.1 Orycteropus afer afer | reverse complement strand
GAGAAGGATGTCATGCTTGGTAAGGTAGAAGGTCAACGAAAGAGGGGAAGGCCTTCAATGAGATGGATTGACATGGTGGCTGCGACAGTGGGCTCAAGTATAGCAAGGATCGTGGAGCTGGTGCGGGATCGGGAGGTATTTCATTCTGCTGTGCATGGGGTTTCTCTGAGTCAAAAGCGACTCGATGGTATCTAACAACAACAACTTTGATAGCTGGGTTGGTTTCTGGGTTACATCATCATGTGTGTTAATGGTCAGTTGTTGTTGGCTGTTGTTTCTCCTCTGTCCAAAGGGCTCCCTTTAGCATCTCTTGTAAGGTTGGTCTGGTTTTAACACATTCCCTTAATTTCTGCTTATTTGGAAATGTCCTAATTTCACCTCATCATTTCATCATTGAGGGACAATTTTGCTGGGTACATAATTCTTGGTTGGAAATTGTTCTCTTTCAGTGTTTTATATATATCATCCCACTGTCTCACCTGCATGGTTTCTGCTGAGAAATCTTAGCTTAGTCTTACTGGTTGCCCCTTGTAAGTAACTTTTCATTTTTCCCGTGCTGCTTTCAGGATTCTTTCTTTGTCTTTGGTTTTCATGAGTTTGATGATGATATGTCTTGGTGTTTTTCTTTTGGGGTCTATCCTATTTGGGGTTCGTTGGACTTCCTGAATGGGTATATTCTCATCTTTCATCATATCAGGGAAGTTCTCCTCCAACAAATCTTGGACAATGTTCTCAGTGGTTTCATTTTTCTCTTCCTGTTCTGGAATTCCAATGACACGTAGGTTATTTCTTTTGATGATATCCCACAGGAACCTTAGGCTTTCTTCATTTTGTTTTGATCTTTTTTTCTGATTGATCCCTTTCCAAAGAAGTATTTAGGTATTTGTCTTCTGTCTCCTAAATTTTGTCTTCCATTGCATCCATTCTACTCCTCTGCCCTTTCAATGTGTTACCTATTTCTGACAATTTAGTATTAATCTTCTGGATTTCTATCTGTAGATTTAGGATCATTTCTAATTTTTCATTTATCTTGTCATTTTGTTCTTGTATTTTCTTCCAAAATACCTCTTGGGTTTTCTCTGTGTTTTCCTTGGTCTGTCTCAATCCTTTGAAGATACCTAAATATAATTCTTTTGAATTCCTTATCAGGGAGTTCCAATGCTGAGTCTTCCTCAGGGATGTGTTTTGGGTCTGTATCCTGGTCCCTTGTTTCTCCTGCTTTATCTTGCTTCTTTTTTGGACTGGATGCTCTATTGTCTCCAAGGCAGTGTGATGCTTTTGTGTTTATATTTAATTGATGATTATATGTTGGAGTGACTTGCCCACAATTTTCATTTTCTTTGTTTTTTTGCATGTTATCTATACAGGGAGGGTACAGTGCTGTCCTCCTCTATTCATTAGTTGACAGCACTTATATACTCACCACCTGTTTCCTTTCCTTTGTCATCCTCTCATATGTCCTTGCCGACCCTGGCAAACAGAGCCTGTTCTTAGGTCCCTGGAATCCGAATGAGAATGCTATCACTTTAAAATCCAAAATGGTTGCCACTTGTAAACATTCAAAATGGCTGCTCCCTCAGTCACTTTAAACATCCAAAATGGCTGCCACGTGTAAACAATCAAAATGGCTGTACCCTCTGGACAGCAGAATGTCCACAGCTCAGGTTGTCTCACTCTTGCTGTTTCCCTTCCTAGTCATAGGCCACCAGAGCAGTTGTCCCTGCAGCCCTTAGTGACCAAGACTGATCTTTAGGTCAATGCTCAGGTCCTAGCACCACTTGAAAATATTCAGGCTGTTGGTCTCATCAGAGTAGCTGACAATCCACAGCTCCAACTGACTCTGTATTCACTGTTTTTATTCAGATTTTTCCACTGGTTGGTGCCTAATCCACTTCTGTATAGTTCCTTTCAAAGCTCAGGGTTCCAGAATTATCTTCTGTGTCTCTGACAATTGGTTTTTCTTTTCTTTGTTGAAGAGGGTCTGTGTCGCTTGTCTGACTATTCCTCCGTCTTACCGGAAGTCCTTTATGATGTTTTCTGCAAGCAAAAAATTTTCCTTTTTATGTAATGATAATTTCTTACAGTTTATGGGTTTTGTGTGATATTTAGGATGGGATTCTGCCATAGTTTTTCATGGTGCTTTTATGGTTTCATTTTTTATGCTTAAATATTTGAACCACCCCTTTCTTTCAGGAAGGAATACAACTTAATATTTCCCAGTGGTCCATTTATTGAGCAGTTTTTCCCTACTGACTTGAACTGTTGCTTTTACCATATATTAAATATAACTATGTATTTGGGCCTACTTCCATACTTTTAGTTAGAATTGATATGTGTGATATTTGTGTGCAAGTTCTATATACTATTATATAGCTTTAGCTATATATTTTTTTACAATTATCCTTGCTGTCCTTATTTGTTTATATTTTATACAAGTGCTTTAGGTTTAGTTTGTCTAAAAAAACCCTAAAAGTCTTTTATTATTTTTTTTTATTGAAAGGATAAAGTTATACTTTCACATTTAAGTCTTTAATCTACCTTCAGTTGATTTTGTATGTGTTGTAAGATACAGATCCAATGTATTTTTAATATAGATAATTAACCTAGTACTATTTTTCACTAGCTTATCTTTTTCTCCACTTATCTTTAATTCCACTCTGTCACATATCACGTTCCTTTATATATATAGGTCTAATTTTGAGCTTTCTATTCTGTTTTGCTGGTCTATTTGTCTATCTCTGTAACAATACCATTGTCTTAATTGATTTCATTGCTTTAGAGTAAGTCTTTCTGTCTTTTACTGCAAGTTTCCTACCATGTTCCTCAAGAGTGTCTTCAAGATATTCATATGCAGATTATCATATATTCTCTTTAATGCAACTGAGAATAATGACAAGTATATGTCTTTGCATTTTATTTCTATTTCTTGTTGACAGAAAAGTTTTAATCAAGAGAGTTACATAAAATTAAACAAACATAATGTTTTGGTTTTTAATAAGTACAAGGCATTATTATATTACATCATTATCTGTAATATCACCGTTATATTACAGATATCAGGGTGAATAAAACAAATATTGTCTATTTCCTAGATTGGATTATACTGGTATTTTAGGAAGATTCTTCTGGCTAAATATGAAAAATAAACTAGGTGCCACATCAGGAAGGAGGTTATTCTGCAGTCCGAGTGAGAGATGATGGTGATCTAGAGCAGTAATTAGTGAACAACAATCTGTGTGCCAAATTCAGTCTGGTACTGGGTTTTAGCTTGGTGAAGTAGAGGACCAGCAAAAACGGGAAGACCCTCAACGAGATAAATTGACACCCTGGCTGCAGTAAATGGGCTCAAGCAGAGCAAAGATTGTGAAGATGGCGCAGGACTATGTAGTGTTTCATTCTGTTATGCATAACATCACTGTGAGTTGGAACCAACTTGACAGCACCTAACCTAACCTAACTGTAAACTAAGGATGTTTTTTGTATTTTAAAAAATAGTTACAAAATGTCAAAGGAAAAATACTTTGTGACGTGTGAAAATTATATGGAATTCAAAATTTTAATGTCTATAAATGTTATTGGAACACAGCCTTATCCATTCATTTATGCATTGGTGATGCTGCTTTTGTGCTGTAACAGCAGAGTTGAGGAGCTATGACATAGAGTGTATGGTCTGTGAACCAAAGATACTTATTATCTGGCTCTTAACAGAAAAACTTTGCCAACTCCTAGATTGCATCTGCAGAAGTAGAGAAAAATGGATGAATTTAAAAAATCTTAAGAGGTAGAATTGACAGGATATGGTGACTAATTGAATATGACAGTAAAAACATTTAGCTTTAAATATGTTGAGTTTGAGGTATCTGCAAGACATCCACCTGGAGTTGTCCTGGAGACAGTCCTATATATATGAAAGGGATCTATCTGGTCAGGTTTGGTGTCATCTGCATATTAAAAAACAAACTCACTGCCATTGAGTTGATCTGAGTCATAGCGATCCCTCCTTGGCTTTCTGAGGTGGTATCTTAACAGAAGTAGACTGCCCATTATTCCTTCCGAGGAGTGGCTGGTGGGTTTGAATCCCCAGCCTTCTTAGATGTGGATTTGAAGCGATGAGTAGATATTGCCCAGGGAGCATTCACACAGTGATAGGAATAAAGGGTTTAGGAAAATAAACCTTTAAAGATATCAATATTTAATGGATTGATTGAGAAAAACAGAACCTGTAACAGAATTTGAAAATAGCAATTTCAGAGGTCAGAAGATACCTCAAGAATTGTCCAACTAAGGCTATTTTTGGGAGAGGTGGGATTCTAGGAACAGAAACTCATTTGAATTAGCTTCTTTTTTTATATATATAAAAAAAAAAAAAAAAGAGAGAGACATTTATGTGAAGACTAAAAGGAGTATCTCCTGAAAATCAAGGGAAGGAAAGTGGTGGCAGGCATCCTGAGGGATGGGCACCAACGCAGTCATACTCTCAGAACTAGGATGCACCTTCTGTCTCTTGTTTCTTGGGATCGCATGCTCTTTCATTTCTGCTTCTCTGTCTCTGCTCTGGCATGCATGTATCTGCCTCACCCCTAGTTCTACATCATTTCCAAGTTCAAGCACACAGTAGAAACTGAGTTTATTTTTTTCTCACTTTATCCCAAATTGCTAGGAAAAAGAATCTGATTGACCTACCAATAGATTTGCTCCCTGTGGACCAACGGTCCGTTCATGATCCAAATAGGTGTGGTGAAGGGAGCAGGGTCATATAGTATAAACATGTCTCCAGGGATATACTACTTGGTCTAGAGGGGATGTTCTCAGAAGACAGAGGTGTTGATTGGACAATATCATAAAAGAATATATTATGGAGAGAAGCTAGAAGTGAAAGAATGTTTTTAAGGAAAAGAAAGTAGTTAACATCATTAAAAGCTCCTAAGAGAACTACAACAACAACAAGAGAACAAGTAAGATAAATTCTGTAATTTATAGAAGACTTCGAAGATAAAAAGATTAAGAGAAGCTCGCTAACATTTTATTGTATTCTTTCTGGTTGGAAAATTAAAAAAACAAACAAGCCAAATTCACTGCTGTCAAGTTGATTCAACTCATGGCAACCCCACCTTTGGTTTCCGAGGCGGTATCTCTATGGAAGTAGATTGCCCAGTCTTGCTTCTGAGGAGTGGCTCGTGGATTTGAACCATCAGTCAAATACCTTAGGGACTACGCCACCATATGAAGTTTACTTTTTTAAATTTAATATTACATCACATCAACTTTTTCACCAGTAAAATTCCTAGAAAAAGTTTTTAATAATGTAATATTTTCATATTCCTGCAAAAGAGTATTTACACTGGATTGTCATTACTGTAGGTATTATTTTCCTCATTTATAGATGAAGAAACTAAGATACAAAGAGATAATGTAACTAGCCCATTGTCTCATGACAACAGAAGTACATACCTTTTTTTTTTAAAAAAAGAATGCCTTTTATTGAAATATAATTTATGTACAGTGAAATACACAAAACTAAAGTGACACAGGTCAATGCATTTTTTGTTTGTTTGTTTGTTTGGAGTGTTCCCTCACCTCCCCTCCCTCACTAGGAACCAACAAAGAAAGTTTCCCTCCATATATAAACCTTTCCTTGACCCTCCACAACAACGAACTAATACTATATTTGTCCTTCTGTGATTGACATTTCACTCAGCATAATGTCCTCCAAGTTCATCCACGTTATGTGGTATTTTGCAGACTCTACATTATTCTTTAGTGCTGCGTAGCATTCCATTGTGTGTATGTACCATAGTTTCGTCATCCACTCTTCCATTGATGGGCATGTAGGTTGTTTCCCTCTTTTTGCTGTTGTAACTAGTGCTGCAATGAACATATATCTGTTCCTGTCCTGACTCTTGCCTCTCCAGGATATATAACTAGTAATGGGATTGCTGGGTCAAGTGATACCTCCAATTCCAGCTTTCTAAGGAATCGCCATACTGCTTTCCACAGTGGTTGTATCACTTCACAGTCCCTCCAGCAGTGTATGAGAGCCCCAATCTCTGCACATCCTTGCCAGTATTTGTTATTTTCTGTCCCGTTGAACCTTGCCATCAGTGCTGGGATGAGATGGTATCTCATTGTTGTTTTGATTTACATATCTCTGATGGCCAGTGATGGTGAGCATCTCTTCATGTATTTGTTGGCCACCTGAATATCCTCCTTGGTGAAGTGTCTATTCATGTCTTCTGCCCATTTTTCAATTGGATTGTTAATTCCTTTGCTGTTGAGGTGTTGGAGTTTTCTATAAATCTTAGAGATAAGTCCCTTGCCAGATATGTAATTATCAACAAGTATGAGTTTGTTGCTGTCATTTTTGTTATGTGGTTTTTCGTAGTGTAGATTTTTTTGTTCCATATAATTTTCTGTGCTGAGCTCGTTTTGTTTATGAATAGTGTTATCGCTTCCTTCGTTGGCTGTTGTTTTAGTATTTGCTAAATGTTTGTGCTGGTCCTCTTTTTTATTTTGATGTGAAGGTTTATCATTTTTCTTTGCGGTTACCCTGTGATTTATGTTTTTCTTCTCAAGTTTATAACAGTTCATTCTATCTTGTAGTTCTCTTGACTTCCCTACAGTTTAGAAGTTCTGTAACTATACACTTTTTTCCCCTTTTTGGTTTGTTGTTGTTGTTATATGCCATCAAGTCAGACCCGACTCATAGTGATCCCTCCTTGGGTTTCTGAGGCAGTATCACTATGGAAGTAGATTGCCCAACCTTCCTTCCGAGGAGTGGCCAGTGGGTTTGAGCCTTCTGGTTAGGAGTCAAGTGCCTTAGACACTACACTATCAGAGCTCCCTTTTTGGTTTGTAGTTGTCCTCATTTGTCAGTTGATGTCTCTGGTTCCCTGTTTACAGTCTTGTAGGCTTATTTACTTCGGATACTTCCATAGCTGGGTTGGTTTCTGGATTATATCACCATGTGTGTTGCTTCTCTGTCCAGAGGACTCCCTTTAGCATCCCTCACAAGGTTGGTCTGGTTTTAACAAATTCCCTTGATTTCTGCTTATCTGGAAATCTCCTAATTTCACCATCATATTTGAGGGACGGTTTTGCTGGGTACATAAATCTTGGTTGGAAATATTTCTGTCTCAGGGTTTTATATATACCATCCCATTGTCTTCTCGCTTGCATGGTTTCTACTGAGAAATCCAAACTTAGTCTTATTGGTTGCTCCTTGTAGGTAACTTTTAGTTTTTCCTGTACTGCTTTCAGAATTCTTTGTCTTTGGTTTTGGTGAGTTTGATGATGATATGTCTTGGTGATTTTCTTTTGGGGTCTGTCCTGTTTGAGGTTTGTTGAAATTCCTGAATGGATATATTCTCATCTTTCATCATACCAGGAAAATTCTCTTCCAACAAATCTTTGATGATTTTTTTTCTGTGGTTTTATTTGTCTCTTCCTGTTCTGGAATTCCAATTACATGTAGTTATTCGTTTTGATGGTATCACACATGAACCTTAGGCTTTCTTCATTTTGTTTTGATTTTTGTTCTAAGTGATCGCTTTCTAAAGAAGTATTGAGGTATTTGCCTTCAGTCTCACTATTCTGTCTTCCATTGATTCAATTCTATTCCCTTGCCCATTCAATGTCTTATATATTTCTGAAAATTTAGTTTTAATCTTCTGGATTTCTGTCTGTAGATTTTGTATCATTTCTAATTTTTCATTTATTTTGTCATTTGTTCTTGTATTGTCTTTTAAAATTTTTCTAGAATTTTTCTCTGTGTTTTCCTTAATTTTGTCAGTGTTTTCCTTGATCTGTCTCTCAATCATTGAAGATACCTAAATATAATTCTTTTGAATTCTGTATCAGGGAGTTCCAATGGTGTATCTTCCTCAGAGAGGTGTTTTAGTTCTGTATCCTGGTCCCTTGTTTCTCCTGCTTTATCTTGCTTCTTTGTGTGGACTGTGATGTTCTGTTGTCTCCCAGGCATTGTGAAGCTTTTGTGTTTATATTTAATTGGTGATTGTATGTTGGAGTGACTTGCCCATGATTTTCGTTTTGTTTGTATGTTAACTGTGTAAGTAGGGTACTGTCCTATGCTCCTCTGTTCACTAGTTGGCAGCAGTTATACACTCACCACCTGTCTCCTTTCCTGATGTCAGCCTCTCTTATGTCCCTGCCATCCTTGGCAAACAGAACCTATTCTTAGGTCCCTGGAATCCTAATGATAGTGCTCACTTTAATATCCAAAATGGCCACCACTTGTAAAATTTCAAAATGGCTACACTTTCAGTCACTTTAAATATCCAAAATTGCCACTGCTTGTAAAGATTAAAATGGCTGCTCTTATAAACATTCAAAACAGCTGTGCCTTCAGTCTCTTTAAATATCTAAAATGGCCACTGCTTGTAAACAATCAAAATGGCTGCACCCTCCGGACAGCCAAAAGTCTGCAGCTCAGATTGTCTCCCTCCTTGCTATTTCCCTTCCTAGTCATAGGCCACCAGCGTAGTTGTCCCTGCAGCCCATGGCAACTAGGGGTAATCTTTAGGTTCATTCTCAGATCCCAACGCCGCTTAGAAATATTCAGGCTGTTGGTGCCATCAGAGTAGCTGACAGTCCACTGTTCCAACCATCTCTGTACTCACTGTTTTCGTTCAGGTTTTTCCACTAGTTGGTGCCTAATCCATTTCTGTGTATTTCCTTTCAAAGCTCAGGGTTCCAGGATTATCTTCTGTATTTCTGTCAACTGATTTTTCTTTTCTTTTTTGAAGATGGTCTGTGTCGCTTGTCTGCCTATTCCTCCCTCTTACCAGAAGTCCCAGAAGTACATACCTTTTGTGAAGTCTGTCTAGCACATAACCCTCTGTGACTTCTCTTACCTACATATGATCATCTCTGTATGATCCTGTCACGTAGTAATTGAGAACAGGTATTGAGTCTCAGCTGGTTTCCTCAATGAAGAAGTAGTAAATTTAGAAGGCTTCATCTACTATATCAGTTGAAGAGCAGAGAAGCTGGGCTGCAGAAAAAAAATGAAGCAGATATATATAGAGAAACAGAGGCAAGAGATGGTCCTGTGACAGTCCAGTGTATAGTTCCAGTTTCTTCCTGACCTTTAGTTTAATTCTACATAGGGTTCTGTGAGACACTCTGTATCTTTATCATCTCTTTCTGTTTCTGTTTCTCTCTTTTTTTTTAACTTTAGGTAATTCAAATTGGTTTCTGTTATTTACATGTTTAGATTCCCAATAAATGCAGGTTTGTCTGTCTTTAAAAACCCCTATATTTAACTATTACATTAAAATGAATTAATATTAATTTATTCATTGTTGTATGTATAAATAATTTATAATAAACATTTAAATACTTGCTCACATTTCTATCTCCTTAGTATAGAACTCTGAAGAGGGACTACTAGGTCAGTGTATATGAACATTTAAAAGTCTTGTATATATTGACAAAATGCTTCCCAGAAAGCTTGTATCAGTTTTCATTCTCCTAGCAGTGTATGGAAACCCTGGTGGTGCAATGGTTAAAGAACCATTGAAACATACTTCAATATATAGGAAAGGCCTACTGGTGAATTGGAAACTGCCTAAAAGTCTGGATTTACTAAGTTTCTTTTTGGTCTTCTCTGGATGCAGGAGAGGGAATCAGGAATTTCTTCCTCATCTTAGCTGTCTGGAAAGCTGAAGCTTACCTGTACTTCTAAAATGATATGAGCTATAGTCCTCCTCCTCTTTCTGTGCAGTCCTTTCCCTGAAGTAGGGATTGGAAATGGATACTCTTTTGCTAACATAGGACCAAATAGTACTTTCCTTATTGTAGTTTGTGATATAAAATATTATAAGTATTTAAAATAGTAATTAATATTTATGAGATCTATTGGTAAATTGCTACTTTGTGCCTTAAGAAATGGAAAGAGAAAACAATAACTAAGCTGACATCTAGTGTAAGGAGGTCAAAATTATAGATTGTAGTTAGAGTTGAAAATAGTTTAATTTGCATTTTTCTAATGTGTATGTTAAATAACTATATGTGTCAGTTTTTGTTTTAACCACTTTTAAAACATTTTATTGTGGTTTGGGTGAATATTTACAGAGTACCTTACTTTCCTATTCAATAATTTATACATGTTTTGTGACATTAGTTGCAGCCCCTTCAAGGTAACAGCACTCTTTCCACTTCCTCTCTGGGTTACCCGTTTCAATTTTTTGTTTTCATTTGTCGTTGCCCTTTTGATTTCTTATGGTTGATTGTTTTGAAGAGTACATTCCTCACTAGTGTACTGTTCACTTTATGTTGTTGCTGTGGTTAGGTGCCGTCAAGTTGGCTCCGACTCATAGTGACAGTATGTACAACAGAATGAAACAATGCCCCGTAATTCATCAGCCTCACAATCCATCCTGTACCTGAGCCCATCATTGTAGCCACTGTGTCAATCCAACTTGTTGAGGGCCTTCTTCTTTTTCACTGACCCTCCATTTTACCAAGCATGATACCCTTTTCCAGGGAATGGTCCCTTTTGATAACATGACCAAAGTAGGTGAGATGAAGTCTGGCTATTCTCACATCCAAGGAGCGTTTCGGCTGCACTTCCTCTAGGACAGATTTGTTCATTCTTCTGCCAATCTGTGGTATTTTCAGTATTCTTCACTAGCACAATTCAGATGCATCAACTCTTTTTTGGTCTTCCTTATTCACTGTCCAGCTTTCACACACATTTGAGGCTATTGAAAATACCATGGCTTCGGTTAGGTGCACCTTAGTCTTCAAAGAGATGTCTTTGCTCTTCAGCACTTTAAAGAGGCCTTTTGAGGCAGATTTGCCCAGTACAATATGTAGTCTGATTTCTTGACTGCTGTTTCCGTTGGTGTTAATTGTGGAGCCAAGTAATATGAATCTGATATTTTACTTGTTCACTTTATATACCTATCTATTGTTTTGCAGAAAGGTGATCCCAAGGGGTGGGTTCAGTTTCAGGGTGGAAAGGTGTCTAAGAGCCATAGTCTTGCAGGTTCCACCAGTCTTTATCAGACCAGTAAATCTGGTCATTTTTTTTATTTTGAATGTGTTTCTACATTTTTCTCCTACCCTGTCCAAGATCTCCTCTTGTGATCCCAGTCAGAGTGATTGGTAGTGGTAGCTGGATACCATTGTTTCTTCTGGTCTCAGGCTGGTGGAGGCTGTGGTTCTTAGGGTCCATTAGTCCTTTGGACTAATTTTCCTTCAGTCTTTGATTTTCTTCACTTTTCTTTGTGCCAGATGTTTTAACCATTTTCACCCATATGTCATTCTGCATTAGAAAGTGCCAAGTACCATGGAGGAAAAAACATTGTAACTGTGGTTGAGGCTTTTCTTTTTTTTTCCTTTATGCTTTTAATGTAGAAAATATTATTATTCCTAATATATTCATGTAAGAAATGGTTTTTATATTTCTAAGCAACTTGGATTATTTTGTTCTAGAAAGTATATTATTTTACATGGTTAAACTACAGAATCCTTACCTAATAATGCTTATTCTAAAATAAACTTTAGAAATTCCCTTTCTTAAATTTACTCAGAAGGATTTTCAGAAATGCAGCTTATTATGATGCTAGATTCCATAGATAATCTTAGAACTAAAGGGAAGCATAGCCATATTTGAGGCCAGGAACTGAAAGATGAATGTGATGTAATAGTATAGGACCAAGAGTCCTAGTGGCTAAAGACTTATGTTTACTTCATCCATCAAGTATTCATTAACTGCCTACTATGTGCCAGTCACTATTGTGTTGTTTTTATTAGCTGCCATGGAGTTGGCTCCAACTCATAGTGACCCTGTGTACGACAGAACAAAACACCTGGTCCTAAACCGTCCACACAATCCTCGCTGTGCTTGAGCCCATCATTGGAGCCACTGTGTCAGTCCATCTCATTGAGGGCCTTCCTGTTTTTAGCTGACCTTCTACTTTACCAAGCATGATATTCTTCTGCAGGAATGGTCCCTTCTGACAACATGACCAACGTAGGTGAGGCGAAGTCTCATTCTCACTTCCAAGGCACACTCTGGCTGCACTTCTTCCAGAACAGATTTATTTGTTCTTCTGGCAGTCCACAGTATTTTCAGTATTCTTGGCCAATGCCACAGTTCAAAGACATCAACTCTTCTGTCTTCCTTATTCATTGTCCAGCTTTCATATGCACATGATGCGATTGAAAAAAACAAGGCTTGGGTTAGGTGCACCTTTGTCTTCAAAGTGGCATCTTTGCTCCTTAGCACTTTTTTTTTTACCCACCCCCTCCCGCTGCCCTTCTTAACTATGCACTCCTATCTGTCCAGCTTTCCCTCCATGTGAATACTGCCCCTGTAGTGACCCATGGACGATTGCTCCAAGGATATATCTCTATAGAGTGGGTGGGTGCATTCCCCTGGGTTGGGTGTTCTGCATGTAAATCTTCCTAGGGTTTGGCTGAGAGCCAGTCCTTGGGAGTGAGTGCTATCCCAGGCCCAAAGGGTATCCCAGGGCCATAGTCTTGGAGGTCCCACCAGACTCCATCTAATCAGTAATTCTGATCGTTATTGTATTTTTGGATTTTGTTCCACATTTTTCCTCCCATTCTACCCAGGATCTCCAGTTTTGATCCTTTCTTGAGTAGTTGGCATTGGTAGTCAGGCATCATCTAGTTCATCTGGTCTCAAGGCTCATCATACCCTTGGACTAATTGTTTCCAAATGCCCTTGATTTTCTTCACTCGGCTTCTCTTCAGATGAGAGGAGACCATTAGCTGCATGGATGGCTGCTTGAAAGCTTTTAAGACCCCAGTTGCTACTCACCAAAGTAGGTTGTGAAACAAGATTTTTATGTATTATGTTGTGTCAATTGAGCCTGGTGTCCCCTAATACCATGTCCTGAGTTGGCAGGGCTGGTGGTTCTCTCTCCCAAGGTGTTTGGCTGTCTCTGAAGGATTACTCCAACTCTGTCTTTGTTGCTTCTGTAATGATTGTGGTTATTTTGTATCACTAGTATCTATACAAGATTATCTTCAGCTAAATCTATCATAGGTCTAGGCTTCATTCCTGTTCATTGACCACATTCTGATCTTCTCAGTTGTCTATGTATTTATCTGTAGCCTGGTGTTTGGTGTTAGTGGTAATACAGTATTGTGCATAAACTGGTATTAGCCTCTATATCTTACATGCACTTTTCAGTAACACTTGACAGTTTAAAAAGGTCTTCTACAGCAGCCCAATGCAGTACAACGTCTGATTTCTTGACTACTGCTTCCGTGGGTATTGATTATGGGTCTAAGTAAAATGAAGTCCCTGACAACTTCAGTCTTTTCACCATTTATTATTGATGTTGCATATTGTTCCAATTGTGAGGACTTTGTTTTCTTTATGTTGAGGTGTAATCCATACTGTGAAGACTGTAGACTCTGATCTTCACCAGTAAGTGCTTCAAGTCATCTTCACTTTCAGCAGTCAAGGTTGTGTCATTTGCATATAGCAGGTTGTCGTTAACATTCTTCCTCCAATACTGATATTGTGTTCTCCTTCATATAGTCTAAATTCTTGGATTATTTTCTCAGCATATAGATTGAATAAGGATAGTGAAAGGATACAACTGGATGCACACCCTTCCTGATTTTAAACCGTGTAGTATCCCCTCGTTCTGTTTGAATGATGGCCTCTTAGTCTATGTACTGATTCCTTATGAGCACAATTAAGTGTTCTGGAGTTCCCATTCTTCACAATGTTATCCATAATTTGTTAGGATCTACACAGTCGAATGCCTTTGCATAGTCAATAAAACATAGGTAAACATCTTTCTGATATTCTTTGCTTTCAGACAAATTCTATCTGATATCAGCAATGCTATCCCTAGTTCCATGTCCTCTTCTGATATCAGCAATGATAGCCCTAGTTCCATGTCCTCTTCTGAATCCAGCTTGAATTTCTGGAAGTTCCTTGTCAGTATACTGCTACAACTGTTTTTGAATTATCTTTAGCAAAATTTTACTTGCGTGTGATACTTATTAATAATATTGTTTGATAATTTTCACCTTCTCTTGGATCACTTTTCTTTGGAATGGGTACAGACATGGGGTCTCTTCCAGTTAGTTGGCCAGGTATCTGTCTTCCTAATTTCTTGGCATTAATGAGCACCTCCAGCGCTGCATCCATTTGTTGAAACATCTCAGTGGGTATTCCATCAATTCCTGAAGACCTGTTTTTTGCCAGTCCCCTCAGTGTAGCTTGGTTTCTTCCTTCAATACTGTTCTGGTTACCTAGTGCCGCTCTGACAGGAATATATACCACAAACGGGATGGCCTTAACAAACAGGAGTTTATTCTCTCACAATTCGGAGGCTTTAAGTCCAAGTTAAAAGTGCCAGGCTCTAGGGGGTGTGTGGAAGCCCCTTGACCTTGGGCTTCAGTTCTGTCTTTTGCTCCTGGCCCACTGAAGCTAGAGGCATCTCTTCACTCGGGCAGCTACTGGCTGCTGAGGCTAACAAACCCAGGGTTGACAAATAAAATGGCACAGTCCCGATGTTACCAAACCACACGGCAGGGCATTAATTCAAGTCTGTCTTAAGTCCCAAGGTCGACAGAGCACGGCAGGCTGCTGAACAATGACACGGCTACATGCAGGATCCAAGTGTGCCATAAGCTGGAGACCATTCCCAAAGCTGCTTCTTATATAAGGGAAGCAGACCACATACCCAAAGCAGCTACTGAGCTGCTTGGGGTTGATCCCACCATGGAGTTAATTGCCAGTCTCATCATAGAAAATAACTACCTCCAGCTTCTCAGCCACTCAACCAAGCCCAGCCAAGGTGACACACAACATAACCACCACAAATACCTTTAGTTCTCGATCCTGTGCTTCCTCCTGAAATAGCTGAACATCAGCTAATTCTTTCTGGTACAGTGATTCTGTATATGACTTCCAACTTCTGTTGATGTTTCTTGCATCATTCAATATTTTGCCCATAGAGTCAATCCTTCAGTATTGCAACTTGAGGCTTGATTTTTTTTCTTCAGTTCTTTCAGCTTGAGAAATGCCAAGCATGTTCTTCCCTTTTGGTTTTCTAACTCCAGGTCTTTGCACATTTCTTTATAATACTTCACTTTGTCTTTTGAGCCACCCCTTGAAATCTTCTGTTCATCTCTTTTATTTCCTCATTTCTTTCCTTTGCTTTATTCTCCATTCAAGAGTAGTTCAGCATATCTTCTAATATTTTGTTTTTTCCTTCCTTTCCTACCTTTTAAATGACTGCCTTCTTCATATATGATGTTCTTAGTGTCACTCCACAACTCATCTGGTTTTCAGTCATTGGTGTTCAGTGCGTCAAATCTTTTCTTCAGATGGTCTCTAAATTCAGGTAGGATATAAAATCAAGGTCATATTTTGTCTCTCATAGATTTGTTTTAATTTTCTTCAGGTTCAACTTGACCTTGAATAGGAGCAATTGATGGTCTGTTCTACAGTCAGCTCCTGGCCTTGTTTTGACTGTTGATATTGCACTTCTCCATCACTTCTTTCCACAGATGTAGTCTATTTGATTCTTGTGTGTTCCATCTAGTGAGGTCCACAGCCATATTTTCCAACTACTGATGATTCTTCTTTGTTTCCAACTTTTCAATCATCAGCAATAATCAATACATCTTGATCGCATGTTTGGTCAATTTCAGATTGCAGAAGTTGTTAAAAATCTTCAATTTCCTTGTCTTTGGCTTTAGTGGTTGGTACCTAAATTTGAATATAGCTGCATTAACTGGTCTTTCTTGTAGGCATATGGATATTAACCTGTCACCAACAGTATTGTACTTCAGGATAGATATTGAAATACTCTTTTTGATGATAACTGCAACACCATTCCTCTTCAATTTGTCATTGCTGGTATAGTAGATCGTATGATTGTGTGATTCAGAATGGCCAATACCAGCCATTTCACCTCATGAATTCTTAGGATATTGATCTTTTTGTGTTCCATTTCGTGTTTGACAGCTTCCAGTTTTCCTGGATTCATACTTCGTACATTCCATATTCTGATTATTAATGAATGTTTGCAGCTGTTTCGTCTCATTTTGAGTCATGCCCCATCAGCAAATGAAGGTCCTGAAAGTTTACTCCATCCACGTTATTAAAGTCGACTACTCTGCAGAGGCAGCTCTTCCCCAGTCATATTTTGAGCGCCTTCTACCCTGAAGGGCTCATCTTCTGGCACTATATCAGATAGTATTTCACTGCTATTCGTAAGGTTTTTAGCAACCAACTCTTTTGGAAGTGGATAGCCCTGTCCTTCTTCCCAGTCTTAGTCTGGAAGCTCTGCTTAAACCTGTCCACAGTGGGTGACCCTGTTAGTATTTGAAATAGTGGTGGCATAGCCTCCAGCCTCACAGCAACATCCAAGGCACCATAGTACAAAAAACTGACAGACAGGTGTTGGAGACACTGTTGTGATAGTCACTGGTAATACAGCAGTGAATAAAACAAACTTAAGTCCCTGCCTTATGGGATTTACATTCTTGAGGAGGGAGATAGATTATAGTTAAATTATACCCTGTGTCAAAGATAAGGGCTATGGAGAAAAATAAATCAGAGAAGACTCACAGGGAGTCCTGAAGGAGGAGGGTTGCAATTATAAGTAGGTTGATTGTGGAAGTCTTCACAAATAAAGGGGAGCTCAGGGGGTGTAGTGCCTAAGGCATTCAACTGCTATCCAGAAGGCTGACAGTTCAAACCCACCAGCCACTCCTTGGAAGGAAGGTTGGGCAATCTACTTCCATAGTGATACCACCTCGGAAATCCATGGAGGGGTCACTGTGAATCAGATCCGAGTCAGCGACAGTGAGTTGGGTTTTTTGGCTTTAGTTCACAGATAAGGAGACATTTAAAGGAGGCCCTAAAGGAGGCAAGAGAACAAGTCACATGAATATCTAAGGAATGCAGGCATAAAGGGGACAGTAGGAGGAGGTGAAGTCAGAGGGGGTAGTACTTGGAACCAGATCTTGTTGGGTATCTGAGGCTGTTAAAAGGATTTTGGCTTTTATTTTGGATGAGATGTGAAGCCATTAGAGGGTTAATTTTTTGCTATATAAAAGAACTAATTATTTGAAAAATTAGAAATGACAATATCATTGGAAGGTTTTTGAGCAAAAGAGTGACATTTGATTTACTTTTTAAAATGATGTCTGACTGTGAATAGAGAATAAATCATAGACAGGGGAGCAAGGTTGGAAGCAGTGAGGGAAAAATAGGAGGTAATTGTAGTACTAGAGGCAAGAAAGTGTTGGTGGCTTAGAGCCAGTGATAACAGTGGAGATCATGAGAAATAGTCATATTGTGGATTTATTTTGAAGGTAGAACTGTGTGGTAGTTAAGGTTGTGTGTCAGCTTCCCTGGGCCAGGTTTTGAATGGCTGGGCAGCTGGATGTGGTTTTTCCCCATGATGAGACTGGGAATCAACTCCGTGATGGAATCTACTGTGGGCATCTGAGTAGCTGCCTTAGGAATGTGGTGTGCTCCCAGTATATAAGAATACAGCTTTGAGAAAGGTCTCTGAGCTTTTTGGCATGGTTGGACCCTGCACGTAGCCGAGTCTTCATATAGCAGCCTGCCATGTTTCCTGCTGATCTTTGGACTATCTCTGGACTTGAACTAGTGGCCTGCCATGTAGTTTGGTAATCTTGGAACTGTGCCATTTTATTTGTGGACCTTGGCTTTGTCAGCCTCAGCACCAGCAGATGCCTGAGTTAAGAGAAACCTCTAGCTTCCATGGGTTGGGGGCAAAGGACAGAGCTGAAGCCCAGTCCCTAGAGCTGGCACTTTGAATTCAGACTTCTAGCCTCCTGAACTATAAGACAATAAATCCCTGTTTATTCAAAACTATCCACTTGTGGTATTTTCTTTTAGAATGGCATTAGAAAACCAAAACAAATTGCATACTGCTAATGGATTGAGGAAGTCAGGAAGGAATAACTCGAAGATTGGCCCAAGAGCTGGAACAATGGAGAAGTCATTTAGTGAGGAGACAGCTGCAGGGGTAACTGATGGAATGGAAAGATGAGAGAAAAATTGGTTCAGATTTGGCCTGGTTACATTTCAGATGCCTATTACACATCCCAGGAACTCTGGTAGCATAGTGCCTAAGGCACTTGATTGCTAACCAGAAGAGTGGTGGTTCAAACCCACCAGCCATTCCTTGGAAAGAAGGTTGGGCAATCTACTTTCCTAGTGATACTGCCTCAGAAACCCAAGGAGGGGTCGCTATGAGTTGGGGCTGACTCTACGGCACTTAACAACAACAACATTAGACATCCTGGGAGTTCTGGTGGTGTAGTGCCTAAGGCATTTGACTGCTAATCAGAAGGCTGGTGGTTCAAATTCAGCAGCCACTCCTCAGAAGGAAGATTGGGCAATCTACTTCCACAGTGATACCACCTCGGAAACCCAAGGAGGGGTCACTATAAGTCAAATTCGACTTGATGGCAGTTAGTTCGTTTGTTTGTTTTAATTAGAAATCCCTGATGTCTATTAAAGGAACTCTGGTGGCACAGTGCCCAAGGCATTTGACTGCTATCCAGAAGGTTCGTGGTTCAAACTCACAAGCTACTCTGTGGAAGGAAGATGGGGCAATCTACTTTCGTAAAGATTTACTATCTTGGAAACCCAGTAGGGGTGGCTGAGTCAGAATTGACTGGATGGCAGTGAGTTCGTTTTGTTGTCTGTTAAGAGCCCTGATAAGGAGCCCTGGTGGCATGATGGTTAACTGCTCAATTACTAACTGAAAGGTCTACAATTTGAATACACCAGCCTCTCCATGGGTGAAAAGACTTGGTAACCTACACCCTTAAAGATTATAGTCTAGGAAACCCTATGGAGCAGTTCTACTCTATCACATGGGGTCACTGAGCATCCAAAGGAAATATAAAGTAGGTAGTTGAAATATTTGATGAGCATTACTGTCTCTTCAACACCTCTCTTATTTTTTCATAATACTTACCACTTTTTATAATTCACGTTATTTAGCTTTAGTGTTTTAGTGTCTCCTCTCAGGAAGAATGTAAGGTTACTCTGCTAGTAAACCAAACTATTATTTCTTGCACACAAAGCTTTGCTCATGGTGTTTCTGCTGTTTGTAATGCCCTCCATCTTTTTTACCCTCTACTTACTTCTTTCTTTCTCTGCCTAAAGCCTGCTCATCTTTTTGATTGCTACTTAATCTGAGAGCTTTTTTTAACAACCTAAGCTAAATTAAATGGCCCTCCCCTAGTCTGTCTCTGAATTCTGAATATATTCCTGTCATAGCACTTAATTCTTCGTATGATTACATGTATGTTAGCACCATTAAATCAAGTTCCTCATGTATGTAGAAAAATGGCTGAAGAAATAGGTATAGCCTAGAAATTATAAACATCTGAATAAGGCCAGTGAAAATAGGAATGGAAAGACAATGACAGAAATAAGAAATATTTAGCAGGTAAAAGCAGCAACACTTTATCATTGGCTGAATACGAGGGATAAGAAAGGAATCAAGGATAATCCATATTAGATTATTCATATAATATATCCATATATTATGTTAGTATATGAATATATTGTCATATAATAATTCATTTAGATTATTATGTGGAGTATGATGTTTCAAAGTGAGATAGAGACTATGAAAGGAGTCCAGTTTTAGGATGATGAGTCCAGTTTTAAGTATATTGGGTTTAACTTCATAGGAACATCAAGATGAGGATATGTATAGGAGTTGGGTACATGAATTTTAAATCCAGGGAAAAGGAGCTCTGTGGTGTAGAGGTTAAGGCATTTGGGTGCTGTGTTAGACTGGGTTCTCTAGAGAAACAAAAATCAGCAAAGCTTATGTATATATATATAGAGAGAAAGAAATTTATCTTAGGAAAATGGCTCACAAACGTATAGAAGCCGGCAAGTCCAAAGTCCCTGGAGGAAACGTCGGGCTGGAGGCAGCCTTAGCTTCCGCAACCTCAGGGGGCTGAGAAACTCAAGGCTGGCAGGCAGTACACTGGCTGTTGACTCCAACAAAAGACGAATCCAACATCTCCAGGCCGAGCAGTGGGCTGCTCACTCACGGAAGGTTGTAGGCAGCACACCAGAGTCCCGATCCACAGAAGAATGTCTCTCTTCCCAGGATGTCCCTGGATATCCTGGAAGCAGGCCACACCCCTAGGGAAACTCCCCTTGGGCAGATTAGCCACTCAGAACACAGTCATCTGATCCCATCATGGAATCACCCACACAGAACTGGGGTCCAGCCAAGTTGACACACAGCTCCAACTATCACAGGTGCTGACCAAAAGGTTGGTGGTTCAAATCCCCACCAGCAGCTTGCTCATCGGAAGAAAGATGAGACAGTCTGCTTCCATAAAAATTTACAGCCTTGGAAACCCAGTGGGGGTTGCTGTGAGTCAGAATTAACTCAATGGCAGTGAATTTGGTTTGGGTTTCAGCATACTAGATAATGGTTTAAAAGAGAGTGAAACTGAAAATAACTAAATAACTACTAAGGACAGAATTCTTGTTAATACCCACGTTTAAATAATGAGAAGAGCAAGGTAAGCTCTTATGTGGGAAACACAGGAGAAAAAAAGAAAAAGGTCAAAGGACACCAGGAGAGTGTGATGCTGTAGAAATCAAAGATATTTTAAGCTTCATGAAGAATACGGTAAACGATGTTAAATTCAGCAGAGAAGTTCAATCAAGATAGCTGTGTAACTTACTACTCTTCTCACAACCTGACCTAACCCCCTTCTTTCAGTGCTACTTCTTCAACCACCTTACCTCCAATTTTATTGAGAAATCTGAAGTCATTAAGTATAACTCCCTTATATAGTCACTGCCTTCAAGTCAGATCAGACCCAAAACAACCCCTCCTTGGGTTTACAAGGCACTATCACTACAGAAGTAGATTGCCCAGTCTTCCTTCTGAGGAGTGGCTGGTGGGTTTGAACCACCAGCCTTCTGGTTAGCAGCAAATCCCTTAGGCAGTACGCCACCAGAGCTCCTAAAACTCCCTTATATGTGCCCCTTTCTTCCTTTACAAATTTACCTACACTCCCATCCATCCTTCCCTACATCACTCTAACATCAGGAGCTTCAGAGCCATTGACACTAAAAGTTGTCTATACCTCTATATTTTTTCCCTTTTTATGCCTTTCTGCTCCCAATAGTCGACTAAAATTGTTCTCAATAAGATTAATATTTAAAATTTTAGTGGAGGGGTAAAAGTGGAAGCCATTATTAGGGGTTGAATATTGAATACAAATTAGGGAAATGTCAACAGAAATTGCAGATTGTGGTAATTGAGAGAGGAAGATGGTGTCTAGGCCTCCTCCCCAGGTAAGCAAGGAAACGTAAGCACTGGATTCAGCCACTGTTTCAGGATTTTTTTTTTTCATTTTGGATTTATATTACATTACATCTCCTACCTATCTGTTGGATCTGACTCATTTTTGCTTTAAAAGTAAAGGTTTAATCACTGGCACACTACAGAAGGAGACACAGAGAGAGATACATGCTTCCTTGTTTACCTGAGGAGGAGGCCTAGACACCATCTTCCTCTCTCAATTACCACAGTGTGCAATTTCTGTTGACATTTCCCTAATTCATACTCAATATTCAATTCCTAATAATTTGGCTTCCACTTCTGCCCCTGCGCTAAAATTTTAAATGTTAACCTTATCAAGAACAATTTTAGTGGACTGCTGGGGGAGAAGGAGCTCTGGTGGCGTAGTGCCTAAGGCACTTGACTGCTAACCAGAAGGCTGGCGGTTCAAACCCACCAGCCACTTCTCAGAAAGAAGATGGGGCAATCTACTTCCGTAGAGATACCACCTCAGAAACCCAAAGAGGGTCGCTATGAGTCGGATCCAACTCGATGGCAGTGAGTTTCCAGCAACAAAGAGGGTAGAAACCCGAGCTTGTTTGTGTGCTTGCTCTTTCTCATTCATTCATATGAAAAATATTTCTTGAATGTGTGCTATGTTCTGTGCTCAGGGTTAGGTGTTGGGAATATAATGGACAGTATAAACACATAAATAGTATAGTGATTTTTTTATTTGCTTGTTTATATTTAACCTAACTTATTTAACTAATTTTACTTTTTTTCCCCTTTAGTATCCTCTTATATATGGACTGATTCTTATTCCCTGCTGGTGTTCTCTGGTTTCCCTAAGTAGAATTTACATGGGAATGCACTCCATTCTGGTAAGGAAAACATTGTATTCATATAGTGCTTTATTTTTTCTGACATTGGTGCATGATTTTACAATTTTTAGTCATTTGCAAACCTGTATGAAATTTAAATGAAAAAATGTAGCTGTTGTAAATCTTTTACCTTTGTTTTACAAAAACATCAACATGATATTTAATGTAGTAATCATGCATTTCTTAGAAATAGTTATCAGCAATCACAATAACCAAATTAGGATAGCATTTCTTCCTCCTAGTCACAGTTTTATTTTATTTTGTAATCCCCCTAATGCCCCTCATGCCATTGAGCCAAAGGCAACAATATGAGTACAGAAACAAGGAAATCTCTAAGTAGTAGGAAAGAAGGCCCAGTGACTGGAAACTAGGTGAACTTATACTGTCCTGGTGCTGTCCATATTTGCATATTGAACTCTTGTTTTCTTTCCCCACAGTATTTTAGGACTTCATCAGATATTTTATTTTGAAACTGCTATTCAGTTTCCAAGCAGTAGCACGGAGATCCTGCACTGTTTGCAGCCATACCCCTTCCTCTGTATCCCTTAGATATTGCCTGAGTTCTGGCCTTATCTCTTGACTAGATTACTGCAGTAACTTCCCGAAATTATAGCCCTGCTTCCAGTTTGACATCCTTCACCCAGTATCCTGTCTCCTGTTGAAGGGAACTTTCTAAAATACAAGTATGATGCCATAGTAACTTATGACTTATGCTTCTTCAAATGCAAAGGGTGTTTTTTACTTCATTGCCTTTAGGAAGGCTGCACCCTCTGCTTGGAATGCCCTGTTCTCTTTCTTTGTCTAGCTAAATATCCTATTCATCCTTCATGACTCATTACAAATGCTATAAAAGCCTCTTTACAGTCTCTGTTTTCCTTTCCAAAGACTGGCTAAGTGACCCTTCTTCCCGAGCATCTTGAGTATAATTCTGGCATAATGTTGTTGTTGTTGTTGTTGTTATGTGCAGTCAAGTCGGACCCAACTCACAGCAACCCCTCCTTGGGTTTCCGAGGCAGTATCACTATGGAAGTAGATTGCCCGACCTTCCTTCCAAGGAGTGGCTAGTGGGTTTGAACCACCAGCCCTCTGGTTAGCAGTCATGTGCCTTAGGCATTACTCTACCAGTTGTTGTTGTTGTTGTTAAGTGCCGTCGAGTCGGCCCCGACTCATAGCGACCCCTCCTTGGGTTTCCGAGGCAGTATCACTACGGAAGTAGGATTGCCCAACCTTCCTTCCGAGGAGCTCCTGGTAATTTCTTTCTTTCTTATCTGTCACTCTCTCTAGACTATAGGTTCCAGTAACTGTGTGTACTTTCTCTCTCCCCAGCATCTAACGTGATCTCTTCCAAGGCACTCTATAAAGGTATTATGTATTATCTTTGAAAATAAAGGATGAGGGAAAAAAAAAAACATAAGAGAAAATATGAAGTAATCACAGCATCTTAAAATTTGTAATGGATTACAGCTAATTTTTTTGTCTTTAACCAATGAGTTGATTCTGACTCATAGTGACCCTATAGCAAAGAGTAGAACTGCCCCAAAAGGTTTCCAAGTCTGTAAATCTTTACAGAAACACTGTGTCATCTTTCTCCCATGGAGCAATGGCAGGTTCAAACTCCTGACCTTTTGGATACCAGCCTAATGTGTTAGCCACTGCACCACCAGAGCTCCTTTTTTGTCTATAATAACTGTAAATTATTTTGAAATTTATTCTACCCATAAAAATATCTCATTTAGCTTGTTTCATAGCTGTAGAAATATTAATAGTTTCTATTTCTTACATTTTCACGTTGAGAAGTTCCTTTACTCGTAAATTTCCAGAAGCCCCAAATACCATTTTAATAAACAAATCATATGTGTTTGACTTTATGTAATACTGATATTCAGTATAAATTGCCAGTTTACATACAGTTAATTCTCTTTCTGACTAATCTTTACTCATTTTATAATCAGATTAAGTATCACATTTTATATCAAATCTAGTATTTGCCACAAGAGAATGTTAATCATTGTTGGAGTTATTCCTGCCCACCCCAAAAAGTTAGCAATATCTGTCCTGAAAAACTACAAAAAGGTCATGCGTTGTTGAGTGATAAAAAAAATGAATTCCTGGTATTTCTTGGAGGAAAAGATAGGTAATATTATCCCTAGGTTCATTATCATACATAGAGGACCAAGAATCTGATTATATTGAATGTATAATCTCAAATATAACCAAACCAAACTCACTGCCATCGAGTCAAATTCAACTCATAGCGACGCCTCCTCGGGTTTCTGAAGTAATATCACTAGGGAAGTAGATTGCCCAACCTTCCTTCTGAGGAGTGGCTGGTGGGTTTGAGCCTTCTGGTTAGCAGTCAGATGCCTTAGGCACTACGCCACCCAAGCTCCATCTCAAGTATAGTATTCCTTTTAAAAAAATTAAATGTTAGTGGATTTGTCAAATATCTAGGCTGAGTTCAATTCATTTTTTATATATCAGATAATATCTATTCTTGAATTCAACTGAAGTAAAAACAATATTGATATATTATTTTTCAAATCATGAGTCTGATAACCCTAGTTTTTTAAGTATCCAGAAACCATCTTGTCCCACAGAATGTCTCATCAGCATTACTCAGATTAATGTTGAATTTTATCATATGTAGCATTATAAGTTTTTGCTTTTCTATAAAAAGTAAAATTAGGGACAACTTGCAAGCATTGAAAATTACCATTCTGTGCTATAACCACAACTGTTTTAAGCCAATAATATATTGCTTCTTATCAATTTTAAAACTAGTTATTTCAAATTAAAACCATAACAAATCCATTTTTTTACATTATGGATCTGTTACATTTCTATCACTTATGTCTTTTCCTGTATTTTAATGTTTAAGTAAATACTTGCATTTTGAACTATTTTTAAAAACATAACTTGTATCTTAGGTTTAGTGTAAAATCAGCATGGAACCATGGGCAGAGCATTCCACAGAAGGCGCTTGTCGGTGGTTAGAAAACGTATTATCTAAGCTGATGTCTTCATTAACACTAAGAGGAGGGTTCTCATATTCTGTTCTAAATCACTGTAGTGAACACCTTGTTCAGTATTTGCCTCATGCTTAACTGTTGTTGTTATAACACAAAAGCAACAGGGTAGATCATTGGCAACATCCCTCTACATTTCTACTAAGGCTTGGATCGAGAAATCATTTAAAATATTTTAAAAACTTGAGGAGTCTAAACAAATGTATAACTCATTTTATCTAAACAAATGGATGACTATTATAGTGAAGATGTTATTTTTACTTGAATTTACCTGTAAATTAAGTACATACAATTCCAATCAAAATCAAAACAAGGTTTTTTGAGGGACCTGACAAGCTAATTGTAAAATTCTTTTCAAAGAGCTGTGGCCCAAGAAAAGCCCAGAAACTTATGAACAATAAAGTGAGTGACTTGCTAGTAGTTCAGTGTGTTAAGTCTTATTATAAAGCAACAGAAATTAGACTGTGGCACTGCAACAGGATTAAGCAAATTAATCAGTAAAACAGAAAAAAGAGCCTAGAAATAAAACCATGCATATATATTAACTTGGTGTATCTTAGAGATAGCATTGTACATCGCTTTGGGGTTGGGCTAATTTGTTGGCCATATACAAAACTATATAATTTCCATTTCTACATCATACCAAAGCCAAAAATCAATATTGACTATAATTGAAGTGTTAAATATAAAGGCAAAACTGGAAAAAAAAAATTTGAATAATGTGCCTTTATGATCTTGGGGTGGGAAAAGCTTTCCTACACAAGAATAATAATAAATGTGAGTATATTTAAATTTAAAACTTCTGTTTATCAAAAGATGCCATAAAGAAAATGAAAAGGCAAGCCACAAACTCTGAAAGATATTTGCAATATATGTGATGGATAAAGGATTTATATGTAGAATATATAAAGAAATCTTTTAAACCAGTAAGAAAAAGAAAATCCAAAAGGACAATTGCCCAAAAGACACAAATGTACATTGCATAGAAAAAGAATAGCCCCTAGGCGTATGCTCTGGGGAAATACTTACAGATCTATACCATGGAACATCACAAAAAAGAAAATAGCATTGTTTATAATACTCCTGGTTGGCTTAAGACCAGCTGCCAGTTAAGAAAGCATTCAAACTCAACCGTAACCAATTACACCAAAACCTGGAAACAAACTCAGTGGCCATCAGGGGTGAAATGGATAAATAAAATGTATAACCACAGCAAAATATTACATAGCTGTCAAAGTGAATTGACCTGAAACTACATATAATAACATGAATGAATATTAAAAACTTAATATTAAATGTAAAAAGCACATCAAAGGAGACAGCATACTACATGATAACATTTTTATGAAGCTCTTATAAAGCAGAATTAAATAATACTTTGGGGATATGTGGTGAAACAATTTTTTAAAATATAGGTGGTTATTAAGCCAAAATTCAGATTAGTCATTTTCTCTGGGGAGGATGCAGAGTGATGGAGTTGGGAGATGGCACACCAGTAGATTCAACAGTACTAGTAATATTATAATTCTTCTTGGGAACAATGATTTCATGGATATTAATTATATATCTTTCATATATGTTTCTATTTATAACATATTACATAACAAAAAGTCTTAAGACAAAAATGATTGTGCAACTGTTATTGAATGCTGTTGAGAAATAACCATTGTTTTGGGCCTATGAAGACCATTGCTGTCCATGAGAAGACTAGTGAGCTTAGAGGAAAAATTAGGAGGTGTAAAAGTGGAGGCAGTGAATATAAGCAACTCTTTTGATAAATTTTTTAGTGATGGACAGTAGATCCCAGGGTTTGGTTTGGTTTTGTGTTCAGGTAGAAATTCTGAAAGATTTTTATATGTTCTCAGGAATGTTTCAAAAGGAAAACTTCATTTAATGTCTTGATTTCTTGCAGTAAACCATCTCTCCTCAGTCACTATCATCTCAGTAAACTGCCATCTACCCAATTTTTCATACCTAGAACTAGGAGTCATGTTTGATCTCTCTCTTTCGCTCCCTTCCCACATTCAACCCACCACCTAGTTAAAGTTGTCAAATTCAATGTTAAAACATTTTACTGAATCCCTCTATATACTACTTCCCATCCAGATATGCATCCCTAATCTAGACCCTGGACGTGGACACTGCAGTAGCCTCCTACTGTAGTCTTCAGTGGTTTCCTGTCTTCCACTCTTTGCTCCTTTAATCCATTCTTATGTAGCAGATGGATTGCTCTTTTCATCGGATCATGTTACATTCCTACTTTCAAGCCTTTCAATGGCTCCCTATCATATTTGAAATAAAATCTGAATTCCTTACATAGCCTGCAAGGGCCCTCCATGATTTGACCTCTGCCTATCTCTTTGACCTCATATCATCTCTCTCTTTCCTTTGCTTATTATTTCAACCACATTGGACTTCTCTCAATTCACTGAGCTCAACAAGTTCTTTTCTGCCTCAAGGCCATGGCACTTGGCATTCTCTCTCCCTGAAAGACTTTTTTCCCTAGATCTAAAGATAGGGCTGCCTCCTTTTTGGAATCAAGTCTCTACTCAGGTATCACCACCTCAGGCAGACTTCCCTGATCACTCTAATAGGATCCTATTCTAACTTATTGTCCTGTTTTAGTTTCTTCATAACACTTACAACTATCTGAAATGATAATACAGTGTATCATACACATACCTTCTTTGTGGTTATTGCTATTCAACACCCACTAAAATGTAAGCTCTATGAGAGCACTGACATCTTGTCATTCCTGTTTAGCAGTGTCTCCTCAGCTCCTAAAATAGTGCCAGGCATATGTAGGTAGGTATTCAATAAGTAATTGATGAATGAATGAATGGGAACAGGAAACTACCCAGTTATTGGTTCAGGCTTTGAATCCTCTTTGATCATGGAGATAATCATATATTGAAATGAATGGAAATGAACATTGTTTCTTTGAAAAATAAATGTACTGTACTCTTTTCCCAAGAAATCAAACTATATATTTTAAGCATAGTTTATTATTAAGGATTTGAAAATGGATGTGTCTCTATTATATATGTAGTTAATTTATAAAAAAGTAGAACTATGAAAACCTTAATATATATTATCATTAAAACATTTTTTAGTATCATAATTTATTAGAAAAGTTTTCATTGAGCATTTGACAACTTCCTTAAAATTTAAATCTGTTGATACTAAATTAACTACACTTTTCTCTTTTCTCAGGATATTATTGCTGGATTCCTGTATACCATTTTAATCTTAGCTGTCTTCTATCCATTTGTGGACCTGATTGACAACTTCAACCAAACTCACACATACGCTCCATTAGTAATCATTGGGCTTCATTTAGCCTTGGGGATTTTTTCTTTCACCCTTGACACCTGGAGTACATCCAGAGGAGACACAGCTGAGATTCTAGGAAGTGGTGCTGGCATTGCATGTGGATCTCATGTTTCTTATAACATGGGTCTAATATTAGATCCTTCTCTAGATTTACTGCCTTTAACTAGGCCCCCCATGACTGTGACTCTGTTTGGAAAAGCCATTTTGCGGATCCTCATAGGGATGACATTTATAATAATAGTCAGACATGTAATGAAAAAGATCACCATTCCCTTAGCCTGTAAAGTCTTCAGTATACCATGTGATGATGTTCGAAAAGCAAGGCAGCACATGGAAGTTGAACTTCCTTATCGGTATATTACCTATGGAATGGTTGGCTTCTCTATCACATGTTTGGCTCCTTACATATTTTTCTTTATCGGTATCTCTTGATTGAGAAATACTGTTTATGATAAGAAAGAAGGCTGTCAGTTACTGATATCTGAAATATATTCTAGGACAAAGCCAGATCAGAGTTAGGCTTTTTCAGGAATTTAGCTTAAATGATTATTTAAGTAAATTCATAAGAATTGTTGTGCATTTTATCATTGCACATCCAGATATTGTTTTAGCAGAGCTGAGCTATGTCAATACTGAAAAAAGTAAGTATCCATTTAGAATGTTCATGTAATGTTTGGGGAGTTTTAGTGCTGTTATGGACTCAAGATATATATAATATATATTAAGGTACATAATATGCATTATATATCTAATATATTTTATATATAAAATATACTTAAGTTTTTTTAAAACTGGGGGGTCTATTATAAAATCAGTAATAATATGCAAACAGTTGTGCCTGTGTATTTGGACTTAATACAGGTATATTGTTATTAACAGATATACTAAACATTTATTTACTGTGGGAGCCATTTCCTAACTGAATTCCAAAATTACTAAACCAGAATTCATATGCTACTACATATTAGTTTACTGTCTCTTTTTACACTGCCATCACCTTTCATGTTATCCATGATGTTGAACATGGGAGGCATTTTTAATGGACCAAATTTTCAGAAAAGTTAATTTTTGGATTCCTTAATTGTTTTCAGTTCTGTGTACTATGTTGAATGTATTTTATTTGCACCTGTTCTGGACAGTAGTTTAATAATTCAGGTACTGAATTTTATTGCTTGCTAATTGTGCCTTTCTGTTGCTAAATTGAGAAATGCCATGTATACTGTGATAAAATACAAACTTAACCTACATGTAATCAGGCAAATATTTTTAAAATATATTTCAAGCTAACAGGGATAGAAGTAAACAATCCTTAGCTATTTAATCTTTATTTAGAAATGTGGAATGGGCTAAACTTACTCACTAACTTATTGGAAAGTTAAATGGATAAATGTTTCCATTTTTGTAGATATTTTTCTGTGCGTTATAAGTTATAGGAACAAGATATATTTTTTGTACATTGTCTTGATTATTTCTACTGCAGGTAGCTATTTCCAGTGAGGAGAAATGTAATTGAAACTTACAGTTGGGACAATGCACGTTTCATATGTAAACAAACCATTTTCTAAATTATTTGGAAGGGATTGGATTCAGCAGTGTTAACTTTAATATCCACTTAGCAAATACTTAAAATTATAAAATCTACAAGTAAGTATCAGTATTTTAGATCTTACTATTTTTCAACTTTTTATTATTTTCACGGTGGAAAATTTGGATATAGTATTAAACTATTCATTATTCTGTCTGTGCCTTTATATTTTGAAGTGTGACTGTAATTAGGTTGACATTACGTTTATTTGTAGCAAGAAGAAAATTAACTTTCCATATAAATGAACATCAACTAGGGAATTCCTGATTTTAGTGCAATGTCTGTATGGTTATCCAGAAGTATCACTTAAGATGTTTCTATTTTGGGCAGCATAGCTATTTGAGCTCATATTTTTATAATTCTGATTGAGAATTTAGGGGCATGGTAATTTTTACCAGAACAGAATCTGATAATTTTAAGTAAAGCAACTAAATTTGGGCCCGTTACCTATTAGTCAAGAGGAAACTGAGGCACTTAGTAACATATAGGTACGTTGGAAAATGTGAAGAGATTTTTTTTCTTTTTTTTCAAAATCTGTTTAATGCATTGAGATTAGGGACTATTTTCCGTAAGTTGGGTCTGTATTATCCTATTAGTTTTATGTATAGCTTAAAAGGTATTTGAAAATATTCCATTTCTTGTGTTTTATTATTTTTCTCTTATGACAGTTTTGTGCTGAATGTATTTTAAAATAAAAGCCAAATTCAAGATTGAACGTTTTTTGTTTTGTTTTGTTTTGCCTTCTATACATCTGTCTTATGTTACCTGGTAGAAGTTTTGAAAATATCCTAGCATTTTCATTCTAGCAGACTTTTCCTCTGAAGCATTTTGTTCAGAATCAAAGCCCTGTTTTTAGCAGTGGAAGACAATTAAGAGACTTTCAATATCTGAGTCAACAACACTGAGTTTGTTTGCTGTTTTTGTTCAGGTTAAACTGATTTTTGGCTCTACTTAAGAACGTTTCCAACATTGTATTTTTAGTGAAGCAGTTCTTACTTCTAAGGAAAACTTATGTTTCAAAAGTGGTCTCAGTTAAATCTGTGGCTGGTGGTATTACAGGTAACCAGTTACCGTGGAGTCGATGCCTGCTCATGGGGACCCCATGTGTGTCACAGTCCAAGTATGCTCCAGAGGGTTTTCAGCGGCTGATTTTTGAGCAATAGATCATCAGGCCTTTCTTCCAAGGTGCCTCTGGGTGAACTCAAACCTCTAACCTTTCCATTAGCAACTGAGCACATTAACCATTTACACCCCTTAGATAGTTTATTATTTCATTTCTGTCACAAATTAATCATAAGAGTAGGAGCAAGTACTTTTTCAAGCAGAATAAAGACGTATGGACATTTCATTTTATAGTTTTGAAATTCCGTGATATATGAATAGTGAAAACTAGGTATGCCAGAAACTTAATTATAAGGCCTAATGTAACGCAGTGCTACTACAAGGTTGACATAATTATTTTTTTTTCCTCTTTGAGTTTATAAGTAACATTATTTGTGACTTTTGTTTGAAGTTGTTGTTGTTGTTGTTGTTATGTGCCGTCGAGTCAGCCCAGACCCATAGCGACCCCTCCTTGGGTTTCCGAGGCAGTGTCACTACGGAAGTAGGATTGCCCAACCTTCCTTCCGAGGAGTGGCTGGTGGGTTTGAACCGCCAGCCTTCTGGTTAGCAGTCAAGTGCTTTAGCCACTATGCTACCAGAGCTTGTTTGAAGAGGGCATAAAAATTAATTCAGTGGAATAAGAAGAATTTAAAGGCAGATTTTCACAAAACATTTGATAAAGATCAGTAAACACTAAAATATTTTTATTTTGAATATGTAACTACATTTACAGTTTTATTTGGCAAAAGATTTTTATTGCTGAAGCAATTTTATTCTTGCTATCAAGGTATATTTATTCTGGATTTTAGAACTAAAATATTTAACCTGGGCATCAATAAGGACCAGTTTTCAAACTTCAGCTTGACAACTGAATGAGTTTTTCTGAAGGGAGTTTTTGTTTGCTAGAGATTTTTTGAGAAGGAGGCAACAGTTTGTCATGGAACATAGTCGTTGAACAGTTACTGCGCTAGAATTTTATACTTGAGCTTTAATTATGGTTACATAAGTTAAGAATAAACCCCCCAAAACCAAAACCATTGCCACTGAGTCAATTCCAACTTATAGTGATCTACAGGTTACCAAGGCTGTAAATCTTTATGGAAACAGACTGCCTTGTCATTCTCCCAAGGTAGTGGCTAGTAAGTTTGAACCACTGACATTTTGGTTAGCAGCCCAATGCCATATCTGCAGCACCACCAAAACTCCTTAAGTTATAAATAGTGCTATAAAAATACAGTTTAATATACTAGTTATAAAGAATTTTACAAGACATTTTGGAAAGCTTGTCTCTGTATTTTTAAATAAAAATGTTTAAGGTAATAAACTTTGTTTTTAAACCTCAACTAGCTGGCTCTTATTAAAGTGAGTACTTCATTTTGGATCCTAATTAGTCCTCTGCCTACCTGCTTTCTCCTCCAAATAAGGAATTAATATCTGATAGTGGCAACCTATAAGCAGAATAAATGTGGTTTGTTATCTAGTAACTGTTACTGACTGTTCACTCTGAAAATTCTTAGTGTAAAAGCTCTCTTGTTTGTAAAAACAGACTCTTTCATTGCTCATCTTTAGTCTCAGTACATTTTCTATGAATGTCTATAAAGCCATGCCCTTGTCCTGCAAAAAAAAACAAAACAAACCACACTCACTGCCATCAAGTCAGTTCAACTCATAGCAACCTTGGGTTTCCAAGGCTGTGTCTCTACAGAAGTAGATTGCCCAACCTTTCTTCTGAGGAGGGTTTGAATCCCCAGCCTTCTGGTTAGCAGTCAAGTGCCTTAGGCACTAAGCCACCAGAGCTCCTCCTTGTCCTGAAAGCAACAGGATATAACAGAAAAAGAACATCTAATGTTGATTTTTTAAGATTTTATTTTTCTGTTGCTTTTTCCATTCCAAATGAATTGTAAAATTGCATTATAACTATTATCACATGCATCATGATGTCTGTCACATAATTCGGTTTATTTTCAAACGAGTGTCATTAAGTACATTATCTGAACATGTCATACATTATATATTTTACCTATTAGGCTTTTTATAATATTTGTTTGATGTAATACATATTTTCAGTTTCCTTTGTTAAATACTGACATTTTCTTATCAGATATAAAATTGATTCTTTTTTTTTAATCACCACAATAGTATCACCCATTCATGTTGTTGTTGTTATGTGCATCGAGTCAGACCCCACTCACAGCAACCCCTCCTTGGGTTTCCTAGGTGGTATGGAGCTCTGGTAGCATAGTGGCTAAGGCACTTGACTGCTAACCAGAAGGCTGGTGGTTCAAATCCACCAGCCACTCCTCGGAAGGAAGATGGGGCAATCTACTTCCATAGTGATACTGCCTCGGAAACCCAAGGAGGGGTCGCTGTGACTCGGGTCCGACTCGATGGCACATAACAACAACAACAACAACATGACTACGGAAGTAGATTACCCAGCCTTCTTTCCGAGGAGCGGCTGGTGGGTTTGAACTGCAAGCCTTCTGGTTAGCAGTCAAGTGCCTTAGGCACTGTGCCACCAGAGCTTTGAGGTTTATCCCTTGTACTAAATTGGGAGCTCTCTTACTTGAAGTCCATTATGGAACACATCACAATCTGTCATTTATGTATTACTTACTTTTTAATCTCTACACTGTAAGCTCCATAAGGGTAAGGAGTTTATGCATTTATTTATTTCCGAAACCTGGAACAATTAATATATGTTGAATGTGATAGTTAAGGTTGGGTGTCAGCTGGGCTGGGCTTAGTTTCGAGTGGCTGGACAGCTGGATATAGTGATTCCCAATGATAAGACTGATAATCAACTCCATGGTGGAATCTACTGTGAGCAGCTGAGTAGCTGCCTTAGGGATATGGTCTGATTCCAGCATATAAGAAGCAGCTTTGAGGAAGTTCTCTAGCTTTTTGGCACATCTGGATCGTGCATATGGCTGAATCTTTGTATCAGTAGCCTGCCATGTTTTCTGCAGATCTTGAACTAGTGGCCTGGCATGTTGCTTGATAATGTTGGGACTGTGCTATTTTACTTGTCAGCCTTAGGTTTGTCAGCCTCAGCAGCCAGCAGCTGCTTGAGTTAAAAGACATCTCCAGCCCCATTGGGAGCAAGAGTCAGAGCTGAAGCCCAAGTTTGAATGGCTTTCACCCAGCCCCTAGAGCTGGCACTTTGAACTCAGACTTCTAGCCTTCTAAACAGTAAGAGAATAAGAGAGATGGCTCTGTTCAAGCCATCCACCTGTAGTATTCTTGTTAGAGCAGCACTAGAGGACCAAAACATTAAATGTGCACATTAATTACTCAGTCCCTAGAAAGGCTTCAGAATATGCATTTTTTCTGGAGAGAAGTTTCAGGACTTTTACCAGATTCTTGGAGATTAACAGTTAAAAATTATTTAGTTGGCTACCTTTTTACTTCTTGTTTCATCTATCTTAAAAGTTTAAATTGTAAAAAAATGCTTCTAATTGTTCTGGTAAGAATTTTTGTCATTTTTTATGCAAATACTTAAGGGTTAATCTTTTTTTTTTTTTTTGTAATTTGGGTGAAACTTTACAGTGCAAATTCACTTTCCATACAGCAGCTCACATATACTTTTTCTCATGACGTTGACTGCAATTTCCCATAATGTAGCAGCTCACCTCCCACTTCCTCCCAAAAATTACCTCTTCCCTCCTGTATGCTTCCCTCCCATGCACACCTGCACCCCAAGCTGTCTCCCTGTGGATACACAGCCCTTCTATTCTCTCATGATTGATCTCTCCAAGGAGTGTATCTATCTAATGTAAATGTTCAGCTCATATGCCTATCTTTTGTTTGGCTTGAAGCCACAGGAGTGGGTTCAATTAAGGGTTAATAATTCTGAAGAATACATTTTTCATGTAATAACTGTAATATTCTTATATAGAATGTGCTTTGTGTCCAAATTAGTGTTAAGAAATTATTTTCTTTAGAATTAAAATCAAATCTGAAAGGAAGTATTTTGCATATAATAGGGATATAATGTGTTTCTAGTGAGAGCTCTGAAAATGTCTTCATGAGAATATTGTTTTGTAAAGCTGATCTTTAATAATCTCTTATACACACAGCTACTTCACTTAAAATTGTGAAGGGATATTTCTAATGTAACTAAAATCTTTTCAGGGCTTATTATCTTAAAAAAAAAAAAAAAAGATACTATCTTAAAAAAAAAGTTAAAGGCTCCCCTTGATCTCCAAAAGTCTCCAGGCTCAGATTAATGGGGCGTAGTATCACTACGGAAGTAGATTGCCCCATCTTCCTTCCGAGGAGTGGCTGGTGGGTTTGAACCGCCAGCCTTCTGGTTAGCAGTCAAGTGCCTTAGTGATGTGCCAATTAAATGGAGTCTAATTTCCATACTATTTAAAGTGTTTTCTCTGCTTTATCTGGGTTGATTTAAGGGGGGAAATTCACCAAACTGATTTCACTGGATGGTGGTAAAAGCAAAGAAACGGAAATAATCCTCCAACATTTTCTATTCTGCAAAATGTTTCACATAGCTTTGCATAGTAAATATTGAAAAATATTTCTGTTTGTTGACAATGTGTTCCAAAAATCTTACAGAATTTATTCATGGACACAGGGTGCAAAATTTTTAAATTAACATTTAATTTATTGTTGTTGTTGTTGTTATGTGCCATCGAGTCAGACCCGACTCATAGCAAACCCTCCTTGGGTTTCCGAGGCAGTATCACTACGGAAGTAGATTGCCCCATCTTCCTTCCGAGGAGCGGCTGGTGGGTTTGAACCGCCAGCCTTCTGGTTAGCAGTCAAGTGCCTTAGGCACTACGCTACCAGTGTAATTAATTGATTATAAATCTGGATATGGCATTTTTACCTGACATATGTTTTTACCTTTTCTAAAGGTAAATTCTATTTTTTTCCACTATGTTACAGACATTAAAGGTAATCATAGAACTATAAATTAATTTAGATATATGTGGGCTCTTAGAGCTCATATATAGAAAATTCTTACCCAATTCAAAAATCTCTTCTACATTATAAACAGATATTGATGAGAAATCTCAAACACTTCCCTAGTCAGGCAGACTACAACTGTATGAGACATTCTTTTCCATTGTTGAACAGTTCTAAGTGAAGTAAGGGTTTGATGGGTTAAAATCAATGTGGTGAGATAGAGGATAGATTTTAGGCAGAAGAAATAGGATGAACTACAGCAAGGAAATAGGAACATGTGAAACATGTTTAGTTACCAATAGATTGCCGTTTTTCTGGAGTATCAAGGTACACAGAGGGACTAGTAGGATATAAAGCTGAATAGTGTGTTAAAATACTCATTTAACAATAGATATAGTAAAGTGGTGCTTTTCTGCACTGAGCCCTGGTAACACAGTAGTTAAAGCTTTCAGCTGCTAACCAAAAGGTTGGTGGTTCAAACCCAGCAGCTCCATAAAGACTAACAGCCTTGGAAACCCTATGGGATACTTGTACTCTGTCCTGTGTGATCACTATCAGGTAGAATTGACTTGACAGCAGTGGATTTTTTTTTCTTTTTTTGAGTCGTGGTGGTTTGGCCTTTCTTTACCAGTAGAAGAATTGCCCTATCTATTGCTCACTTAGCTCATGGATGAAATTACTTCCAACTTGAAAGTAATGAAAACTATTATTTTTTTATTAGAAATATAATAATGCTTTAAGTCTTGTTTACTTATAAAAGGAAAAATAAGGCAATTTCATATATTAATCCTAAATTTTATCTGAAAAAACCTAAGCCATGATATCATGACTGCTATACTTGAAGTATATGAAGTAGGAGCTCTGGTAGTATAGTGCCTAAGACATCTGACTGCTAACCAGAAGGCTGGCGGTTCAAACCCACCAGCCACTCCTTGGAAGGAAGGTTGGGCAATCTACTTCCGTAGTGATACTGCCTCGGAAACCCAAAGAGGGGTCACTATGAGTCAGGTCTGACTCGACGACACATTAACAACAGCAACATACTTGAAGTTATTAGAAAAGGAGTCCCTAGAGAGTTAGGAGAACTGTGAATGTAAAGTTATATTCCTTTTACCCTCCAAACCCTCACTAACCCAACCCATTGCTGTGGAGTCGATCCTGATGCATAGTGACCCTGTAGGGTATAAATCTTTATGGAAGTAGATTGTCACATATTTCTCCTACAGAGCAGCTGGTGGGTTCCAACCACAGACCTTTTGGTTAGCAGCTGAGTGCTTAACCACTGTGTCATCAGGGTTCCAAACCCTCACTTAAAAAGAAAAAAAAAAAAAAAAACCTGCCTTGGAGTTGATTCCAACTCATAGCAACCCCCATTGGGTTTCCAAGGCTGTAAATCTTTAAGGAATAGATTGCCTCATCTTCCTCCCGCAGAGCAGCTGGTGAGTTTGAACCCCTGACCTTCTGGATAGTAGCTAAATAAATGCCTTACACAGTGTGCCACCAGAGCTCCTTAAACCAAACTCATTGCCACCAAGTCAATTCCAACTCATAACTACCCCCATTGGGTTTCCAAGGCTGTAAATCTTTATGGAAGCAGACTGCCTCATCTTTCTGTCATGGAGTGGCTAGTGGGTTCGAATCACCAACCTTTTGGTTAGCAGCTGTGTTAGACTGGGTTCTCTAGAGAAACAAAACCAGTAAAGCTTGTTTAGAAAGAGAAAGGGAAATTTATATTAGGAAAATGGCTCACACACTTATAGAAGCTGGCAAGTCCCAAGGTCTTGGATCAAATGTCAAGCTGGAGACTTTTCCTGACTCACGCAGCTACAAGGGCTGAAGAACTCAAGGTTGGCAGGCAGTATACTGGCTGTTGACTCCAATGAATGATGAATCTAAGATCTCCAGACCGAATAGTGCATTGTTTGCTCATGGACGGTTGTAGGCAGCACAACAGAATCCCAATCCACAGAAGAGTGTCTCTTTTCCAAAGATGTCCATAAATATACTGGAAGCAGGCCACATCCCTAAGGAAACTCTGTTTCAATGAATTGGCTGCTCAAAACATATACATCTGATCCCATCATTGGAACAACCCACATCACAGTTGCTTAAACCACATAGAATTGTGGTCCAGCCAAGTTGACACACAGCTCCAACTATCACAGCAGCCAAATGCCACACCACCACCAGAGCTCCACTAGAGAGTTGTAAAATTAACTAATAACACACCTAGAAACCTTTTGACAGACTGTAAGGGACTATGTCATGCAGTTCAGGAAGAATATGCAGACCAGGCACAAGGGACCCTCTATGTGTTCTACTACAGGAGGACTGGCTTCCAAAGTGTTTACTCTAGGGTTTCCAGTCATGCTCTGGGAATACAATTGGTGGTCCTGAACTTGTCTTTTTTCTCACCATACCAAAGAGATTTCCTTTAAGGACTGAGATCAGAACTTATCACACATCTGGCTAACCCCCAACTACTGGAGCCATGATGATTGCCAGGTAGATGTCGTTCTTAGCTGTCAGGTAGTTGGTTTCTGACTCATGGTGACCCCACACACAAATGAATGAAATGCTGTTTGGTCTTGCACCATCCCCGTTATTGGTGGTGGGTGCAGGAAAGGTCTTTGCCAGTTGAATCATGGGAGACATCACAAATAGATTCTGTATGCTTGAGGTAATACATTCCTGAATGCCAAATTTTTTATGCTTCAACGTTATTGTCCAAGAAGACTCTTGGCTTCCTCATTAAGTTGTCTATTACTCATAAAAAAAAGGACACAATGACCATGTTTGCCTTACTGTTACCTTAATTAGTGCACAAAGTTACTAGCCATTACAGATCTGAGTACTTCTACTTTAATAAGAGACTATTTTGGTTACCTATTGCAGCTCTAACAGAAGATACCACAAATGCGATGGCTCAAACAAACAGGGATTGATTTATCCTCCTACAGTTTTGGAGGCTTGAAGTCTGAGTTCAAAGTGCCAGGCTCTAGGGGCTGGATGAAAGCCCCTCATCCTTGGGCTTTAGCTCTGCCTCTTGCTCTCGGCCCACTGAAGCTGGAGGCTTTTCTTCATTCAGGCAGCTGCTGGCTGCTGAGGCTGACAAACCCAACGTTGATAAGTAAAAAGGCACTGTCTCAGTATCGCCAAACAACATGGCAGGCTAGTAATTCAAGTCCAGAAAAAGTCCCAAGGTTGGCAGGGCATGGCAGGCTGCTGAACAACAACTTGGCTGCACGTAGGGTTCAAGAGTGCCAAAAAGCTAGAGACCATTCCCAAAGCTTCTCCTTATATACTGGGAGGAGACCACATCCCTAAAGCAGCTTCTCAGCTTCACACGGGAGATTCCACCATGGAGTTGATTACCAGTCTCATCACGGGGAATACTACATTCACTGCCCAGCCACTCAAAACCAGGCCCAGCCAAGTTGACACATAACCTTAACTACCACAGACTCCTATCCTGAAAATACCATTGGAGATTTTTCCATGAGGTAATGTCATAAGTAGGGAGAAAAAAGGAAGAAAGATTATGTACTTTTGTCTTAGGGAGCTTTAAGTTTTTCCATACTGTGATATGTTACACCTTATTCCTTGCCTTTGCAAGCCTATCAGAAAGCTGGCTTCATGTTTTAGGGTTGCAGTCAGTAGCTTTTCCAAAATCCTGACCAATCCACTTTACAGACCTCTTTTGCTCATTCTCATAAAAATCTTTGTGTATGAATTCTGCCAAATCAATATTAACTTTCTTATTCCCATTCTGTACCCTTTTTTTTCAATAAATATAGTGAGAAAAGATAAGTATGTCGAATAAAAGACTCAAGCCAGTATATTATGATGACGGATTTACCCAGAAGTCAGAAAACCAGGATTTTAGTCTTGGCTTTGACAATAATTTGCTATGATAACTTTGACTAAACACTAGATGGACTTTCTCCAAGACATGGTTTCCTCACATATAAAATGAAGAGATTGGACTTTGTTTTTAAAGGTCCCTTTCAACATTAAAATTTAATAAACTGTTAGGCCAAGTATGCAAAAACAAAAAGAGTATTTCTATTATTTTCATCAACCAAAACCAAACTCACTGCCATAGAGTCATTCTGACTCATAGTGACCCCCAGTGGGTTTTCAAGGTTATGAATCTTTACGGAAGCAAACTGCCTCATCTTTCTTCTGAGGAGCAGCTGGTACGTTCAAACCATCGACCTTTTGGTTAGCAGCCAAATGCCTTAACCACTAAACCACCAGAGCTCCTTTTGTTTTCATTATTGTTGTTGTTGTTATGTGCCGTTGAGCCGGACCCGACTAATAGCAAACGCTCCTTGGGTTTCCGAGGCAGTATTACTACGGAAGTAGATTGCCCCATCTTCCTTCCGAGGAGTGGCTGGTGGGTTTGAACCACCAGCCATCTGGTTAGCAGTCAAATGCCTTAGGCACTATGCTACCAGAGCTCCTTTGTTTTCATTAGGATATTGAAATTTAACAACAACAACAAAAAGGAACTTTTTACCCACAGAACCATTAAAGACCATTACTAATTTATACAGAGCTCTGTAACAACAGTGTAGTCGTGTACCATTTAATACAGATCTTAGTGTGTTGTTGCCTCTTGTCTTTGAAGAAACATTCTTTCCCTGTCTATGAAAGGTTTGCATAGACTCCCTTTTAAGAAAGGCACAATTTTTTACCAAAGAGAAACAATAAAGTATTTGCTTAAGAAGGATTATAACAGGAGGTTACAAGTCTCCATCATAACTTTTGTTTGAATCACTAGGTTTGAAGTGACAATTAGCTGTTACCTAATACCCATTATCCAAATAGTTCTGGGATGATCACATCACACAGTTCTTTGTTAAAAAAAAAAAAAAAAATGGGGAGAGGGATAAGACAGACACCAAAGATTTTGGGAATTCTATAATCCAGTCAACAAATCTTGCTAACTACAGAGATGGGTATGTAAATAAAAAAAGAAGGCTTTTCCTTTGGGAATCTCAACAGAACCAAGTGAAAAAGAAGGAAATGCTGGATAGAGAATGCAAAACTATCTCATACATGTAAAGCTCCTAGGAAGCTTGAAGACTCGTTACATTTTTAAAATAAGACCATTATAATAAATGCAAAACTAATTTAAAAATTACAGAGCATATTACCAAGTTACAGTATTTTTTTAAAAAATAATTCTACTACCATTGTTTATTGGACCATTTCTAGAATGTAACTACTTACTGCAGAAAGGAACTTTTTCTTTTTTTGGTATTTCATAAATTCTGTTAGAAAACATGAGGTTATTCTTGAATTTTCATCACTCAGCCATTTTCTTATAGGGTAAAATTATTTCACAGAAATGAGAAGTTAGTGACCACCAAAAATTAACACAAGATATACATGGATACATTCTTGTTATTAAAAAAATTCAAAAGCAGAAGTCTCCTTTTGCCCACTACACCAATGGCACTCCCTTCCCAGAAACAATCACTGGTATTAGTTTAGTATCTTTTTTCTATAATGTGTATATTTGTTTGTATATTTGCATATGGTGGACTATATAATTGCATTTTGAAGGGTTGAATATTTTAAAACAAAAATTGGATGTTGGACATACTCTGCAAATCTCTTTGTGTTTTCATTTAATGATATATCTTGGGAGTTTTATAGGATTTCTCACCTGGAGTTGTCTTCTTTCTCCTGAACCATCAATTTCCCCCTTTCTGCTAAGTCACTCTCAACAGCACACAAACAACTCTGCCCCATTTCTCTGTTCTCCATTTCTTGAGAATTGTCTGTATTTTCTGTCTCCACTTTCTCATCATCTATTCTCTCTGGTGGTTTTGTTTTGTTTTTTAGAAATTTAAGAATAATCTAAAAGTTAAAAGAATATAATAAATATTTATATTCCTATTACCTGGAATGAATAACCCTTAACATTTTGTCATAGTGTCTTCCAGTCTCTTTATTTTTTAACAAAGTAAAACATTACAGATGTAGCTAAAACATCTTTAAATCACTGCCACATTCCCATCCGGTTCCCCTGCTTTGCAAGGGCAGCTATTAATGTGAACCCTTCCAGCCAACTTTTTTATGCTTTTATGTACACATTTATGTATCCATAACCAATACATAGGAGCTCTGGTAGCATAGTGCCTAAGGCACCTGACTGCTCACCAGAAGGCTGGCGGTTCAAACCCACCAGCCACTCCTTGGAAGGAAGGTTGAGCATTCCTACTTCCGTAGTGATACTGCCTTGGAAACCCAAGGAGGGGTCGCTATGAGTCGGGGCCAACTCGATGGCAAATAACAACAACAACAACCAATACATAGTAATTTTGTGTGTTGCTTTTAATTTACATCAATGACATAATTCAGCAAATTGTTTTTCTTTACTCAACATTGTTTTTGAGCTATATCCATGTTGATAATTTATAGATTCCATTTATTTTTATTGCCTACTGTATAGTATTTTATCATTTATTTATTTCCCATTGTCTTCATTATGTAGT
>NW_006921824.1:5270041-5273536 GCF_000298275.1 Orycteropus afer afer | reverse complement strand
ATTTAAAAAAAAAGACAGGGAAAAAAACGTGTAAGCAAAGATATGGTGAAATTGGAACTCTCCTGTATGGTTGGTGGGAATGTAAAATGGTATGTCACTTTAGAAGAAAGTTTGGGACTTCCTTAAAAGTTAAACGTAGAGTTATCATATGATCTTACCATTCCACTTCTGGTTATTTACCCCCTAAAATTTAAAACATATGCTCACACAAAAATATGTACACATGTGTTCATAGAAGCATTGTTAATGGCAGCCAGAGATAGAAATAACCCAAATTCCCTAATGAATTGATAAGCAAAATATGGTATATCCATACAATGAAATATTATTCAGCTATAAAAAGGAATGAAGTACTGAAACATGCTACAGAATGAATGAACCCTGAAAATAGTATACTAAGTAAAAGAAGCCAGACACAAAAGACTATACATTGTATGATTCTATTTATATGAAATATCCAGAATAAGCAAATCTATAGAGACCAAAAGTATATTAGTAGTTACCAGGGGCTGGGGAGAAGAAAGAGTGGGAAGTGAATTAATGGATATGGGGTATCTTAGGTGCTCTGCTGGCGTAGTGCCTAAAGCATTTGACTGCTAACCAGAAGGCTGGTGGTTCAAAGCCACCAGCCACTCCTTGGAAGGAAGATTGGGCAATCTACTTCCATAGAGATACCGCCTCACAAACCCAAGGGGAGGTCACTAAGGGTCGAATCGACTCAATGGCAGGATGATGAAAATGTTTTGGAAAAAGTAGTGATGGTAATACAACTTTGAGAGTATACTAAAAATCACTAAATGGTACACTTTTAAAAAACATTGAGAATAGCTGCTGCAACTACTTATATACAACCAAACACCTCATGGAATTTAGTTCCTTGTTTGGAGACTAAGGGTCATGGATTCATGGGACATCCCAGTTAATTGGTCTAATATTATGTTTGATCCACCACTCATCTGTCAGTTTGTTGTACTGTGGTGGCTTGCATGTTGCTGTGAGGCTGCAGGCTATGCCACCAGTATCTCAAATATGAGCTGGTTCACCCATAGTGGACAGGTTTCATTGGAGATTCCAGACTAAGAAGACACAGAAGAAGGAAGGGGACATCCACTTCTCAAAGAATTGGCCAGTGAAAACCTTATGAATACTAGTGAAACAGTCTGGTGCATTACTGGAAAACTTTATGATGCATTGTCCAATATAGTGCTGCAAGATGAGCCCCTTAGATTGGAAGGCACTCAAGATGAGACTGAAGAAGAGCTACCTCCTCAGAGTAGAGTCTACCTTGATAATGTGGATGATGTAAAGCTTTCAGGACCTCCATTTGCTGATGTAGCATGACTCAAAATGGGAAGAATGAGCTGCAAATATCCATTAACACTCAGAACATGGAATGTATGAAGTATGAATCTAGGAAAATTGGAAGTTGTCAAAAATGAAATGAAACACATAAAGATCAATATCCTAGGCATTAGTGAGCTGAAATGGACTGGTTTTGGCCATTTTGAATCAGACAACCGTATGATCTACTATGCCAAGAATGACATATCGAAGGAGAATGGCAAGGCATTCATCATCACAAATTAGGTTTCAAGATCTATCCTGAAGTACAATGCTGTCAGTGATAGGAATATATCCACACGCCTACAAGGAAGACCAGTTAATACTACTATTATTCCAATCTATGCACTAACCACCAACATCAAATATGAGGAAATTAAAGATTTTTACCAACTTGTGCAGTCTGAAATTGACCAAACATGCAATCAAGGTGTGTTGATTATTACTGGTGATTGGAATGCAAAAGTTGGAAGCAAAGAAGAATCACTGGTAGTTGACAATATGGCCTTGGTGATAGAAATGATGCTGGAGATCATATGGTAGAATTTTGCAAGACCAACAACTTATTGCAAGCACCTTTTTCCAACAACATAAACAGTAGCTAACTACTTGGACTTCACCAGATGGCCTACACAGGAATCAGATCAATTACATCTGTGCAAAGAGGTGATGGAGAAGCTCAATAACTTCAGCCAAAACAAGGTAGGAGCTGACTGTGGAACAGACCATCAATTGCTTGTACGCAAGTTCAAGATGAAGCTGGAAACAATTAAAACAAGTCCATGAGAGCCAATATATGACCTTGGTTGTATCCCTCCTGAATTTAGAGACCATTTAAAGACTAGATTTGATACATTGATCACCAGTGACTGAAAACCAGAAGAATTGTGAGATAACATCAAGAACATCATCCATTAAGAAAGCAAAAGGTCATTCAAAAGACAGAAAAGGAAAAGACCAAAAGGGATGTCAGAAGAGACTCTGAAAATTGCCATTGAATGAAGAGTAGCTAAAGCAAGTGGAAGAAATGACAAGATTAAAGGGCTGAACAGAAGATTTCAATGAACAGCTCAAGAAGACAGAGTCAATTATTACAATGATATGTGCAAAGACCTGGAGTTAGAAAAACAAAAGGGGAGAACCTGCTCAGCATTTCTCAAACTGAAAGAAGTGAGGAAAAGATTTAAGCTTGAGTTGTAATACTGAAAGATTCTGTGGGTAAAATATTGAATGATGCCAGAAACATCAAAAGAAGATGGAAAGAATACACAGAGTCAATGTACCAAAAAGAAATGGTCAATGTTCATCTATTTCAGGATTTGGCATATGGTCAAGAACCATGGTATTGAAGGTAGAAGTTGAAGCTGCACTAAAGGAATTGGTGAAGAACAAGGCTCCAAGAACTCATGGAATACCCATTGAGATGTTTCAATAAACCAATGTTGCACTGGAGGTACTCACTCATCTATGCCAGCAGATTTGGAAGACAGCTACCTGGCCAACTGACTGGAAGAGATCCATATTTTTCCCATTCCAAAGAAAGGTGATCCCACAGAATGTGGAAATTATTGAACAATATCATTAACATGACATGCAATTAAAATCTTGCTAAAGATAATTCAAAAATGGTTGTAACAGTATATTGATAGGGAAACTCCAGAAATGCAAGCTGGATTCAGAAGTGAACATGGAACAAGGGATTTTATTCCTAATGTCAGAGGGATCTTGGCTGAAAGCAAAGAATAACAGAAAGATGTTTACTTGTGTTTTATTGACTATACAAATGCATTCTACTGTGTGGATTATACTGAATTATGGATAACAATAAGAAGAATGGGAATTCCACAACACTTTTAATTGTGCTCGTGAGGAACCTGTACATATACCAGGAGGCTGTTGTTTGAACAAAACAAGGGCATACTGCATGGTTTAAAATCAGGAAAGGAGTTCATCAGGGTTGTATCCTTTCACCACACATACTCAATCTGTGTTTGAGCAAATAATCTGAGAAGCTGGACTATATGAAGAAGAGCATGTCATCAGGATTGGAGGAAGAATCTTTAATAATCTGCAATATGTAGATGAAACAAACTTTGCTTGCTGAAAGTGAAGATGACTTGAAGCACTTATTGATAAAGATTAAAGATACAGTCT
>NW_006921824.1:5262227-5268541 GCF_000298275.1 Orycteropus afer afer | reverse complement strand
TGCCTTGGACAAATCTACTGCAAAAAACCTCTTTAAAGTGCTGAAAAGCAAAAATATCTCTTTGAAGACTAAGGTGTGCCTAACTCAAGCTATGGTATTTTCAATCACCTCATATGACTGTGAAAGCTGGACAATGATTAAGGAAGACCGAAGAAGAGTTGACACTTTTGAGTTGTGATGTTGGTGAAGAATACTGAAAGTACCACGGACTGCCAGAAGAATGAACAAACCTGTCCTGGAAGAAGTGCAGCTAGAATGCTCCTTGGAAGGGAGAATGGCCAGACTTGGTCTCACCTACTTTGGTCATGTTGTCAGAGGGACCATTTCCTGGAGAAGTATATCATGCTTGGTAAAGTGGAGGGTCAATGAAAAAGAGGAAGCTCCCCCCCCCCAAAAAAATGCATTGACCCATGTCATTTTAGTTTTGTGTATTTCCCTGTACATAAATTATATTTCAATAAAATGCATTAAAAAAAAAGAAAGAGGAAGCCCTCAATGAGATGGATTGACACAGTGGCTGCCATGATTGGCTCAGGTATAGCAGGGATCGTGGAGCTGGCACAGGACCAGGCAGTGTTTCGTTCAGCTGTACATAGGGTCACTATGTGTCTGGGCCAACTCAATGGCACCTAACAACAACAGTAAAAAATATCTGCATTGAGCATTATGCTCTTTTAAGAACAATCTATATGGGATCAAATTGACAATAGCAACTCAAAATTTTAGATAGAAAACTTAGGGGGCAGTGAGTTTCTGTTAATGAGGGAGAAAAAACTCAGAAATGGACGGTGAGAATGTTGTACAACTCAAAGAATATAATCATTGTCACTGAGTTATACATGTAGAAACAGTTCTCAGTAACAAAAAAAAATTAAATACAATGAACAGTGTTCTGTGAACACTTTGTACAAGTCTCCTTATAGACAATATGTATGTTTGGTATATGTCCAAGTCATGTGATTGGATTGTGAGTTATGCACATTTATGAGAAATTTAGTAGATACAACTAAATTGTTCTCCAAAGTAGTTGTACAAATTGACACTCTCAATAGCAATACTTTTTGCTGCATGTACTTGCCAGACCTTGCCCTGTGCATCTCTCCTTTGTATCCTTTTTTGCTATAATAAAGCTGTAATCATAAGCATAGTGCTTTCCTTGCGTCCTGGGAGTCATTCCAGCAAATTATCAAACCCAAAGCAGTAGTGGGAGCCAGCAGGTCAGAAGTGAGTGGGGCTGGGATCCCACGAACTTACAGCTGTTACCATAAGAGGAAGAGGAAACCTCCAAAAGGTAGCCACCACGTCAGAAGTGAGGGTGCTTGGGGGAGGAGGAGGTGAGTTTGCAGCTGGCATACTGAAGTGGCAGGGGGACCACCTCAAATTTGTAGCCAGCTGGTCAGATGTGAGGATGTCATGTGGACTTCCAAACTTGTGGCTGGCATCTAATGTCTTGGGCCTACTTGGTAGTCTGAAGGCCAATCCTTTTAACTTGTGAGATCTAACCTAGCTAAGGTCAGAGGAAGAAGTGCTGCATGGGGAGCTGGTGTCATAATTGAACAGAAAAGTGGATCTTTGATATTTTGATTTAATTATTTATCCATGAAGTTCCCTATCCCTTCATTGGTTCATTCTCCACACAGAGACAATTAACAATGTAAATCAGATATGCCTCTCCCCTTCTTAACCCTCTAGTATATTCCCATTGTACTTGAAAGTAAATTCAAATTTAACAGTATCATCAAAACTCTATATAATGTGCTCCCTACCTGCTTCTTGGACTTAGACCACATTCTAGTCACACTGGCCTATTTTGTAACTCCAGCATCAGAGCATTAGTGATTATTTCTTCTGCCTGGAACACTACTCTCCAGCTCTTCACATGGATGGTTTCCCCTCTCTCACTCGGATCTCAGTTTAAATATTATCTTCTCAATGATGCTTCTCCTGGTTATCTTGTATAAGGAGCTCCAGCATCCTCCCAGTTTTCTTTATCATGTTATCCTGTTTTATTTTTCCATAGCTCTGAAATTATCTTGTTCATTTATTTATTATATTCTTCCTGTACTAATGGAAGCTCCTTCAGTGCAAGCCATGTCTATTAGCAATAGATCATGCCTACTGGCAAAAGAAGCATGTTTTCTACATGATGCTTTAAGGGACTTGATAATTTGGAAATGCAATATAACATGTAATGGAGCCATGCCCTCAGATGTGTAAGTAAACTGCTATAGCAAACCAAAACCAAACTCACTACTGCAGAGTCGGTTCTGACTCATAGTGACCCCTCCTTGGGTTTCCGAGGCAGTATCACTATGGAAGTAGATTACCCAACCTTCCTTCTGAGGAGTGGCTGGTGAACCGCCAGCCTTCTGATTAGCGCTCAAATGCCTTAGGCACTACGCCACCAGAGCTCCCAAAGGAATTTTTGCAGGGCAGATGTTGCAAGTAGGTAGTAAGCCAAAAATTCAATAGAACAATATGTGCTTGTAGACAAGTATGTGAAAAATGACTATGTGCAGTTTTGATGTATTAGGAACTGCTGACTGTGGTTTAGTCCTAATTACTTCCTCTGATCTCTCTGAGCTGTGGACATGAGATTGGAATTGGCAGCCTAGCATTTGCCACCCATGTGTGTGCAAGGAAAGGTCTCAGACAGAATTCCACCATCTAGATGAATAAACCTGTGCAACTTCAAAGAACTGTGATTCCCAGTACCTTGAGTTAGTACCAACCAGTCGAGTTGTTACCCATGTGCATCAGAGTAGAACTATGCTCCGTAAGGTTTCAGTGGCTGACTATTCAGAAGTAGATCACTTGGCCTTCCTTCCAAGGTGCCTCTGTGTGAACTTGAACCTCTGGCTTTTTGGTTAGCAGCAAACATGCTAATTGTTTGCTTGCTATGAGTTGATATCCACTGTTAATGATATCATGGAACAGTTGGTCAGCTGTGATCTAGTTAAAAAGCTCCAAGCTGGAGGAAAGGTCATTATTTACTTTGGGAGCTTAACAATTCCTTATGAGGTCAGCAATAGACCTGCTCTCCCTAACTCCTTGTGGCTTAAACTCAGAAGGGTCAGGCACTCAACATCAGTTCCTAATACATCAAAACCGCGCACAGTCATTTTTGACATACTTGTTTATGAGGACATATTGTTCTGTTGATTTTTTGGCTCACCACCCACTTGCAACATCTGCCATGCAAAAAATTCCTTTGCTTTTCTGTAACAGTTTACTTATATATCCCAGGACATGGTTCCACTGTATGTTATGTCACATTTCCAAATTATCAGATCCCTTAAAGCATCATCTAGAGAATATGCTTCTCTTGCCAAGTTCTCCCTTTCAGCCTGTGATTGGTTAAGATCTTTATCTACAGTAATTAAAATCTGTCTTCTTTGTAATATCAACCCAGCCTCAGAAAATAGAATATCAAGCCAATAATTGGAGACTCTGGGTGGTACAAATGGTTAACGTTCTCAGCTGCTAACCAAGAAGTTGGAGGTTTGAGTCCACCCAAAGGCACCTCAAAAGAAAGCCTTGACAATCTGCTTCTGAAAAACCAGCCATTGAAAACCCTGTGAAGCAGTCCTATAACTTTATGTGTATGATCTGAATTCCCAGGTATATAGTGGAGCTGACAAGGGGCAAGGTTGTCGTCAATGCTTGGTCACAGCCAGCTACCAGAGGGACCAAAGTCACAGAGGACATCAAGCTCAATTGGCATAGCATACTACACAAAACATTGTTCCACCTCCTACTGTGGCAAGTAGTGACTGGGATCTTAAAAGCTAGCAAGCTGCCATCTAGATGCAACGATGGGTCTCTCCTCGCCTAGAGCAAAGGAGAATGAAGAAAAACAAAAATTCATGGAAACAATTAGTCCTAGTGACTGGTACACCATCCAATCTGCAGTCTACATGACTATGAGACCAGAAGAACTAGATGGTGCCCAGCTACTACTGTCAACCACTTGGAAGAGGATCTATGTAGGAGGACCTTGATAGAGAGGGAGAACAATGTGGAACAAAACTCAAAATCATTTGGGAAAAAAAAAGTAGGGGGGACCAGGTTTGCTGGTCTGATAGAGCCTGGTGGAATCACTGAGACTGTGGCCCCAGCTGCCCTTCAGGTCTGGAATTGAGCCCACACCTGTGGCTTCCAGCCAAACAATAGACAGGAATATGAGTTGAACATTTATCTGAGGTAGATACACTCCTTGGAGAGAACAAGCATGAGAGAAAGAAGGGCTGCTTATGCACAGGGAAACAGCTCAGGGGGCAGGAGTGCAGGAGTGCAGGGAGGGATGGACATAGGGAAGAGGTAACTATTGGGAGGAAGTAGGAGGGGGAGCTGTTGCATTGTGGTAAATTGTGGTCAATGTCATGAGACAAAGTGTATGTGAACTTCTGTATGGAAAGTGTATTTGCTCTGTAAATTTTCACCCAAATCACAATATAAATAAATAAAGAAAAGAAAACCCTATGAAGCACAATTTTAGTCTAAAAGGTATGGGGTTGCCATGAGTCAGGCTGACTCAACGGCAACTGGTAACTAGTAAAGCCAGTAATTACATGTCTAACAATTGACTGTGTTTACCCTGTCTTCACTGTGTTCACTACCCAAAACTCTCTATTGCTTTTTCTGACTGTGGTTTGTTGTTGTTGTTGTTGTTATGTGCCGTGGAGTCAGCCCCAACTCATAGCGACCCTTCCTTGGGTTTCCGAGGCAGTATCACTACGGAAGTAGGATTGCCCAACCTTCCTTCCGAGGAGTGGCTGGTGAGTTTGAACCACCAGCCGTCTGGTTAGCAGGCAAGTGTCTTAGCCACTATGCTACCAGAGACTGTGGTTTAGTCCTTGTTATTTCCTCTGATGTCTCTGAGCTGTGGACATGAGACCAGAAGTGGCAGCCTAGCATTTGCCAACCCCGTGTGTGCAAGGAAAGAAGGTCTAAGACAGAATCCCACCATCTAGATGAATAAACCTGTGTGATTTCAAAGCACTTGATTTTTCATGTTTTCTTTTTAATTAAAAAAATGGAAAATATCTGTATTAACATTTTATTTATAATAAAAAATTATAGCACTGGTTTGGTGGATATCATCACCATTAGTTTCAAAGCATTTTTTTTTTTTTTTTACTTAAGAGTGTGAGCTTTGTTCCTCCTTCTCCACTGACTTTGTTTTTGTCTTGACTCTAGATAACCTGTGCTTCAGAATTATCATGGGAACTTGAAATGGCTGATGGTGTTTATGCTTTCATTGTAAATTTGTGTCTCCCACATGCTTGAAATTGTTTTTTTTTTTAAATTTTCCAATGTGTTTTAAATCCATTTTCACCAAACAAATGCACATAATTATTCTTCTCTTTCTTTTAAAATGTAAATTTAAATTAATGCAGTGAAAAATCACATACAATTGATGTTATTAATAATCATGCACCAGTATAAATCACCACATTTCAAACACCATCCTAAACATTTTGCCAACATTTAAATTGACAATATTATATTGAAAAAGTCTCATTATAAAATAATAATTTCTCTGCTTAAAAAATAGAAATCTTTATCTATCATAGATTGATTTGAAAGAACAGAGAAAGAACATTTACAGAAACTCATATAAAATGATATCTAGTCCATTCACAGGCTGAACTATTAGGTATGTCTATGCAGGGGGCAGTATGCCCAAGACCATGTATAGGGTTGGCAATGTTTCTACAAGTGTATTGGTATGTTCTGTAAGAATTCCGGGGTGTATAGTAGAGCTGATAAGGGACAACTTTGTAGTCACTTCTTGGCCACAGCTAGCTACCCAGAGGGAGCAAGTAGTTGGACCTATGGGCTTGCAACCATAGTCGCAGGGGACATCAAGCTCAATTGGCATAACATACTACACAAAACATTGTTCCACCTCCTACTTTGGAGAGTAGCGACTGCGATCTTAAAAGCTTGCAGGTGGCCACCTAGATGCAACGATGGGTCTCTTCTTTAAAGAAAACAAAGATTCATGGAAACAATTAGTCCAAGGGACTGGTACACCATGCGATCCTCAGCCTATACAACTATGAGAACAGAACTAGATGATGCACGGCTACCACTGTCAATCACTTGGAGGGGGATCTATGTAGGAGATCCTGGATAGAGTGGGAGAACAATATGGAACAAAACTCAAAATCATTTAAAAAAAGGGGGGGGGGCACCAGGTTTGCTGATGGAACCCCTGAGACTATGGTCCCTAGCTGCCCTTCAGGTCTGGAATTAGACCTACTCCCATGGCTTCCAGCCAAACGAAAGACAGGCACATGAGCTGAACA
>NW_006921824.1:5260145-5261772 GCF_000298275.1 Orycteropus afer afer | reverse complement strand
AAAAAAAAAAAAAACTAGTAGTACCATAATAATTATAAAGTTAAACAGCTGGGAAGAAATACACAACTCTTTTACACTCCTAGAGCTTCTGACATCAATGAAGAATCCATTGGCTCAGACTGAGCAGAAGAGAGAAAAGTTTCTCCAGGTCTAAATAAATCAATAACAAGAGGATAAAGACTTTCCAATTGTTAATTATTAACCATCAGTTCAAACTATAGCAGGCTGAAATGTATTATTCCCAGTTTGGAAATTAACCTTTGTTGCTAGGCTTCCACAAATCTTCCTCTCTACAATATTCACAGAGAGAACCACTAATACTTAGGGGGTAGCTTCTCCTAATTATACACCTACAAATTTATCTCCTCATCATCAGTATTGATGGGCACTTAACCTATATGTTTTACCTTTTTCAAGGTGTCAAGATATAAAAATTTCACAAATAAATGTTCAAAGCAGTCCTGGTGATACAGGTTGACATTTTTTAAAAAAGAATTTGTTCTATTTCTATATATGTTATTTCTAAGAGTGCTCTCAGTAGAATCAAACTTACATTTGTTTTGAAAAGTAATATATGTAAACACATCAGAGGAGAATTGCAGTTGGTTATTTTATTTAATTTTTTCCAGAAAAAGAACTTCTCTATTTTTTTTGCAGTTACTCAAAACACTGTTGGACTTTTGCAGAATCAGGAAGTAAAACTAACAACTTACTTTCCTTGATAGAGAAGTCCTAAAATGAATTAGTAAATTGTAAATTTTTGTATTTCCTACACTTTAAAGTGTATTGGTTTATAGCTACATATCAATTAAACAAAATGAACAAAAATGCTTTGAAATATTGGATTAACTTATTTTTTATTTGTTGAGTGTTAAAAAAGAACCACTTTTCATGAAAAAATTTAAAATTTTATAAATAAATACGTCCATGACTTTGTAATTACATTTTAGTCTTTCTTTGATAACTGAGACTCTAATTTCCCTTTATTGTTATGGGTTAGAATGTGAACACGTGGAATAATATGTTTTCATATGCTAATGTGCTATGTTTATAGACCCTGTTCTCATATTTTAGAGGCTGTGTTTTCCTAAAAGAGGTTTGCCCCAAAGATTTCAGATTAGATACATGACATTTTAATGCAATAATTTTATGCAACCATTTTGATACATTGATATTTTAAAATTTTATTGTCATAAATTTAATAAAATTTGCACATGATAAAAAAGGTTAGTGCAGCTATGGGTCTCTCATCATCCAGAGCAAAGAAGAATGAGGTAAACCAAAGACACATGGAAACAATTAGTCCAAGCAACTGGTCCACCATGCGATCCTCAGCCTATATGACAGACCAGAACTAGATGGTGCCTGGCTACCACTGTCAACCACTCCGAGGGGGAGCTATGCAGGAGATCCTGGATAGAGTGGGAGAACAATGTGGAACAAAACTCAAAATTATGTAAAATAAAAAAAAAAAAAAAGAGAGAGAGAGAGAAAGAGACCAAGTTTACTGGTCCGATAGAGCCTGATGGAACCCCTAAGACCCCAGCTGCCCTTCAGGTCTGGAATTGAACCCACTCCTGTGGCTTCCAGCCAAACAAAAGACAGGCCTATGAGCTGAACATTTACA
>NW_006921824.1:5250360-5256020 GCF_000298275.1 Orycteropus afer afer | reverse complement strand
TTTTGTGCATTTTTTATATTGACAACCAAAAGAAAACCCACTGCCATTGAGTCCATTCCAACTCATAGTGGCTCTTTAGAACAAAGGATAACTGCCCTCATAGGGTTCCCAAGTCTGTAAATCTTTACAAAAGCAGACTGTCTCATCATTCTCCTACACAAAGGCTGGTGGGTTCAAACCACCCACTTTTTGGTTAGAAGCAGAATGCTTTAACTATACACCACTAGAGCTCCTCTTTATATTGGTAGGTATTGTCAAATTGCCATCTAGATAGGTTGCACCAATTTATAGTGCCACTAATGGTGTATCAAGTATCAATTACCCCATTTATCACCAACATTGGCTAAATATAATTGAACTTTTCCATTTGTTCACTGTGATGAGTGGAATATATCAATCCAAAAATTAGTTTTATTATTTTATTCCACATTTATTTATGTATAAGAATCTCTGGTAGCATAGTGCCTAAGGCATTTGACTGCTAACTAGAAGGCTGGTGGTTCAAACCCACCAGCCACTCCTCCGAAGGAAAGTTGGGCAATCTACTTCCGTAGTGATACCACCTCAAAAACTCAAGGAGGGGTTGCTATGAGTCAGGTCCAACTTGATGGCACATAACAACAACAACAACAACAAGCATTCCAGAATGCTTAATTGTGTTCATGAAGAACCTGTACATAGACCAAGAGACAGAACAAGAAGAAGGGGATATTGCATAGTTTAAAATCGGGAAAGGTATACGTCAGGGTTGCATCTTTTCATCATATTTATTCAATCTTTATGCAGAGCAGATAATCTGAAAAGCTGGATTATATGAAGAAGAATGCATTATCAGGATTGGAAGAAGGCTCATTAACAATCTACAATATGCAGATGACACAACCTTGCTTGCTGAAAGTGAAGAAGACTTACACCACTTACTGATGAAGATCAAAGACTATAGCCTTCAGTATGGATTACACCTCAATATAAAGAAAATTAAAAACCTCACAAATGGACAAATAAGCAACATCATGATAAATGGAGAAAAGATTGAAGTTGTCAGGGATTTCATTTTACTTGGATGGACAATCAATGATCATGGAAGCAGCAGTCAAGAGATCAGATGATATACTGCACTGGGATAACAGCTACAAGGGACCTCTTTAAATTGTTAAAGAGCCAAGATGTCACTTTGAATAGTAAAATGCACCTGACCCAAGCCATGCTATTTTGAATAGTCTCATATACAAGTGAAAGCTGGACAACAAATAAGGAAGACCACAGAAAAACTGATGAATTTGAATTGTGGTGTTGGCAAAAAATACTGAAAATAGCATTGACTGCCAGAAGAATGAACAAATCTGTCTTGGAAGAAGTGTAACCAGAATGCTCCTTAAAAGAGAGAATAGCCCGACCTTGTCTCACCTACTTTGGTCATGTGGTCGGACGGGAACAGTCCCTGGAGGATATCATGCTTGGTAAAGTAGAGGGTCACCAAAAAAAGAGGAAGACCCTCAATAACATGGATTGACACAGTGGCTGCAACAAGGGGCTCAAGCAAAGCACAGATTTGGAGGATGGCGCAGGACCCAATAGTGTTCCATTCTATTGTGCATGGGGCCACTATGAGTTGTAGCTGACTCAACAGCACATAACAAGGTTAAGCATTTTTCAAATTTTTTTTTCCATTGAGTTTTATGCTCATGTCTTTGTCAACTTTTGTGTAAGCTTGTTTATGTTTGTCTTATTGATTTGTGAGTGATATTTCATATTAACCCTTTCTGTATCTCATATTCCATAGCTGGTGAGTTGATTCCAACGCATAATGACTCTATAAGACAGAGAAGAACTGCTGCATATGGTTTCCTAGGCTGTAATCTTTATGGAGGAGACCTGGAGGCACAGTGGTTAAAGCACTTGGCTGTTAAGGTATAGTTTGAAACCATCATCTGCTCTGCGATAGAAAGATGTGGCAGTCTACTTCTATAAAGATTACAGCCTTGGAAACCTGATGGGGCAGTTCTACTCTGCCTATAAGATCACTATGAATCGGAATCAACTGCTCGGCAACAGAGTTGGTTTTTGGTTTTAATCTTTATGAAAGCAGACTGCCACTTCTTTCTCCCATGGAGCAGCTGGTGAGTTTGGATCACTAATCTTTCAGTTAGCAGCCATGTGCTTAACCACTGAGCCACCAGGACTCCTAGTAAAGAGTCAGTAAAAAGGAGGAAAAAACTCAAAGACATGGATTGACATAGTGACTGCAGCAATGTGCTCAAACAGCAATGATTGTGAGGATGGCACAGGTCCACGTGGTGTTTCATTCTGCTGTACATAGTGTCTCCATCAATCAGATATGACTGGAGGGCACCTAACAACAACAGTAACAAAACATGTCATAATAACAACATATATGTATATAACATATATATTTATATATATATGGGTGCTCTGGTAGCATAGTGGCTAAGGCACTTGACTGCTAACCAGAAGGCTGGCGGTTCAAAGCCACCAGCCACTCCTCGGAAGGAAGATGGGACAATCTACTTCCATAGTGATACTGCCTCGGAAACCCAAGGAGGGGTCACTATGAGTCGGCTCTGACTCGACAGCACATAACAACAACAACAACAACACACACACACACACACATATATGCAACATATATATATCTATGTATCTATCTATATATATATATACACAAGCTATACACACACACACACACACACATATATATATATATATATATATATACATATACACATGCTAGATATAATAAAACCTGCAAAAACGGAAACTTGTATAAGGCGAAAACCCATCAGAGAAGGAAAAAGGAAATATTTTCTACTAATACAGATTGATAGAAGTGATAACAGTGCACCCTATCGAAGGCAGAAAGCACGTGAGACTCAGACAATCAACACAAGATGAGTCAAACAAGGCATTCTCATCAAGTTCTGCCTCTCACAGGTTTCACTGTAGGTATGAACCTGTGAGAGCCAGAACTCATTGGGACCCCCTTGTTTTTCTGGTTCTCAAAAGGTGCTTTGAACTCACAGTAGGTCTGTGGGAGAAAGATCAGGCAGTCTGCTCCTGTAAAGATTTACAGCCTTGGGAACCCTATGGTGCAGTTCTACTGTGTCCTTCAGAGTTGCTATGAGTCCAAATAGACTTGATGTCAGTGGGTTTGGTTTGGGGTTTTGGTCATAATCCTACCTGAATGTCCTTATAAAGCAGAAAGACAGAGGAAAGACAGCTACATGAAGACACACCTACAAGCCAAGGAACACCTGAGGCTATCAAAAAGTGGAAGAGACAAATCATCTTCCTCCAAAGTTTTCAAGAGAGCATGGCCTTACCAACACACTGAATTCATAACTCCTACCCTCCAGAACTGTGTGAGATAATAAATTTCCACGGTTTTGAGCCATCCTATTGGTGTTATTTTGCTATGGCTTGTTGTTGTTATTCTTAGGTGCCGTCGAGTCATCTCTGATTCATTGCTACCCCATGAACAGCGGAACGAAACACTGTCTGATCCCGCACCAGCTCCATGATCCCTGCTATACTTGAGCCCATCATCGCAGCCACCGTGTCAATCCATCTTGTTGAAGGCTTCCCCCTCTTTCATCGACCCTCCACCCTACCGAGCATGACATCCTTCTCCAGGGAATGGTCCCTTCTGACAACATGACCAAAGTAGGTGAGATAAGGTCTGGCCATTCTCGCATCCAAGAAGCATTCTGGTTGCACTTATTTCAGGACAGATTTGTTAGTTCTTTTAGCAGTCCATGGTACTTTCAAGTATTCTTCACCAACAACACAACTCAAAAGCATCTATCTTCTTCAGTCTTTCTTATTCATTGTCCAGCTCTCACATGCATATGAGGTGATTGAAAATACCATGGCTTGTGTCAGGCGCACCTTAGTCTTCAAAGAGACACCTTTGGTCTTCAGCACTTGAAAGAGGTCTTTTGAAGCAGATTTGCCCAATGTAATATGTCTTCTGATGTCTTGACTGCTGCTTCCTTTGGTGTTGATTGTAGAACCAAGTAATATGGAGTGTTTGACTTCAATCTTTTATCCACTTATAGTGATGCTGCTTATTGGTCCAGTTGTGAGGATTTTTGTTTTCTTTATATTGAGGTGTAATCCATACTGTAGACTATAGTCTTTGATCTTCATCAGTAAGTGCTTCAAGTCATCCTCACTTTCAGCAAGCAAAGTTGTGTGGTCAGCATATCACAGGTTATTAAAGAGTCTTCTTCCAATCCTAATCCCACATTCTACTTCATACAGTCCAGCTTCTCAAATTATTTGCTCAGCATACAGATTGAGTAAGTATGGTGAAAGGATACAACCTTGACGCATTCCCTTCCTAATTTTAAATCATGCAGTGTCACCTTGTTCTGTTCTAACAACAGCCTCCTGGTCTATGTACAGGTTCCTCATAAGCACAATTAAGTGTTCTGGAATTCCCACTGTTCTCAATGTTATCCATAATTTGTTATGATCCACACAGGAGAATGCATTTGCATAGTTGATAAAACACAAGTAAACATCTTTCTGTTATTATTTGCTTTCAGCCAAGATCCATCTGACATCAGCAATGATATCCTTCATTCCACATCCACTTCTGAATCCAGCTTGCATTTCTGGAAGTTCTCTGTCAATATACTGCTGCAACCATTTTTTAATTAGCTTCAGCAAGATTTTACTTGCATGTGATATTAATGATATTACTCAATAATTTCCACATTCTGTGGGATCACCTTTCTTTGGAATGGATACAAATATGGATCTGCCATGGCAGTCCTTGGAAACTAATACAATTCCTAAATTTGTAATACTTTTAGTTATAATAATAATAATAAACCAAACTTACTGCTGTCAAGTCGATCCTCATAGTTACCCCTCCTTGTGTTTCTGAGGCAGTATCTCTATGGCAGTAGATTGCCCGATCTTCCTTCCGAGGAGTTGGCTGGTGGGTTTGAACCACCAGCCTTCTGGTTAGCAGTCAAATGCCTTAGGCACATATGGAAAATTTTATTCATTTTATTTCCTAAGTCAGTCTTTTTTATTTATTGGAAAGCTATTGGTTTTCATATACTAAGTTTGTAACAAACTGCCTCTTGGGATTTTCTTACTGTTTCTGGAGTAAGAAATCCGTTCTTATGTGTTTTTACCTGTGCCAGTAAAATAGGAATGCCCATCAAAAATTCTATCCTTTGGGAAACTTTACAGAAGATGCTGATCATGGGTTGAGTTGTGTCCCTCAAAAATATGTATTAATTTGGCGAGACCATGATTTCCAGTATGGTGTGGTTGTCCTCCATTTTGTGATGTGTTGTAAATCCTAACCTCAGTTTGTTAATGAGGCAGGATCAGTGTGAGGTGTGCCTTGAGTCACAGCTTTACAAGAGGCTGTGGCTTAAGTCAACCTTTACTCATATCACACCCTTACTTGAGTCATACCCTTATACAAATCACAATCTTACTTCCGTCAGAGTTTTAATCTTTGTTAAATTTGCCAGTGGTTTGTCAATTTTATTAATCATTTCAAAAAATCAACTTCTAGTCTTGATTTTTTCTATTGTCTTTCTATTTTCTGTTTCATTGATTTCTGCTCAAAATTTTATTATTTCTTTTCTTCTGGTGACTGTAGGCTTTTTTTTTTT
>NW_006921824.1:5237058-5246020 GCF_000298275.1 Orycteropus afer afer | reverse complement strand
GTCGCTATGAGTCGGGGCCGACTCGACGGCAAATAACAACAACAACAATTACCCAGTCATTTTCAAGAAAGATGTTATACGGTTTACATGTGTTTGCTCTTTTTCCATCAATCTTCTTATTGTTGATTTCTAATTTTATAGCATTGCAATTTGAGAAGATGCTGTGCAGTATTTCAATGTTTTTAAATTTATTAAGGCTTGCTTTTTGGCCTAACATATGGCCTATCCTGGAGAATGTTCCATGTGCACTGGAAAAGAATGTATATTGTGCTGTTCTTGGGTGAAGTGCTCTGTAGACGTCTATAAGGTCAAGTTGGTAGATTGTATTGTTTAGTTCTTCTGCATCTTATTTAGTTTCTTTCCAGTTCTATCGTTGATTGAAAGTGGTATATGAACGTCTTCTACTATGACTGTGGAGCCATCTATTTGTCTTTTCAATTCTGTTAAAGTCTGATTTATGTATTTTGGGGCTTTTTCACTGGGTCCATAGATACTTACGTTGGTTATGTCCTCTTGTTCAAGTGATACTTTAATTATATAATGTCCTTCCTTGTCTCTTATGGTGGTTTTTGTCTTAAAGTCAATTTTATCAGAAATTAATATTGCCACTTCTGCTCTCTTATGGTTGCCATTTGCTTGATGTATCTTTTTCCAACCTTTTATTTTTAGTCTATTTGTGTGTCTTTCTTTCTAAGGTGTGCTCTTATAGACAGCATAATGGTAGGTTGTTTTCTTATCCAGGCTGCAACTCTCTGTCTCTTGAGTGGTGTATTTAATCCATTGATATTCAGTGTAATTATCAACAAGTAAGAATGTGTTGTCATTTTGTTATGTGTTTTTGTGTGTGTGTATGTGGCATTCCTGATTTCTTTGTTCCATATAATTTTTTGTGCTGAGTTCCTTTTGTTTATGAATTGTGTTATCACTTCCTTTGTTGCTATTGTTTTAGTATTTGCTAAATATTTGTGCTTGTCACCTTTTTTATTTTGATGTGAAAGTTTATCATTTTTCATTGAGGTTACCCTGTGATTTATATTTTTCTTCCCAAGTTTAGAACAGCCCATTCTATCTTGCAATTGTCTTGAGTTCCTCACCATTTAGAAGTTCTATAACTACACAATTTTTGCCCTCTTTTTGGTTTGTAATTGTCCTCATTTGCCAATTGATGTCTCTAGTTCCCTGTTTACAATTTTGTTCACTTATTTACTTTGGATACTTCCATTGGTTTCTGGGTTATATTACCATGTGTGTGAATGGTCAGTTGTTTGCTGTTGTTGGTTCTCTGTCCAAGGGACTCCCTTTAGCATCTCTTGTAAGGTTGATTTGGTTTTAACAAACTCCCTTAATTTCTGCTTATCTGGAAATATCCTAATTTCACCATCATATTTGAGGGATAATTTTAACAGGTCTCTGGTGGCATAGTGCCTAAGGCATTAACCACAAGGCTGGTGGTTCAAACCCATGAGCCATTCCTCAGAAGGAAGATTGGGCAATCTACTTCAGTAGAGATACCACTTGGAAACCTAAGGAGAGGTTGCTATGAGTTGAAATGACTATATGGCAGTGAGGTTTTTTTTTTTTTTTTAATGTAATTCTAGTTTGGAATTTTTTTTTCTTTCAGGGTTTTATATATACCATCTCATTGTCTTCTCACCTGCATGGTTTCTGCCAAGAAATCTGTGCTTAGTCTTATTGGCTGCCCTTTGTATGTAACTTTTCATTTTTCCCATGCTGCTTTCAGGATTCTTTGTCTTTGGTTTTGGTAAGTTTGATGATGATATGTCTTGGTGATTTTCTTTTGGGGTCTGTCCTGTTTGATGTTTGTCTTGGTGATTTTCTTTTTGTGTCTATCCTGTTTGGGGTTCATTAGACTTCTTGAATGGATATATGCTCATCTTTCATCATATCAGGGAAATTCTCTTCCGACAAATTTTCAACAATTTTCTCTTCCTGTTCTGGAATTCCAATTATATGTAGGTTATTCCTTTTGATGGTATCCCACATGAACCTTTGGCTTTCTTCATTTTGTTTTGATCTTTTTTTTTCTGATTGATCCCTTTCCAAAGAAGTATTGAGATATTTGTCTTCAGTCTCAGTAATTCTATCTTCCAGTGATTCAGTTCTACTCCTTTGCCCATTCAGTGTGTTATCTATTTCTTAGATAGATAACACTATCTAAGATAGATAAGATTACTATTAATCTTCTGGATTTCTAGCCATAGCTTTTTTATCATTTCCAATTTTTAATTTCCTTAGTCACTTTGTTCTTGTACTGTCTTCCAAAATTGTTCTAGGATTTTCTCTGTATTTTCCTCAATTTTGGCAGTGTTTTCATTGATTTGTCTTTCAATCCATTGAAGGTACCTAAATATAATTTTTGAATTCCTTATCAGGGAGTTCCAATGCTGCTTCTTCCTCAGGGATCTGTTCTGGGTATGTATCCTGCTCCCTTTTTTTCTATTGCTTTATCTTGCTTCTTTGTGTGATTGTGATGGTCTGATGTCTCCAAGATATTGTGACATTTTCATGTTTATAGCTAACTGGTGACTATATGTTGGAGTGATTTGCCCAAGATTTTTGTTTTGTTTGAATTTGTCTGAGTAAGCAGGGTACTGTGCTCCTCTATCCGCTAGTTAGCACCACTTATGCATTCACCACCTGTCTCCTTTCCAGTCATCAGCCTCCCATATGTCTGTGCTGTTTTTAGCAAGCAGAGCCTATTCTTGGGTATCTGGAACCAGAGCGAGAATGCTGTCACTTTAAATATCCCAAATGGCTGCTGCTTGTAAGCATTCAAAATGGTTGCACCAAACCACCACTTGTAAACATTCAAAATGGCTATGCCCTCTGGATAGCTGGAAATCCACAGTTTGGTTTGTCTCCTTCTTTGCTGTTTCCCCTTACAGTCATCAGCTACCTGTGCAGTAGTCCATGCAGCCCTTGATGAGCAGGGCCAATTTTTAGGTTAATTCTCAGGTCTTAACACCACTTGGAAATATTCAGGCTGTCCATGCCATTAGGACAGCTGATAATCCACAGCTCCATTTGTCTCCTTACTCACTGTTTTCATTCAGGTTCTTCTATTAGTCAGTGTTTAATCCACTTCTATATCCTTCCTCTCAAAGCTCAGGAATCCAGGATTACCTTCTGTATCTGTGGCAACTGATTTCTCTTTTCTTTGTTGAAGAGTGTCTGTGTAGCTTGTCTTCCTATTTCGTCATCTTCCAGAAATTTTATCTTACAAGAGATAAAAGGAGAAAGAAGCAAGAAGAGAGGAGTTGTTGTTTTTAGGTGCCATTGAGTCAATCCTGACTCATAGCAACCCTGTGTACAACAAAATGATACATTGCTATGGTACAGAGAATTACTTGGTATGGCTTTTCTAGCCGGTCTTTGTGACTCCCACCAGAGTATTGTGTCAGACCATGCAAATAAAGTGTATGGAACTCTAATGTGGGGATTGGTAAGTTTTATCATGCTGCTGGGCTTAAAATGAGCCCTCCTAGAGGCAGAAGGGGGAATCTCACTGCCATCAAGAAAGAATAGCTGCAATGGAGTGGAGTGGAATGTGTCCTTGGACCTGAGATCCCTGCATTGGACCTCCTTGGAGATAGCTGGCAGAGATGACTAAGAGGCATGAGACAGAGTGATGGGCTTACCAGCCCACAGAGTGAGAAAGCTGAGTGTCTTTGGGTAGAAAGCTTGCTGGTAGAGTGGGGTGCACTTAGATGTACCTATTAGCTGAGCTAAAAGAGCTTTGTAACACTTGCCAGAGCAGGGCAGAAGGTAGGCCGAGAGGCCGAGAGGCCAAGGGCCAGAGAGGGTGGTACCTGAGGCCATGGCAGAGGGGATACTCTTGTGATCAAAGAATTGTATCCTGAGAGTATTCCTGAACCTGAGTTGTAGCCTGTTATTTCCCTAATAGACCCCATAATCATGAGTATTGTCTGTGAGTTCTATGTGGCCATTGCAACAAATTATCAAACCCAGCAGAGAAATAGTTGAGTGCCTTGGGAGGAACAGTTGGTGTCAAATTTGGTAAAAATGCTGGAGGATGGCAGCATGTCTGGCTTCATAGGAATAAGCATTGGGCTTTTGATGTTGATTCTGTCTCCCTCTTGTGAAGTTAAAGGAGGTCAGAGGATGTCAACCCTACATCCTTTTTGCAACTGTCCTGTCTTGTGCCAGCCTCACAATCCTTATAACATTTAAGACCATTGTTGCAGCCACTGTGTCAATCCATCTTGTTGAAGTTATTCCCCTTTTTCTCTGATCCTCCACTTTACTAAGCATGATGTCCTTCTCCAGGAACTGGTCCCTTCTGATCACATGACCAAAGTGGACGGGACAAAATCTGGACATTCTTACTTCTAAGGAGCATTCTGGCTGTACTTCTTCCAGGATAGATCTCCAGAAGAGAGGAAAGGGATTCACAATTACCAAGAAAGAAGAGTTGGGAGTGGAGTGTGTCCCTTGGAGTTTGGGTCCCTGTGCTGAGAACCTTCTAAAATTCAGAGGAAAATTTATACCAAGACACATGGAAATCACCAAGGAACACCAGGCCCACAGATATTGAAAGAAGACAAGGACTTTCCTCTAGAGCCAGCACCTTGAATTTGGACTTCTGGCCTCCTAAATAGTGAGAAAATAAATTTCTGTTAAGTCATCTATGTGTGGTATTCTGTTATAGCAGCACTAGATTAGGAAGACAATGTTGCTATCTTTTCTCTGTTTCTATGAGTGAAGACTGACTTACCTGCTTGGTGAAATGTTGAGAGTATGACATGTATTGAATCCCTTTTGGAGAGTTTGATTAAAGAATAAAAAGCATAAAAATCCCTTTTGTGCCTTAGTGGAATTAATGAATGAAAAGCCATGGTTCATACGTGGACCATCTCTTATGGGTCTCTATAGTCAGTAAGATGTCACTTTGAGGGCTAAGTTTTGCCTGACTCAAGCCATGGTATTTTCAATCACCTCATATGCACGTGAAAGCAGGACAATGAATAAGGAAGACCAAAGAAGTATTGATGCATTTGAATAATGATGTTGGTGAAGAATATTGAACCGGAGCTCTGGTGGCATAGTGTCTATGGCATTTGACTGCTAACCAGAAGGCTGGTGGTTCAAACCCACCAGCCACTCCTTGGAAGGAAGATTGGGCAATCTACTTCTATAGTGATATTGCCTTGGAAACACAAGGAGGGGTAGCTATGAGTCGGATCCAACTGGACGGCAGTGAGTTTGTTTTTGGTTTATGGACTGCCAGAGGAATGAACAAATCTGTCTTGGATGAAGCAAAGCCAGAATGCTCCTTAGAAGTGACAATGGCAAGACTTTGTGTCACATATTTTGAACATGTTATTAGGAAGAAACAGTGCCTGGAGAAGGATATCATTCTTGGTAAAGTTGAGGGTCAGTGAAAAAGAGGAAGACCCTCAATGAGAGGGATTGACACAGTGGTTGCAACAATGGGTTCAAACATAGGAACGATTTTGAGGATGGCACAGGACCAAGCAGTGTTTCATTCTGTTGTACATAGTGAGTCAGAGCTGACTCCACAGCACCTAACAACAACAATATAGTCAACAAGTAAGGCAGGCCATAATCCACCATGCAGCACACTGAATTACATGTTTGCTCTGTTGACATAACGTTCCTATTATAGCAAAGATGTTTGAACACCACACACTACATTGCTTCGTGTAAAAGTTAAGGTTATTTTGCCAAGAAAAATTGCACATTCTTATATCTGGGACTTTCATCTATTTTAGAATACAGTTAAAATAATTTTATCAGCTTGGAGAGTTTGATTAAAGAATAAAAAGCATTCTGTCAGTATGGGACTTGATATTCACTAGACAAGTGGTTGCCAAATTTTGTTGATTATGCATTTGCCATAAAAATGTTTAGGATCTACCTCAATTCTTAATTAATAAATTATATACATATACTATGTTATTTATATTACAAAATACATGTAAAATAATTTGCACTTTATTAATGATTCTTAAATATTGGCTCTCACTACAAATGTTAATACTAATAATTATTTTTTTCAATCTTGCTATCATACCTTGAGTATATAGCTACTTGAAGGTCTGATTCTATATTTAATTTATTTTAATTCTTGGTTTTAACGTCTATCATAGCTGAAAAACATACCTTAAAAAGTTACTAAGATTCAAAAGGAAGTAGTATAAAATCAGGATACTAATAATTCAGTATTATGCCCCATTTATGGAATGACTTTTGTTGGCATTCCACTAGAAATATCCATCTTCCCTAATGTCAATCAGAAGATGCTGCATTTCTATATTTAACAAATAGATTTAAAAAATCTACTATAACTTCATTTGGAAAAGTTGCAAACAGATTTGGCAATTCTGTTTCCAAATTTCAGTGCAGAGACTGGACTTTTTATGGCTGACAAAGTTACATCATTTTCAGCAATAAAATCACAAAATGATAGAAACATTTCCAAACATTGTTTTCAAATTATGCTTGCTTTTGCTAAGCAATTACTTTTTAATTCATTGTTAAAAGCTCAGTTACCTTGAAGGAACAGATAAAATATTCTTTTTTCCTCTTTTTCCCAAAATATCTGCCAACATCACATACTACAGAGAGCCACTTGTCAGCACAGGAAATGTCAGCAAATTTGTAAAACTTTTATTTTTTGTAAAGGTGTAGCTCATCTTTACTTTAACAGCTCTTTTAATTATTTTGCCATAAAATACCAATGAACTTCTCTATGATATGAAAAAATTTTGTGTACATTCACAAGTAATTAATAAGTAACTCTAAGGAGCTCTGGTGATTCAGTGGTTAAAGCATTTGGCTGCTAACCAGAAAAGATCAGTGGTTCTAACCCACCCACTGCTGCGTGGGAGAAAGATGAGGCACTCTGATTCTGTTAAAGATTTACAGACTTGGAAACACTATGAGGCAGTTCTACTTTGTTTTTTAGTGTTGACTAGGAGTCGGAATCAACTCAGTGACACTGGGTTTGGTTTGTTGGTTACAAAGAATCTCAGTCAAATTTTAAAGTCTTATTTTTATTAAAATAACCAGATTGATGGCATCCTGGAGAAGTTTGTGCAGTCTCAGCTTTTAATTTTTGTTATGATAACTTGCATATTTCAATAAAACCACATTTCAAATAGTATTCTTTAAAATTTCTAATTCTTTCAGCTTTTTGTTAGATCAGATTAAATTGGCATTTTTATCACATATTTTGGGTAAGAAAATATTGTACTGGAAGTAGGAAAAGACCTAGTGGTGCCATTTTATTGTTGCTTTTGTTTTAATTATTGACCTTTTCAATCCTTAGGAGCTCTGGTAGTGCTGTGGCTAAGATATTGGGCTGCTAACCCAAAGGTTGGCAGTTTGAACCATGAGCCAATCTACAGGAGAAAGACGAAGTGGTCTACTTCCACAAAGATTTACAGCCTTGGAAACTCCATGGGGTCACTATGAGGCAGAATTGACTCCATGGGAGTGGGTTTGGTTTCAATCTTTGACTTCTTTGCATGACTTTTAAAATCATACAGCCATTGTCTTCAACCAAGGTCCCAAGAAGCAGAGCCTGAGATGAGGATTCTTGTGCCAGTAATTTTTTTTGAGAGAGTACTCTCAGAAAAAAAAACCCTTAAAGGAGTGAGGGAAATAGTATAGAACAGGGGAAGAGGCCAGGCAAAGATATAGGTTCAGCTGAAGTCTAGTCTCTGTCCAGAAGTCCTTGGGTGTGCCAGTTAACATGGTGGCTGTTAACCAAAATGTTGGAGCTTTAGAGTCTACCTTGAGGGGCCTCTGAGAAAAGCCCTAGTGATCTGCTTCTGAAAACTCAGCCAGTGAAAACCCTCTAGAGCACAATGCTTCTCTGACACACATGGGGTCGCCATGAGTCAGCGTCTCCCTGTGTCGTGGGCACCATGAGTCTTAGTCAGTTCCATAGTACTTGGTTTTATCTTCGGTCTGATCCACAGGGAGCTCTGGAGTGGGGATGGAAGCACAGAATTTCTCCACCTGAGAGAAGGCAACAACATATTTGTACTTACCCTTCAGCCTTTGACTACAGGCCATCCATGGTGGGGTGGAACTCTTTGGTGGTAGTACATAGCTTCCCTAATTAGGTAGCTTTCATCATTTAAGGGCTATTCCCCCAAGCAGAAGAGTACATCTCTAAATTATTATCAGTGAAGAGTCATAGCCTGTGGGGAATGGGCAGTAAATGGGACCTGGGCAGAGCACCAACACCTATTTTGTGAGGTTAGTTTAGTTAAAATTAGATATATAGTTGGTAAATCTTTTACTTAACTGTTGTACAATGTATCACAATGTGCTGAAAATGAACAACCAAATGACACTTGTGGAATTTCTGCTCTTGTCCCTGGATAACCCCCACCATATGTGACCATCTAACCTTCAGACTGAGTGAAGTGCAAGTGTCAATCCATATATTAAATATTACCAAAAATTTATCTCCTTTTTGGGAAAAAAGTGAAAGAAATTTAAATAGAAGGTCTAATATTTTATTCCTGGACTTCAGTAAATTACCTTGCAAATCCCATTTTAGAGATCACTACACTGAAAAACTCAGGAAGTACAGGCCCATAAAACATGTGGAATAGAAAAAAAACTCTTCTTCCACACCATTTCACCTCCCCTTTCACTGTCTTTTTCCCTACCTACATGGACAGCCTGAGTTGGACACTCTGACCCGTATTTGCCTGGTGTCCTCATACTATTGAGCTATAGCCTTAGGCTTGCTGGAATCCCTCTTTTTCAGCATTGCATGTCTTCTACTTAAATATATCAGACAATAAACCAAGAAAATCAAACTCACTGCCATCAAGTGGGATACGACTCATAGTGACCCCTCCTTGGGTTTTTGAGGCAGTATCACTATGGAAGTAGATTGCCCAATCTTCCTTCTGAGGAACGGCTGGTGGGTTTGAAC
>NW_006921824.1:5234617-5236012 GCF_000298275.1 Orycteropus afer afer | reverse complement strand
CTACTTCCGTAGTGATACTGCCTCGGAAACCCAAGGAGGGGTCACTATGAGTCGGGGCCGACTCGACGGCACATAACAACAACAACAACAACATAATTTTTAGGAGCATGTAAGGGCCCTGAGATCAAAGAGTTGAAGAGCAACTGGTCTAGAACTCTTCCTTCCTAATTAATATTCATTCCCTTCTCTCTTCCACAATTATGGTGTTTCATCTTATAGCATGAAGATTTGAGTACCTGTTATATTTCCTTTACTTAAAGAGAGGGTACTCTTGGTATTCACCACAGTACTTAGTCATTTCTTTGCATATCGTAGAGGCTCAGTAAGTATTTGCTAAATTAAAAAACTGACCGTTGCTTTCTCATTCTCTTCTAAATCTTCTCTCCTTTTCAAATTGGATATTTGCTTGACACTGACGCTCATTATAGGTAACATAGACTTGTCTCTCTTTCCACTTTCATTGCTAAAACTTCTCAGATTTCTAGCTTAACTTCATATCGTGTGTGTTGACTGAGTGTGGAGACTATGGGTGGAAATAGGTCAGGAATTCAGTCTTGCCTCCTTCTGACTTACAAAATAATCCTCCTCAAGTATTGGTATTGTTCTATTATTCTTGCTCAAGAGCCTACAGAGTAAACCACCTCAGGACTAAACACTTCTGCCTGTGTTCATGATCACAACTTTATCCCACCTGCTAACCTTATCTCCCATTAACCCAGCACACACCCTTTCTTCTGTCAGGCTGATTTCTTCACTGACTCTCACATGCTCTATCTCAAGGACATAATTTTTGCACTGGCTGCTCCCACCACGTCACTAGATGTAATCTATCCTTTAACCCCAGTTCAAGTCCCATAGTCTCCGTTAAGCCTTCTTGGACTACCTTTTCTTCTTTTCATATAATCGTAGGAAACATGAACCTGGCATGTGTCAGGCTCTGAGTTAGAGACTGGTGATAAAAAGCAGAATTACACACAGTTCCTCTCCTTCTCAGGAATGTATCCACTGGGGCAGACAGATATGATCATAATAAATACTACATTCCAATCATTTTAAATGCTTCATCTCACATAGTCCTCAAAACAACCCAATTAGAAAGGTGGCCTGATTGCCACTGTCTGTTCTGTTTTACTATGAGTTGAGTTGGAGCCAACTCAACAGCACTTAACAACAACAATAAAGAAATGAAGTAAGTAAATGCTTAGAAGATATGTAGCCGGCCCTGTCACATGGCTAGGAAGTGCCAGCGTCTTTATGACTCTCAAACCAGAGTTCTTCATTACTATCTAATTATGCTTCCTGACTGAAATAGAATCACAGCGTAATGGGCAAAGCTATCAGAGAGAAAGGAAGGGGGGAAAAAAGCCTTTGTTTCTGGGAGGAAGGAGAGGCCAG
>NW_006921824.1:5232024-5233307 GCF_000298275.1 Orycteropus afer afer | reverse complement strand
ACATATAACATTAACCATAACACAGTTGTAGCAGTATATTGACATGGATGAAGGGTTAATAAAATCAACCCTCACAATAATTTACACTCAGCCAAAATAGGATGTTACAAAAAAAAAAAAAAATTCCAGACTATCAGACTTCTGAAAATAGTTAACGACTACTGTATGACTCTTATAAACAGTTATCTTATTGGGGCACCATGACCACAAGGAAGGAATAAGCTGACTGAAAGGAAGGAACAGGCTGATCACAAGACTTGGCTGACTAAACCCTATGACATCTTAAACCCCAAGACAAAGAAATGAGGAGTTCAGAGAAAAGGATAAAAAGGACCCTACCTGAGACAATCATGGGCTAGTCTCTCTAGCACGGAGAGTCAGCCCATTTGCTTTGATGCTTGCATCTTTTAAATGCATTCTCCATTTCTATTTCTCTGGCCTGGTTTCTCTCAGCATCAGTAATCCAACCTTACAATAGAATTGTCGGAAATTCAAGCCAGATTCAGAAGAGAACATGAAATGAGAGATATCATTGTGGATGTCAGATGGATCTTGGCTGAAAGCAGAGAATACCAGAAAAATGTTTACCTGTGTTTTATTGACTATGCAAAGACATTTGATTGTGGGTATCATAACAAATTATGAATAACATTTTGAAGAATGGGAATTTCAGAACATTTAATTGTACTCATGAGGAAACTTTACGTAGATCGAGAGGTGGTTGTTTGAACAGAACAAGAGGATACTGCATGGTTTAAAATCAGGAAGGGCAGGCATCAGGGTTGTATCCTTTCACAATACTTATTCTCTGTATGCTGAGCAAATAATCCGAGAAGCTGGATTATATGAAGAAGAACATGACATCAGGATTGGAGGAAGACTCATTAACAGCCTGTAATTTGCAGATGACCCGACGTTGCTTGGTGAAGGTGAAGAAGACTTAGAGCAGTAACTGATGAAAATCAAAGACTGTAGCCTTCAATATGGATTACACCTGAATGTAAGGAAAAAAATCTTCACAACTGGAACAATAAGCAACATTAAGATGTTGTTGGTGTTGTTAGGTGCCATCATGTGGGCTCCGACTCATAGAAACCCATGTACAACAGAACGAAACACTGCCTAGTCCTACACCAGTCTCACAATTCTTGCTATACCTGAACACATTTTTGCAGCCACTGTGTCAATCCATCTCATTGAGGGTCTTTCCCTTTTTTGCTGACCCTCTACATTACCAAGCATGATATCCTGCCCCAGGGAATGGTTCCTTCTGACAACATGAC
>NW_006921824.1:5217414-5223379 GCF_000298275.1 Orycteropus afer afer | reverse complement strand
TTACCTGAGGTAGATACACTCCTTGGAGAGAACAATCATGGGAGAAAGAAGGGCTTCTTATGCACAGGGAGACAGCTCAGGGGGTAGGAGGGCATGGAGGGATAGACATAGGGAAGAAGTAATTATCAGGAGGAAGTGGGAGGGGAGCTGTTGCATTGTGGTAAATTGTGGTCAATGTCATGAGACAAAGTATATGTGAGCTGCTATATGGAAAGTGAATTTGCTGTGTAAATTTTCACCCAAATCACACTAAAAAATAAAAATAATAAAAAAGCATTGCATTGGGTAAATCTGCTGGGGGAAAAAAAGAAACACCTCTTTAGAGTGTTAACAAGCAAAGATGTCAACTTGAGGACCATGGTGTGCCTGATCCAAGTCATGGTATTATAAGTCACTTCATAAGCTACTCTGCTCTGTGGGAGAAAGAAATGGTGGCCTCCTTCTCTAAAGATTCCAAAGGCACTGCCATTGAATCCATGCTGACTCACAATGACCCTATAGAACAGAGTAGAACTGCCCCATATTGTTTCCAAGGTTGTAAATCTTTACAGAAGCAGACTGCCTCATCATTCTCCTGTGGAGCAGCTGGCGGGTATGAACCACCATGCTTTTGGTTAGCAGCTGAATGCTTTAACCACAGTGTCACCAAAACTCCTTATCCATAAAGATTAAAGCCTTGAAAACCCTATGGGACAGTTCTACTCTGTGGAGTCTCTGGAAGTTTAAATCTACTTCAGGGCAGTGAGGTTTTTTTGTTTGTTTGTTTTCATATGCATGCAAAAGCTGAACAATAAGTAAGGAAGATGGAGGGAGAATTGATGCCCCGGTTGGCAAAGAACATTAAATATAGCATGGACTGCTAGAAGAATGAACAAATCTGTCTCGGAAGAACTACAGCCAGAATGCTCCTCAGAAGGGTGGATGGTGAGACTTTGTCTTACATACTTTGGATATGTTATCAGGAGGGACCAGTCCCCAGAGAAGGACAGCATGCTTGGTAAAGTAGAGCGTCAGTGAAAAAGAAGGCCCTCAGCTAGAGCGAGTGACACAGTGGCTGCAACAATCAGCTCAACCATAGGAACGATTGTGAAGATGTCACAGAACCGGGCAGTGTTTTGTTCTGTAGGACATAGAGTCCGTATGAGTGGAAACTGACCCTTTGACACCTAACAACAACATGTAGGAAAGGGAGCAGAGAAGCTAGAAAGTTTTTTTGTTAATATTTATTTACTTTTTTTCCCCAAAGTAATGCCTGCTTATCCTTTTAAAAACTTTTAGTACTTAAAGGCTAAAAATTAAATCCAGCATTCTCCTGCTCCACCTATCCTTATTTCCAGTCCTATTCACCAGGTAACAACTGTCCTTACATCTTCTTTTGATCCAAACTTATGGCCATATTTGAAAAAAAATGTTCTTATAGGGTTATTTTTTTATTTATTCATTTTAGTCTTTAACTTCCCATTGTGGTGGATGAAGACTTTTCTCTACTATAGTTTCATGCACAGAAATACAAAAACATTTTCCTTCTATCCATGATTATGTATCACAATTTTTTGTTAAATCAGTCATTAGCATTTTCTTTATTATAACTATACAAATTTATTTCCTTGGGAGCTAAATCTTGCACTATAACTCTTTGGAGCTCTGGTAGTCCAGTGGTTAAGGCATTTGGCTGCTAACCAAAAGCTTGGTGGTTCAAACCCACCAGACACTCCATGGAAGAAAGATGAGGCAGTCTGCCTCCGTAATGATTTACAGCCTTGGAAACCCAGTGGAGGTTGCTATGACTTGATGACCATGAGTTTGAGTTGAGTATAACTCTTGGCTTTCCCTGGAAGAAATAATGATCTCTCTTTTTCACTTGTCTGGTTTTTCCGTATTCTTAGAAGTGAAGATTTATGTGATGGGAGAGGGGATTTGGCAGTCCAGTCACTTGGTGTAAAGACTGTTAATCCTATGTCTAATGCCAACTTGTAAACTTGGCACCTATAAGTATTGAGCCTCTAAAGGTTTCTTCAGGTCTAATTGCTTTGCTTTTCATTAGCATTTGCAATTTTTGTTTCTTGTCATTTCCTCCATCCTACTAATTTAGTTACCACTCTTCCATTGAATTTCTGTCTTTTAAAAATTCATTAAAATATCTCTTTTCTTCCTTCCTGTTTGCTTTGTCCTTTTGGATTACTAGCTTTTTAAAAAATTCTTTACTATCATTTTAGAAAACGGAAAAAGAAGAGATAAACTCTTGTATTATTCCACCATTTTAAAGCAAGAGTCCACAGGTTTAAGTAGAAAAGTTCAGGATTTGCTCTTTTACCAAGATAAGACATTGGTGACTTTACAAAGAATAGGCTGAAGGAGGGAGAAAAGTGAGGCAGATAAAACTGCTTTAAAGCTCTTGCAAAGTTAAAACAAAAAAATGTCCCCCCCCCCAAATTCTATCAATGTGTGATTGATGCAGAAGATTAGGTTGTGGACCAAAAATGATGTTAAAGCTTTTAGTATCATTGACTAGAATGGTAAAGTCATTGAAAAATGGAACACAGAAGAAGGGAAAACAAAATCTTTGCAGAACTTTGGGTATATTTACATTTTGGAGGATCTCTGGGTGGTGCAAACAGGTAAAAGCATGGCTTCTGACCAAAAGGCTGGCAGTTCGAATCCACCCAGAGGTGCCTTAGAAGATAGGTCGGTAATGTACTTCTGAAAGATCACAACCATCGAAAATCCTACGGAGTGCAGTTCTACTTGCCGTGTGTTAAAATCAACTCAATGGGAACTGGCTTCCATTGAGAAGGAGGCAAAGAAACTGAGAGAGGACTGGGTGACAGAAAACTAAACAGCACTGGTGTGTCACACATCATGGGGAGAGAAGACTGGGTCAACAATTTCAAATGCATGTAGGTCAAGTCAGACGGAAGTCAGATTTGCAATTAGGATTTGATTTGTGACCTTCAAGAGAAAAAATTTCACAGAAACCTAAAGACTAAAGCTGTATTCTAGCAGATTGAAGAATGATGGGAGATCATGAAAAAGACGCAGCATATGAGGTTTCATAGAAAATGGAATTAGTAAACGAAGAATGTCAGGGTCACAGGAAAGTTTCTTATAGAATGGAAAGGATTTAGGCATATTTGCAAGAAGAAAGAAATAAACTACACCTGAAGAAGAGGTTGAAAATAAAGTGGGGATACAATTGATGGTTCAAGGTTGCAGAAGGCATGAGATCAAGCATGCTCGTAGACATCAACTTCAGAAAGAAGGGCAGTCCTGAGGTTCCTCAGGTCTCCTAACATAGCAATCTCTGCTCTGCTTATATACACACAAAAAACACTCACACAAATTTTGGCTTTGGACTAGATTTTGTCTCTTTGTCACATCAATTCAATATATAAGAAAAAAATAGCTCATCATAATATAGATCCCCAAATATGAATTATTCAGTCCAGAAAACATAAAGAAGTGCTTCATCAGAAGAAACTAAGTTTGGCTTTTGCACTCCCCATTCTACTCCCCAATGAGGTGTCTTCATCAGTGTGGGATAATCAGATGTCTCTCATGCTTTCTGGTCCTCATCCAACAGATAACTGGTACATCACATATGTGCATGTGTGCATGTGCAAATGTATGTGCTCATGTGTGCACATGCACACATGCATGCACATGCTTCCACACACACATCTTCCCAAGGATATGTGTACTTCTCGAAGAGAGCATAGAATCACCTCCGTCAGTCTCTATCCTATTAGCCTGCTGTATTTTTCTTCATAGTCCAGGGCTGATTATTATCCAATATATTTTAACATAGCTACATCAGTTGCTAAGTAGCTCTGGTGGTGTAATACCTAAGGCATTTGATTGCTAAGCAGAAGGTTGGCAGTTCAAACCCACCAGCCAGTCCATGGAAGGAAGACTGAGCAATCAAATTCTGTAAACATTTACCACCTTGGAAACCCAAGGGATTCGTTATGAGTCAGAATCAACTCGATGGCAGTGACTTTGGTTTTTTGGTTTTATATCAATTGCTATAATAGTTAAATACTTAACCTTTATACTGGTAAGTAAATAGGTACTGCCACAGATCCTAAGGAGATCTGGTGGTGCACTGGTTAAGGTATTTGGCTGCTAACCAGAAGGTCAGCAGTTCAAACCCACCAGCTGCTCTGCAGGAGGAAGATGAGGCAATGGCAGTGGGACTGGGACTGCCTCATATCCTGGTACATTCACTGCCCTTGCTATCCCAACATCTCTCCAATATAAGACAAGTCACAACAAGGCTATGTTCTGACAGGGGTCTCTTGAGTGTGGGGAGTGGGTGTGTGGGAACAGAGTCACAAACAAAAGCTTATTTGCTAACACTTTATTGGGAAATTCAATGTCAAGGAAGGTGTAGTGAGTAGAAAAGGGAAATGAAGCAGGGAAGGAAATGATGCAAATACAAAGGAGTCCAAGGGGGTGAAATTCCAAGCTGGCTATATCAATATTAAATATTTAAAATATATAATACTTACTATTAGCTGAAATTACATGATATCCTTTCAAAATATAAATTATACATATTGTCTGCATGCCCAGGGGAAAGAAGCTTCATGAGGGCAGGGACTTTTAACACTGTATTTCCAGGACCTAGAATATACTTGGCACATAATAGATAATTAATAATATTTGTTGAATGAATGAATTCATATTAATGAAAGAAATAATTCTCTAACTAAAGCACATTTAGGAGCTCTGGTGACATAGTGCCTAAGGCATGTGACTGCTGACCAGAAGGCTGGTGGTTCAAACCCACCAACCATTCCTCGGAAGGAAAACTGAGCAATCTACTTCCGTAGAGATACCGCCTCAGAAACCCAAGGAGGGATCATTGAGAATCGAAACCGACTTGATGGCAGTGAGAGAGAGAAAGCACATTTAATGTAAATTCCTGCCCACAATAGATATGGTACTTTATATTGCTTTTGCAGAGTGGTTTCCATTTCCTCTTTTTTATCCTCCAGTTTCTCATGTATAGTAAATGAGGACAATTATGGTGACCATTTCAAGTTGGAGACATCTACTTCCAGGGCTACCATCTGTCTACTCAAAGACCCAACAAAGCTTTGAAATCTTTGCTTTTCCTTGTCTTAGCCAATCAAATAGGTAGGCAAAGCTCCTGAAAGATAAAAGTAATTTACTTTTCTCCTGTCCAGAGCACTTCCCAGGGGTTGGGGATCAATATATAATATATTCCAACTATACTTGGTATTTATGATTTTGCTTCTTGAAAGAAACTGTTGTCTTCTTTTCACTGTTCATGCTGTTCTAAGAAGTAGTTAAATAATATGATTATTTTTGAAGTGTAATTTTTTTTAATTGTGAAGGAAGATTTGTGGAAAAAATAATTACATGCTACAAGTTTAAGTGGGAAATAATTATTAAAAATAGTAAATTCTGAAGCACAAACTAAGCTATCATGTTAATTTTAAGAATGGAGAACTCTAATTAATTAGATTGATATATTCATAACTGAGTCTGTAATTCACTTAAAGTATCTTTTATATTCTACTCCTAAACCTATATACACATCTCACTTCATCAGCCCGATGGTAATCATCTTTAATCTTTGTAATTATCTGATTCCAATTTATTCAAGCTGCTGACTCTCACTATGACTCTGTTTCATCTTTATCATCATGATGTATTTTTAAAAATGAAAGAAAACATAGTATTCCCTGTATAGATATTAGGACTCTGCAGTCATGATCTGATCCATCTTTATAATGCTTGACACAGCTTAAGATATCATCATACACACAAAAATGAACTCCAGATGGATCAAAGACTTAAATGTGAAACCTAGAACTATACAGTTCCTCAAGGAAAATTTAGGGTCAAATTTAAGGGCCCTAATATATGGTATAAATAGACTACCAAGCATAATTCAAAATGCACCAACAGCAGAAGAGAAGCCAGATGATTGGGACCT
>NW_006921824.1:5207618-5215414 GCF_000298275.1 Orycteropus afer afer | reverse complement strand
AAAAAAAAAAAAAAAAAAAGTTAGACAATGGGTTTAAGTAGGAATATCATTGGTATTTGAACCCAAGGGCTAAAATTTTTAGAAATCCTACAAAAGTAATTAGGAAAGCTTTCATATTTCTCTTACACTGAAATAAATAGTTTTGTATTATATTATTACATACATCAGTTGGAAATCACATGAAAAAAAGGAAAAAGCCAAAGGATACAGATAGTCCATATGTAACATAAATTCACATCAGTGCCACGTTGATCCTCTTTTTAACACTCTAATTTTATCTACCTATGAATTTTATCTACCTATTTAACCTGTTGTACATTCCTAGTGCTGTTATTTCAATCTTTCACAAGGATCATTTTCAATAATTAAATGGCTCAGCAAATATCCTTTTTGGTCATCCTTCCAATAATAAAGTAATGGAGGAAGGGGTATAGGGAACAAGGGTTAGAACTTGAACAGTTAATTCCTGAATGCTTACAATGTGGCAAACACTATGCTAGGTATTTTATTTACATATGTTATTTAATCTTCATAAAACACCTGAGAGAGAGATACTGTCATCTGATGAGTAATTTGAAGTATATACCAAACTCAAAACCAAATTCACTGCCATGGAGTCGATGCTGACTCATAGGGACCTGCTTTGGGTTTCCAAGGCAGTAAATCTTTTTTTTTTTTTATTGTGATTTGGGTGAAAATTTACGGCAGTAAATCTTTAGGGAAGTACATTGCCCAGTCTTCCTTCCTTCCATGGAATGGCTGGTGGGTTTGAACCGCCAACCTTCTAGTAGCAGTCAAATGCTGTAGACACTACACTACCAGAGGTCCTATGGAATTTGAGGTATATAGAGAGATTAAATAACTTCTCAAAATCGTATACCTAGTTTGAGTAATAATTCCTCTGAAAATACCTACGAATCAGATGTCTTAGGCACTGTGCTACCAGAGCTCTTTTAGGGGACACTGAGTTTCTGTTATCCCCACTTCACCTCTACTGAAAGGATGGCATCCAGTGCAGGGGCCACTTCAGCACCTGTTTATGGGTCTTTAGCTCTTCCAAGTGAGACCGAAAAGATAGTTGCACAATCTCTCGTGACAGACATCTATGCACCTTAGTGATGTTATGCTCTCCAAAATTAAGCATAAGGCATACTGTCTGTGCCATGTGTACTACTGTCATAGGCTGTGTCTATCTTTAAGAGAACTCTTCATTGAGGTCCAACCTTATATCATGATGCAAATAGACAAGGAATTTCTTTGCTGCCATGGTAATATGGCAGTCCTCAGTCCCCATCCCTGTGGTGCCTGATTTACAGCATCATCTTAGTTTATACCACATGACTTTGAATATCCTGATTGCATTGTTTAAAGATTTATGAGACAACAGCCACATTAGGCCTACAGAAAACATGTTCAATGAACTCAAGGCCGCTAACAATACTGCAGGCATTCAAGCAATGAATCTTGTGATTGATATACTCATACACATCATCTACATGGCTGCTCAGTCCTGGTGCCATAGAGGACTGCTTGAAATCTTAAGTACTGACTATGAAGATTCTGTGGTATAGATGATGCTACAAGGGTACATAGTAGTGCTGGAATCACAAATGACCACTCTTAATGCTGTTGTTGTTGTTAGAGGCTGTCAGGTCAGTTCTAACTCATAGTGACCCTATGTGCAACATAACAAAACACTGCCTGGTTGTGCATCGTCTGTATAATCCTTGCTATGCTTTCAGCCAGTGTGTCAATCCATCTCCTTGAGGGTCTTCCCCTTCTTCATTGACCCTCTACTTTACCAAGTATGATATCCTTCTCCAGAGAATGGTCCCTCTGACAACATGACCAAAGTTAGGTGAGATGGAGTTTGGTCATTCTCACTTCCAAGGAACGTTCCAACTGCACTTCTTCCAGGACAGATTTGTTTGGTCTTCTGGAAGTCCATAGTATTTTCAGTATTCTTTGCCAACACCACAATTCAAAGGCATCAACTCTTCTTTGGTCTTCCTTAGCAATTCTACCTGGTATGATAGATGAAACCCCAAAGTTCAAGAGAGCATATGAGAAACTCCATCAAAAAAAGTGGAAAGTGGTTCCTTTATGCCAAAGCAATCTGACTCCATTAAGCCCTAATGCTGGCACCAACAGTGTTCTCTTCCCAAAATTCACATCTGCAGATCTTTACCGGGAGCTCTGGTGGTGTTGCCTAAGGCATCTGACTGCTAACCAGAAGGCTGGTGCTTCAAATTCACCAGCCACTCTTCAGAAGGAAGATTGGGCAATCTACTTCCATATAGATACTGCCTCAGAAACCCAAGGAAGGGGTCGCTATGAGTTGGGATCGACTTGATGGCAGTGAGTTTGGGCTTTTTTTTTTTTTTTTTTGGTTTAGCTCTTTACTATGCGACAGAAAACAACTGCAACAGTGCAAACCATCTGGCAAGCTGATTGCAGGAGGGCTCCCTGAGAGTACACATAAGGGTGCATTCAAGCTAAACTGCCCCATGTTGGTGGCTATTTCTTTAGTGTAGAATAATGAGGTATACTGGACTACATAGGCATCACAATTGACCAGTCATCAGGAAGAGCAACTAAGACATTAGAGGCAGATTCTTCTGCCCGACTAGTGGGATCTACCCCCCAAAAAAAGTAACTGTCATAGTTAATATGTGTCAACTTGGCTAGGCTATGCTTCTCAGTGGTTTGGTATACACTATGCAATTGCCTTTCAGTTTGTGATCTCATGTGAGCAGCCAATCAGCTGCAAGGGGAGTTTTCTTGGGAGAGCAGCCTTCAGTATATAAATGAATGTTCTGGCAAAGCTTGCTCTTTTTCTGACCCCGCACTCTTGTCGTCTAACCTCTGGTTTGTGGGCTTTAAGCCTGCAATGGTGTCTGAGCAGCCTGCTGACCTGCAGATTTTGGATTTGCCAATACTGTGAGCCAGCGGAGACCTCTAGGCTGTTACTGGATTTGGGACTTACCAGCTTCCACATTTGCATGAGCCATTTCCTCACAATTTCATTTGCCATTTCCTTGAACTAAATTTTTCTATCTATATATTTAAATATGCTTCACTGCTTTTGCTCCTCAAGAGAACCCAGACTAGGATAATAACCTAAAAAGTAGAATTAGGATAAAAATGGGTGCAAGGAGAGAGGAGAAAAAAAAGAGGGTATGAGTATAGTGATATTCTCCTTACCAATTCAGTAACTCTTTCAGCTCTTCCATTTATGCATATCTAGAGCCATTCTTGTTCCTTTTGCCGTATATAAACTTCACATGCATAGGCAAAAAGGCACTTTCATAGCTGATTTAAGAAAGAAGTTAATTTGTTTTCGTAGCAATTATTGTGATCCTAATCTGCTCCTTTTGGCCCTAACCATATTTCCCTGCTTAAAATAAACTATCGTTCTAATTCTTAATTAAATTGAAACTTCAGGGACTGATTATTTAGTTTGTCAAATACTCTGGCCTTTTTCTTTTCTTCTGATTTGGTGTAGCTATTGTACTATTTGTTCACTCTTTTAAAGTAAAAGTGGCAGGAAGAGACCATACCACTCAAATCAGTCAATTCATCACTTTCGAGCAGTTCTGTACAAAGGTTTTCTGGAGATAGGTTGTGTTTTGATTAATATATTTGTGAGTTTCAGTACTAGCCCTGCCTCTTCCCAAATTCATAAGTCTAAACTAAAAGAAAAACCCACTGCCATCAAGTTGAATCTGACTCATGGGTTTCCACGGCTATAATCTTTACAGAAGGAGATTGCCTCACCTGCCTCCCTCGGAGCAGCCAAGGGATTTGAACCGCCGACCTTCTGGTTAGCAGCCAAATACCTTACCCTCTATGCCACCAGAGCTCCTTAAAAAGGATGGATTTTACTCCTAAAAGAGGTAATGATAAAATCCATCTTAAAAAGTGAAGGCGGTAAAACACCACTACTATGTCGAAAAGAGCAAGTTAATGCACATCAGGCAAATGTGCTCACAATTACCTTAATTTTTCAGGTGACTATTGCTAACAACTGCCAATGGTCTTGATACCTGTAGTTTTAGATTGTTTTTATTCTTAATCATGTTGTTGTTAGGTGCTATCAAGTCATCTCTGACTCATAGTGACCCTGTGCACGACAGAACGAAACATCACCCAGTTCCATGCCAGCTCTACGATCCTTACTATTCTTGATTCCATTGCCGCAGCCACTGTGTCAGTCTATCTGTGAGGGCCTTCCCCTCTTTCCTCGACCCTCCACCTTACCAAGCATGATATCCTTCTCCAGGGAATGCTGCCTTCTGACAATATGACCAAAGTAGGTGAGATGAGGTCTGGCCATTCTCGCTTCCAAGGAGCATTCCGGCTGCACTTCTTCCGGGACAGATCTGTTAGTTCTTTTAGCAGTCCAGGGTACTTTCAGCATTCTTTGCCAGCACCACAACTCAAAAGCATTAATTCTTCTTCGGTCTTCCTTTTTCATTGTCATGCATGCTCTCACATGCATATGAGTCAATTGAAAATATCATGGCTTGTGTCAGGCACACCTTAGTCCTCAAGGAGACATCTTTGCTCCTCAGCATTTGAAAGAGGTCCTTTGCAGCTGACTTGCCCAGTGGTATATGTCATCTGATGTCCTGACTGATGCTTCCATTGGCTGCTATTGTTGTTGTTGTTGTTATGTGCCGTGGAGTTGGACCTGACTCATAGCTACCTCTCCTTGGCTTTCCGAGGCGATATCACTATGGAAGTAGATTGCCCAACCTTCCTTCCAAGGAGTGGCTGTTGGGTTTGAACCGCCAGCCTTCTGGTTAGCAGTCAAGTGCCTTAGGCACTATGCTTGTAGAACCAAGCAATGTGAAGTCTTTGACAACTTCAATCTTTTCTCCATTCATCATGATGCTGTTCATAATAGGCCCAGTTGTGAGGATTTTTGTTTTCTTTATATTGAGATGTAACCCACACTGCAGACTGTATTCTTCAATCTTCATCAGTAAGTGCTTCAAGTTATCCCCACTTTCAGCAAACAAAGTTGTGTCGTCAGCATATCTCAGGTTGTCAATGATTCTTCTCCCATCTCGATGCCATATTCCTAATCATGTAACATTTAATTTATACCTCAGAAGGACAACTATTTTAAAATAGGAGGCAAAAGGAAAACACCATTAAAATGCTAAATGCAGCAAATGCAACACACTGCCATGAAGTCAGATCTGACTCATAGCGACCCCTCCTTGGGTTTCTGAGGCATTATCACTACAGAAAGAGATTGCCCAACCTTCCTTCCGAGGAGTGGCTGGTGGGTTTGAACCACCAGCCTTCTGGTTAGCAATCAAATGCCTTAGGCACGACGCCACCAGAGCTCCCATTAAAATGCTAGTTAATGGAAAATATTAAAATAGAAAATTTGGCAATTTTGCCTTAAGGTGATTTTCACCATGTCCATATATTTCACTCATCAATATCAAAGCTGTCATACAATTTATTACTACATCATAAACTAATATTAAAAGGAGAAATACAGTGGCGACCATATCCAATTTATGGCGTAGTGCCTAAGGCATTTGACTGCTAACCAGAAGGCTGGTGGTTCAAACCTACCAGCCGCTCCTGGGAAGGAATTCTGGGTAATCTACTTCCATAGAGATACCGCTTCAGAAACCCAAGGATGGGTCGCTATGAGTTAGAACTGACTCAAAGACAGTGAGTTTGTTTTTTGTTTGTTTGTTTGTTTGTTTTGTTTTGTTTTTGGTGGCATTATGGTTAAGAGCTAGGCTGCTAAACGTGTGGTAGCAGTTCCAACCCCCTCAGTGGTTCAAACTCACTAGGAGCTCTGGTAGCATAGTGGCTAAAGCACTTGCCTGCTAACCAGAAGGCTGGCGGTTCAAACCCATCAGCCACTCCTCGGAAGGAAGGTTGGGCAATCCTACTTCCGTAGTGATACTGCCTCGGAAACCCAAGGAGGGGTCACTATGAGTCGGGGCTGACTCGACGGCACATAACAACAACAACAACAGCCGTTCTGTAAGAGAAAAGACTGTGAAATCTGTTCCTGTAGAGATGGCAGCTTTGGAAACTCTAGAGGCAGTTCTACGCTGTCCTATAAGGTTGCGGTGAGTCGCAGCGGACTTGATGACAATGGGTCTTGATTGTTTTATGAATCAGAATCTAGCAGATGCCACACAACAACACAAACCCAATTTGGCTTTTGATTTATTGAAACAGAAAGGAGCCAAATCTACAATATTTTATTTACAAATAACAGTCTGAAATTTTCTCTTAATATTTAGAAACAAGTCACAAATATAATATAAAGTACTTTGATTTTTAATTAAAAATGCAATAGTTCCAAATATCTGGTCATGAAAGCAATTTTTACTTAGCTTTAATACTACTGTAAACTGTATTTAATTTTCAATCTAAAATCATAGATTATACATCATAAATCATGTTTTATCTTACACAAATGAAGCAGTTTGTTAAGCTATATGTTAAGCAGGAAAAATGTTCAATTTGTCAAAAGTGAAAAATGTACTCAGGAAAAGCTCTTGGTGTGTTTAGATTTTTACTTTGCTAGATAAAAAATAAAAGCTCTGGTAGCCTAGCGTCTAAGACATTTAACTGCTAACCAGAAGGCTGGCGGTTCAAACCCACCAGTCACTCCTCAGAAGGAAGGCTGGCCAATCCACTTCCGTAGTGATACCGCCTGGGAAACCCAAGGAGGGGTCGCTATGAGTTGGATCTGACTCAATGGTTTGCTTTGGTTTAGACAAAAAATGATTGAGATTTTAAAAAAAAAAAGCTCGAAATGAGCTGATTAAAGTGAAAGGAATTTACGGTTCAGTAAATGTAAGGAAACCCTGCCCTAACCTAACCTAACGATTCAATAAAGGCTGAAAAAGGATTTTAGAAGGCAATTTTTAATAATATATATTTGGCATTTTAACTGCAGCCCTATTTTTGTGAAGGCAGCAGTCAGTTCTGCTTCATTTCATAGTCACATTTGACTTCTGTAAGCAGCCCCTCCTACACCACACCATTATCCAGACCAGACCAAACTCACTGCCATCCAGTGGATTCAGACTCATGGCAGCCCCCATTGGGTTTCCGAGGCTGAAAATCTTTGCGGAAGTAGATTGCCCCATCTTTTTTCGTGGAACAGCTGGTGGGTTTGAACCGCTAACTTTCTGGTTAGCAGTCAAATGCCTTAGTCAATACACCACCAGAGTTCCTTCCACACCATCATATCAGTATATATAATTGCTAACTCTAGGATGCCTTTCAAATATTCTTCGACGCTGGAATATGAAAATCAAAGACTATTTATGCTGCAGTAACAAAAATCTTACAAACTAAAAACTTTATTATGCACTTAGTAAGGTAATTACGAACATCTAGCCCGCCAGATGGAGTTGTTGTTATGTGCCATGGAGTCCAACCCGACCTTTAGCGATCAGTCCTTGGGTTGCCGAGGCGGTATCACTACGGAAGTGGATTGCCCAATCTTCCTTCCGAGGAGTGGCTGGTGGCTTTGAGCCGCCAGCTTTCTGGTCAGCAGTCAGGTACCTTAGGCACTAAGCTGCCAGAACTCCCGCTAGATGGAGTTGTTGTTGTTGTTGTGTGCCGTGGAGTCAGCCCCGACTCATAGCGACCCCAAGGACCCCTCCTTGGGATGCCGAGGCAGTATTACTGCGGAAGTACATTGTCCAACCTTCCTTCCGAGGAGTGGCTGGTGGGTTTGAACCGCCAGCCTTCTGGTTAGCAGTCAAGTGCCTTAGGCACTATGCTACCAGAGCTCCTGC
>NW_006921824.1:5205278-5207518 GCF_000298275.1 Orycteropus afer afer | reverse complement strand
TGCCATCGAGTCGGCCCCGACTCATAGCGACCCCTCCTTGGGTTTCCGAGGCAGTATCACTACGGAAGTAGGATTGCCCAACCTTCCCTCCGAGGAGTGGCTGGTGGGTTTGAACCGCCAGCCTTCTGGTTAGCAGTCAAATGCTTTAGCCATTATGCTACCAGAGCTCCTGCCAGATGGAGTAGTAGTAGTAGCAAAATATTGCAAACGCTAACATTTAAATTGTCCCAGTTTTCCTAAGTGCCTTTGCCATCAATGCTGCTGATAAATGGTACGGTAAAAAACACAACGGAACACATCAAAAACCTCAGTAAATGTCAGCGAGTATTACTAACAATAAGGAAGAACTCAGTGGTAACTATCACCTTTAAAGCCGTAAGGAGCTCTGGTAGTTCAATGGTTAAAACATTCAGCTGCTAACCAAAAGGTTAGCGGTTGGAACCCACCAGTCGCTCTGCGGGAGAACGATGAAGCAGTCATCGGCTTCCTAAAGACTTATAGCTTAGGAAACCCTATTGGGCAGTTAGTTGTACACTGCCCATTAGGGTCGCTATGAGTCCATGGCAGTGGCCTTAAAGCTAAGGGAGGAGCTCTGCTAGCATAGTGCCTAAGGCACTTGACTGCTAACCAGAAGACTGGCGGTTCAAACCCACCAGCCACTCCTCGGAAGAAAGGTTGGGCAATCCTACTTCCGTAGTGATACAGCCTCGGAAACCCAAGGAGGGGTCGCTATGAGTCGGATACGACTCCACGGCAGGGTATTTGGTTTAAAGTCTCAAAACTTAACCGTCTGAGACTACAAATCCGAGTTCCCTGTTTACCTTCGCCTTGATAACATTTTCAGCCAATGCCACACCAATGAAACATTTTACAAACTTGAAGTCTTACTTAGGCTTTCTGAGCACAAGTGAGTGTTCCACAGCCCCAGTCTAACTACTAAATATTTCTCACCCGCAGGAGCGGTCTCCTAGTCATCATCTTATCTACCCGAGTTTGGCTCGGTGGAAACTCTAGCCTGTAAACACTTAAAAAAGTCGACCTTCCCTACTACTTATGTTAAGACCTTATTGCACGAAGAATAGGCGGACCCTCCTTAGTCTTTCCCTTTATTGGCCTCAGAGCCAATACGCCATATTCACAAATATGCGATAGGGGGAACTTCCTACAACGTAGCGTAAGAGGCGATGGTTTGCAGCGCAGTAAGTAAGGTGGGTCTACGCAGGCGCAGGCATCCTGCTTTCGTCCAATCGGGAGATAGCGAAAGAGACCACCTCTTCTCGCTTCCACGCCTTTCCTGTTTCGCTTCCCCTTGGTTTTGACCCGCCTCTGGGATGCTAACCAATCCTCTCCACTTTACTTTGTTTGTTTACCCAATCAGAGAGGTAGAGGGCGGAGTTCCGGTCGTCGCTTGGCACTGAGGCTTAACGCGTGCTGTTGGCCCGCGCCAGTTGTGGGTTTGCTGTTGAGGTAGATATTGTATACCCGGGGGGGCGGGATCCCTGAGATGAACGACTTTGTAGATGGGTGACAATAGTGTTTTCTGAGTAATGAAAGCCCGAGTCGCTGAGCCTTTAGCGCTAGGGATGCGGGTGGGGCGGTGATTGGGGGAGTGCGGGGAGGAAGGGGTCACGCGTTGGGGCTTCTCGGTCGGTGTTGGACCGTGGTGTAAGAAATGTGATAAACCCTTTCTGTTCCTATACCTCAAGTCTAAGAGTGAGACTGGTGACACTGACCCGGCCTCCAGCACTTCTATGGGTTAGTGTGCTCACCCTGCCCCCCTCCTCCCACATCTTTCTTCCCCAACGCCTGGGTTTTGTATTTTTCGAGGTCAGAAAGCAAATATTCACTAGGGAAAAGACGTCGTATAGTATAGCACTTACTAGGATACCAAGTACTAAGTTAAGCACTTAACGTTATTGCCTCATTTAATCCACATAGGAGCTTAACAGCGGTAAGTACTGTACTTTTTCATTTTCACGCGAAGAAACGGGCTTAGACGTTAAATTACTTGTCCTCGTCTTATCCTGCTGCAGTTTGTCTCTGACAACTTTATGGCATTTGGTTTCTGTGGTATTATTATTAAAAGATGGTATTATTTCCAAAATGTTACTCCTCTTTCTTTGCTAAAGTGAAAGTATTTAAAAAGTTTGTAGGAGCTCTGGTAGCATAGTGCGCAAGGCATTTGACTGCTAACCAGAAGGCTGGCGGTTCAAACCCACCAGCCACTCCTCAGAAGGAAG
>NW_006921824.1:5199455-5205178 GCF_000298275.1 Orycteropus afer afer | reverse complement strand
CAATCTACTTCCGTAGTGATACTGCCTCGGAAACCCAAGGAGGGGTCGCTATGAGTTGGGTCCAACTTGACGGTACATAACAACAACAACAAAAAAGTTTGTACAACGTGCCTGGGCGTAAATTAGTGGATTTACTTGTTGTTACTAAAGTAAAATTATCTAGTACAAAGACACCTGCTGTTCAGAAACCTTTGAATGAGCAAGCCTGCTTCTTCTGCTTTCTTAAGAAATCCAACTGGACATGTCTACTTTCTAGAGTTGTGAGGCTCAAATGAAATAGTAGATATAAACTATAAATTACTTATGGTGACTACATATGACTGTTCTAGTAATCAGATCCTTTCCTGTGTCAATCTCTCCTAGACTGTCATTTCAACCTAAATCAAACCTAAAACCAAACACACTGCCGTCGAGTCGATTCCGACTCACAGCAACCCCTCCTTGGGTTTCCAAGGCGGTATCTCTACGGAAGTGGATTGCCCAGTCTTCCTTCTGAGGAGTGGCTGGTGGGTTTGAACCCCTAGCCTTCTGGTTAGCAGTCAAATGCCTTAGGCACTATGCCACCAGAGCCCTATTTGAACCTAGTGTGCAGAATGAAACAGTGGTTAACATGCAGCCTGGAGCCCCTGGGTGGCACAAACAGTTATGTGCTCAATTACTAGCCAAAGGTTGGCAGTTCAAATCCACCCAGAGCACCTTGTAAGGAAGTCCTGGTGATTTGTCTCCAAAAGGATACATCTTTGAAAACCCTATGGAACAACATGGGGTCTGACAATTGGTCAACTGGTTTTCACATGGAGTGTAGTATCACCTAAGTGTGGAATACCTGTTAAGCCTGTGTAGACCACTTCTCTGCTTGCCCATGGTTCAAGACAGTATTTTTTTTGTGAGAGCAGAAGTGTTACTTGTCTTGCTTGTGTTCTTGGATTGCTGTAGGTAACGTAGAGCAGAAGTCCATCAGCCCACATAACTGCTTTTCTGAGCCAGTGTCTTTCACCTTGTATTGTTAATCCATACAATTATTGCGTTATCTTTGTTTTAACCTAAAATCGTAACTACTATTTCTGCAACTTGTATTATCAGTTACAAATAGCTAAAGATAATGCTTTTCTGCTTTTTCCTTAGAATACTTTAAAGAGCTACATTTTCAATGCTTTCTGTATTTATTTTCATTTACTTAATAGCAAAAGTCATAATTGGAAACAGTAGAATTTCTACATTTCTGAACTAAAATGCTCTTCATATTGAGACTGACTCAACATTTTAAGGTCATTTGTGTGTAAATCAGCATACTAAGTTATTGAAGCTTTTTTTTTTTAAGTTTCCTATGGCTGCTCTAACAAATTACTTCAAACTTAGTGGCTTAGAACAACACAAATTTACTCTTACAGTTCTGGTTGGAGAGCAGGGATCCAAAATCAGTTGGTAGGCCTGGATCTTTCTGGAGGAAATGTGTTAGATTGGGTTCTCTAGAACCGTCTTCAATGGGTGGTATCTGTACAGGTCTCCTTCACTGGGTGACTCTAGTCCTCTAGTTCCTGAGTGGTGACCTCACCCCCTCAGCCTGACGGGCCCCGTTCCTCTACTTCTTGGGCATGGCAGCCCTGCCCCCTCACTCCTGGGCAGCAGCTATGGCTCCATGCCACTGGCTCACATGAATGAGCAGCCCCACACTCCAGAACTGAGTTGGTGAAAGTCTGGCTCTTTGAAACCTAAGGGGCTGTGGTGGTTCCAACCCCAAAGGCCATGGTCCTACCCTTAAGACTGAGGCAGCTCTGCTTCTCGTTTCCTGGGTCTCTCTGCTTCTGCCGATTAATGCCAAAGGCAAACCACTCCATAGGAAATCTTCCTGCCCCAAAAGCACTCAGCTCTCTTGCTCTGTGGGCCGGCCAGCTGGCTACTCCATCATGCCAATCTTTTCTACCAATTAATATCTGAAGACAACCCACTCTGCCAGGAAGCCACCTGCACAATGGCATCCAGCTTTCTCCTCCGTGGGCTGGTAAGGCTGTCACTGTCTCATGCCGGTTCTCTGGGCTCTGCTACTGCTGTCTCTCATGTTGGTCCCTCTGCCGGTATCTCTCTACAAGTCTCTTGGCTCTGCTCCTACCATCTCTCATGCCATATGCTGGGGCCTCTCTGCCAGGGTTTTGGGTCAAGGATGCACTCCACTCCCGTTTCCACATTTTAGGTATCTGTCAGAGCAGCACCCCAGTCTCTTGATACCAAATTCTGTTTAACTGGGTTCTCTAGAGAAACAAAACCAGTAAAGCTTATATAGAGAGAGAAAGAGAAATTTATCTTAGGAAAATGGCTCACACACTTATAGAAGCTGGTAAGTCTCAAATTCTTGGATCAAACATCAAGCTGGAGGCTTTTTCCGACTCACACAGCTGCAGGGGCTGAGGAGCTCAGGGTTGGCAGGCAGTATAGTGGCTGTTGACTCCAGTGAATGATGAATCCAAGATCTCCAGGCTGCATGGTGGATTGTTCGCTCATGGACAGTTGTAGGCAGCACAACAGAATCCCGATCCACAGAAGATTGTCTCTTTTCCCAGGATGTCCATATAAATATACTGGAAGCAGGCCACACCCCTAGGCAGACTCCCTTTCAATGGATTGGATGCTCAAAACATACACATCTGATCCCATCATTGGAACAACCCACATCACAGTTGCTTAAACTACAAAGAATTGTGGTCCAGCCAAGTTGACACACAGCTCCAACTATCACAGGGCCCTCCCCTTCATCTTCAAAGCACATCACTCTAATGTCTGCTTCCATCATCACCTTCTCTTTTGTAGTCATGTCTCCCTCTGCCTCCCACTTATGAGGACGGTTGTGATTACATTTAGGGTCCACCAGAATAATCCAGAACAATCCCACCATCTAAAGATCCTAAATTTAATTACATTAAATTTTCTTTTGCCATATAAAGAGACAGCCACAGGTTCCAGGAATTAGGATCTATATATCTTTGGGGCTCATTATTCAGAGGGTAGAATAGATCTTACCCTTGTTGTTGTTGTTGTGTGCCTCAGACCTGACTCAGCGACCCCTCCTTGGGTTTCCGAAGCAGTATCACTAGTGGCTAAAGCACTTGACTGCTAACCAGAAGGCTGGCGGTTCAAACCCACCAGCCACTCCTCAGGAGAAAGGTTGGGCAATCCTACTTCCGCAGTGATACTGCCTCGGAAACCCAAGAAGGGGTCGTTATGAGTCGGGGCCGACTTGACAGCACATTAACAACAACAACAACAATCACTACGGAAGTAGATTGCCCATTCTTCTGAGAAGTGGCTGGTGGGTTTGAACTGTCAGCCTTCTGGTTAGCAGTTAAGTGCCTTAGGCACTGCGCTACCAGCAGTTTAGACTGGTAGGAGAGCTAAGAAAATAATTCACATTAAATGACTGGTTGGCTAAACTATTTCAGATTACTATGAAAAGACCCTTCCAAGTTACCTTAAATTGGTGCTTCCCCAACTTTTCCACTGAAATACCAACAACGGAGGTAAATGAATATTCCTATGATACCTGGACACAGCTTGAATTAACTGCTCAAAAGTGTAAAATTTATTTAAATTCTCATTTACCTTAAAGGTTCATCTGAGTTTTGTGTTCAGTTTATAGTATGTTCTGGTTGAACATGTTTTGAATTATCTACCACATCATAATGTTACCGTTTCAGGAGATAAACTATTCTCTACCTTCTTATAATTCCCTATTTACTATAGTTATAGCTATGTATGTATTCACCAGTTTGAGAAGCATGACCTCATAATGATGGTGATTCATTATAAGGAAACCATTTAGGCAACCAAGTGAAGACTCTGGGCCCCATTGTTCCCAAGGCTAGAATGTGCAGTACGCTTAATGTAGAAATGGACTGACTGAGGGGCTCTTATCATTGACAGTGCAAGAACTGCTCCACTCATCCTCCTTTATCCCTCCATCGAGAGGACAGTAGCTCTGATGATTTAGTGTTTTGTCACATCTTCAGGAGCCAGTCCTCTGTTCTCTCCAATGTCTGTCTGGAATTCATAGTCCCTGGAGATGGGATCTTATTAAATTGGGTTTGTTACCACCCAATATGGGTGAGTTGGAGTAAGGTTTGAGAAAGACCCCAGCCCCAAGTAGACATTCAGTATATAATAGTTTTTCAGTAAGATCTCTGCATTCTTTGCATGAAGTTGGAAGGTGAAAGAACAAGGGGAAACATGGGAGGTTTCTCTAGACCAGGCCTGGGAGTAGCATACATCACTTTTCCTCATGTTCCTTTGGCTAGAACTTTATCACAAAGGCACACTTTAGTCATGTGCTGATGAGCTAGCAATATCTGCCACAAAGAATGATACAAAGGAAGATACTTTTAGCTGACTGCTTACAACTTGCCCTTGGCATTTAGTTTCTTTACCTCATACGCTATCAAATGCCTCTCTAGGCAACCCTTTGGACAAAGTCCTTTATAAGCTGGTTCCAGTCCTCTGCTATCATCTGGTCCATAGGAAAAAGCTTCACATCCTTTGCCCTGACAGTCAGTATACAGGCCAGTAACAATGCAGTGCCCCATTTCTCCTTGTTCTGTTTGAGCAGGTAGTCAGCCCACAGTCTCTTAGACTTTTCTAGGCGTGGATCCTATATCAAGTCTTCAGGAGACCAGGTTAAGTGCTCTCTTACTAGGTCATGCATGGTGAAGTAGGGACAAGGAAAAAAATTCCACATTGCTCCAACAACTTTTTCCAAAGAAATTCTTTTCAGCCTCTTCTTTTTGCTGGTTTTATATCTTCAAAATGAGTGATTCCAAAACTGGTCTGGGGCCATCTGCAAGTACAACATGGGTGGCCTAGAGCCTAACTTTGGGATATAACGGTATGGTATGCAGTTTATAGGCCACAGAATTTTTATTTTTATGCATGTAAAGTACAATGTGTGTGTGTGTGTGGGGGGGGAGTTGTTGGTTATGTAATTATATAACTGATTCTTAAAAAAATTCTCCCCAGTAACCCAAATCTAACCTCTTTCGTTTATATATAGAGGGAAACTTTCTTTATTGGTTGCCATGGGTGGGAGGGAAGAGGAGGGTACACTGCAAAAAAAAAATGCATTTACCCATGTCACTTTAGTTTGTGTATTTCACTGTACATAAATTATATTTCAGTAAAATGCATTAAAAAAATCTGGAAGAACACACATTAAACTATTAACTTGATATATGTTGTTGTTGCAATCAGCCCCAGGGTTACAGGTGAGGAGAGACAACTCAGGGACGCCCGAAGTAGCAAGCGGGAAGAGCTGGAGAAAGGGGATTAAAAGCCAGGAAGCAAAAGAGAAGAGCAGTCAGCCGAAGGGATTAGGTGAGGAGAGGCAACTCAGGCCCGCCCAGAGTAGCAGGCCGGAAGAGGAGGAGAAAGGGGATAAAAAGCCAGGAACATGGACAGAAGAGCAGTCAGCCCTAGGGTTACAGGTGAGGAGAGACAACTCAGGGATGCCCGAAGTAGCAAGCGGGAAGAGCAGGAGAAAGGAATGAAAAGCCAGGAACCCGGACAGAAGAGCGGTCAGCCCCAGGGTTATAGGTGAGGAGAAACAACTCAGGGACGCCCAAAGTAGCCAGTGGGAAGAGCAGGAGAAAGGGAATTAAAAGCCAGGAAGCCAGAGAGAAGAGCAATCAGCCAAAGGGATTAGTTGAGGAGAGGAAACTCAGGCCCGCCCAAAGCAGCAGGAC
>NW_006921824.1:5190295-5196101 GCF_000298275.1 Orycteropus afer afer | reverse complement strand
AGCCAACTCAACAGCACTTAACAACAACAATAAAGAAATGAAGTAAGTAAATGCTTAGAAGATATGTAGCTGGCCCTGTCACATGGCTAGGAAGTGCCAGCGTCTTTATGACTCTCAAACCAGAGTTCTTCATTACTATCTAATTATGCTTCCTGACTGAAATAGAATCACAGCAAAAATGAATAATAATAGTATTATTATTATAATATATATTGTTTCAGTTCTACTCAGTCCTGTAGGGTCACTATGAGTTATAATCAACTTGATGACATTGGTTTTGGGTTATTTTCATTTCAGTCTCCTGAATTGTGAGAAAATAAATTCCTTTTCTTGAAAGCTAAAAAAAAAAAAAAAAAATCTAACCTCTTTCACTTATTTGTTGAATGTTCTTATTTGGTTCACTAGCTCTCTTTGTTCCTTGCTTGGGTGACAATCTGGGTGAAATAAATACAGAGGAATGAGCATTTTTAAAACTGTATTCTTCAGTTTATTCCAGTTCATGGTGACTCCATGTGGTAGAGAGGAAATGCCCCCTAGGGTTTCCTGGGTTGTAATCTTTCTGGGAGCAGATCTCTAGATCTTTTCTACTGCGGAACAGGGGAAAACTGACTTAGTAGCAAATAATCTTAGGGAAGCTACATTTCTGAGTGACAGAATAGTCCCTGGGTGGCACAAATGGTTCAGAGCTGGACAAGCTGGAAGATTGGCAGTCTACACCTACCCAGAGGCACCTTAGAAACCAGGCCCACACGGATCTGCTTCTAAAAGGTCACAGCTTTGCAAACCCTGTGCAGTAGTTCTGCTCCGTACATGTGGGGTCTTCATGAGTCAGAAGCTACTTGAAGGAAACTACCAACAACTTTCTTAGACTTCTCAGTCATCAAGGAGCATCATTTGATTTAACTGTTAAAAAATTGTATTATCATAAACCCACTGCCATTGAATCGATTCCAACTTATAGAGGACCCCGTCCCCTCCATGGGGTTTCCAAGGCTATAAATCTTTACAGAAGGAGACTGTCTCATCTTTTCTCCCACTGAGCAGCTGGTAGGTTTGAACAGCTAACCTCTTGGTTAGCAGCCAGTGCCTTAACACAGTACCACCAGAGCTCCTAGTAGTATCATAACAACAACAACAAAAACTCACTGCTGTCAACTCGATTCTGACTTGGGACCCTCATTGGGTTTCTGAGGTGGTAAATTTTTACAGAAGTAGATTACCCCCTCTGCCTTCCATGCAGTGACTGGTGGGCTTGTGCCACCAGAGCTTTAGTACTAATAACCAAAACTAAACCAAACCCACTGCCATAGAGTCGATTCTGACTCATAGTGACCTCCTTTGGGTTTCTGAGGCGGTAAAGCTTTTCGAAAGTAGATTACCCAATCATGCTTCTGCGGAGTGGTTGATGGGTTTGAACCACCAGCCTTCTGGTTAGTAGTCAGATGTTTTAGGCACTGTGCTACCAGTCACATTATTTCCCAGTTAGGTTTTTAATATTGGATTCACTTAGTTTTAGATGCAGATTTTTCTTGGGTTCCAAGTTCATTTTGGCTGGATTAACCTGATTCGTCATCAGCCCAGCTAGATAAATTGGACATCGTATGATAATGAGATTTTTAACAGAGCTCTGTTAACATTTTTAAAGGTCATAAAACTCCGTTATATGTTCTAATGTATTATTTTCCAAATTGTTATGGCAGCTTATAAAGCATAAAATTGTTGGCAGCTTGGTGTGATACAAGGAACACTTGGAATCAGAAGATTTAACCAGACCATGCAAAATATTTAACTTTTCTGAATTTTAGTTTATGTATTTCTAGATTAATAGTACAGCTTGTCCAACTTAACTCACGTAGTTGTGAGTATCAGATAAAATGATACTGTTGTCCTTTGCAAAATAGGAAATTCTTTTATAAACAAAGTAAAACGTTGTATTAAATATCCATACTTTAAAGGGTTCCAATTTAGTATTGTGTGTTGTGAACTAGGAGCTCTGGTGGCATAGTGCTTAAGGCATTTGACTGATAACCAAAAGGCTGGCAGTTCAAACCCACCAGCCACTCCTCAGAAGGAAGATTGAGCAGTCTGCTTCCATAGAGATATCACCTCGGAAACCCAAGGAGGGGTCGCTGTGAGTCAGAACCGACTCGATGGCAGTGAGTGGTTTTTGGTTTGCTTGTGAGCTCTGCTAGTTCTTGTGATTTTTCTTTTCTTTTCTTTTTTTTAAGTCCTGGCATAGTATTTTGCCTGTCATAAGTTGATGGAACCAAAAGATGATGACAATCAAGTCTTTTGACTTTATATAAATATGCCTCCAAATTTCATTTTGCTTTCCTAAAACTGTTTCATACAAAAATTAAAAGAAGTTTTTCCTTCCAAAAAGTAGTAAGTTTGGTATGCCACTTAGAATTAAAAATATTTTACTGACAATTAGTGATTTATTGTATTAATAGAAGCCCTGGTGGCACAGTAGTTAAGTACTCAGCTGCTAACTGAAAGGTTGACGATTCGAACCCACTAGCCATTCAGTGAGAGAAAGATGTGGCAGTCTGCTTCATTATAGATTTACAGCCTTAGAAACCCCATGGAGCAATTCTACTCTGTCGTGCAGGATCACTATGAGTCGGAATCAACTTGATGGCAGTAAGTTTTAATGGGTTATGTTATTTATTTATTTTTATATGTTCTTTAGTGTTCCATGTATACTGAGATAAGTGATGGCTCTATTCTCTTTGTGGGCTTTCATCCTGACCATTATACCCCTTCCTGGTTTTTTAAAAAATAATTTTATCATTCCATGTAGCAGAGCTAGGGCTTATGATCTTAGATATTTAAACCAAACTGGGTTGAATCTGGTTGAGCTGTTTACTGCAGTTTTCCCATCCGTGGAATGGGATGATAATAATAAGTACCTCATAAGATTGTTATGAGAATTAAATGAGTAAATATTTGTAAAGTGCTTAAAATAATGCCCAACAAAAACTGTTAAATTCCTTCCTCATTGATTTTATTCAGTATCATTCATCAGTATGAAATGTCATTCATCATTAGCATGAAATAATAGCTGGAAGAAAGCAAGCACCTGGCCCTGGCTTACATTTTTAATTTATTATATCTTACAGCTGACATTATTTTTAATGTTTATTTAAGCCCCCAAATACTTGGAAATATGCACATTTGCCCAGGCAATCAAAATTTGCACTGGATTTCACATCATTGCCATCACCATTATGTCAAAAACAAAACAAAACACCTTATTAGTGTCAAAGCTTTCCACATGTATATGCCTTAGATATTTTCACTATAGGTTACGGGTGTTTAATTATGATGATTAATTTCCGTTAGTGCAAGTAAGAATCCTAATAACACCATCTCACATTTGAATGGCATTCAAAATGCTTTGTAAATTACATCCTTTATCATTTTTTGTTAGCTGCCATTGAGTCAGGAGCCTTGGTTGCATAATGCTTAAGTGCTCAGCTGCTAAGCAAAAGGTTGGCAGTTTGAACTGGTAGTGTAGTACCTAAGGCACTTGACTGCTAACCAGAAAGGTGGCGGTTCAAACCCACCGGCCACTGCTGGGAAGGAAGGTTGTGCAATCTACTTCCATGGCGATACTGCCTCGGAAACCCAAGGAGGGGTTGCTATGAGTTGGGTCCAACTCGATGGCACATAATAACAACAAACAACAAGCTGCTCCATGGGAAAAAATGTGGCAATCTGCTTCCGTGAAGATTGACAGCCTTGGAAATCCTCTGGGGCAGTTGTGCTCTGTCCTACAGGGTTACTCTGAGTCAGAATTGACTTGGAGGCAGTGGCTTTTTTTTTTTTCTCCCCATTCCCAGCTCATGGCAACCTCATGTACAACGGCTCTAAATACTGTGCCATCCCTATTATTGGTTGCCGATCAGACTTTGTGCAATCCATTTGGTGTGGTGGGTTTTTTTTTTTTTTGGTTTATTGTTTAATTTTATTGTTGTTGTTGAGAATGTATATCTCAAAACATACACCATTGTGATCCATTGGATTTTCATTGGCTTGTTTTTGGAAGCTCTCTAGGCCTTTCTTTCTAGTCTTTGTTAGTCTGGAAGCTCTGCTGAGACTTGTTTGATATCATAGCAACATGCAAACCTCCACTGACAGACAGGTGCTGACTGCACATGAGGTGTATCAGGCAGGAATTAAACCCAGGTCTCTGCATGGAAAGAATTCTACCATTGAACCACCAATGCTTCATTTATGTAATTTGTGAGACAGTATAAGAAAGCATTTAGGAATGTGGGCTCTGAAATCAGACTTGAATTCTAATTGCTGCTCTGCATTTGTGAGTCAGATGTTTGACAAATCTACCATTTGAAAGCCTCACTTTCCTTATTTATAAAATGGAGAAAGTGAGTATCTATTTCATAGGCCTGTCTGGAAGGTTAAATGTGATATAATGCATATAAAGCACTTAGAATAATAGTGCCTGGCATGTAGCAGGAGTTCAACACATCTTAGTTACTGTTATGTCATCGATGCTCGCAAAAGAACCAGTAAATTCTGGTGGATATATGAGGAAACCAAGGTTCAGATAAATCTCACTGCCGTCCAGTCAGATCTGACTCATAGCAGCTTCGCCTTGGCTTTCCGAAGCGGTATCGCTACAGAAGTAGATTGCTGGCCTTCCTTCCGAGCAGTGGCCTAGGCCCTTTGATTTATGGAAGGTCACACACAAAAAGAGTAAGCCCCCTGACTCCAGGATGGAGATCTTTTCTCACAAAACATTGCCTCCCTTCCTACTGTAGCAGCTCCATCACAGAGATAGATTCCCTCATTTCCCATTGAGTTTCCAGTTCCTGACTCTTGCCAGTATGTTTACCTTGGCTCTGATTCTGTTAGAGCCTGTCCCTTTCTTCATGGGTCCTCCAGCTCTGTATTACTCTGATCCAGAGTTGTTAGTAAACATGACAGGCTTCTTATTTTCTTTCTTTTTTTTAAATGCATTTTTTTGAAATATAATTTATGTACTGTGAAATACACAAAACTAAAATGACATGGGGAAATGTATTTTTTTTTTTGGCAGTGTTCCTTCACCTCCCGTCCCCTGGCAACCAATAAAGAAAGTTTCTCTCCATACATAAACCTTTCCTTGACCCTCCACAACCATGAACTAATACTATATTTGTCCTTCTGTGATTGACTTATTTCACTCAGCATAAGGTCCTCCAAGTTCATGCATATTATGTGGTGTTTTACAGACTCTGCATTATTCTTTAGTGCTGCATAGTATTCCATTGTGTGTATGCACCATAGTTTGGTCAAACACTCTTCCACTGATGGGCATGTAGGTTGTTTCCATCTTTTTGCCATTATAAATAATGCTGTGATGGACATGAGTATGCATATATCTGTTCCTGTCCTGGCTCTCACCTGTCTAGGATATATACCTAGTAATGGGATTGCTGGGTCAAATGGTATCTCCAGTTCCAGCTTTCTAAGGAATCGCCATATTGCTTTCCACAGTGGCTGTGTCACTTCACAGTCCCACCAGCAGTGTATGAGAGTCACAGTCTCTTCACATCCCGGCCAGCATTTGTTATTTTCTGTCTCATTGAACCTTGCCATCAGTGCTGGGGAGAGACGGTATCTAATTGTCGTTTTGATTTGCATCTCTCTGATGGCCAATGATTTTGAGCGTCTCTTCATGTATTAGCTGTTGTTGTTGTTGTTTGCTGTCGAGTTGGCCCCGACTCATAGCGACCCCTCCTTGGGTTTCCGAGGCAGTATCACTACGGAAGTAGGATTGCCCAACCTTCCTTCTGAG
>NW_006921824.1:5183672-5187630 GCF_000298275.1 Orycteropus afer afer | reverse complement strand
CTGTTTTCATTCAGGTTTTCCCACTAGTTGGTGTCTAATCTACTTCTGTATAGTTTCTTTCAAAGCTCAGGGCTCCAGGATTATCTTCTGTATCTCTGTCAATTGGTTTTTCTTTTCTTTGTTGAAGAGGGTCTGTGTCACTTGTCTGCCTATTCCTCCATCTTACCGGAAGTCCAGGTGTCTTATTTTCAAGTAAGGAAGACAGAAGGATAGGTATTGAAGCTAAATTTTTCATATTGATTAGGTTATTATTATTTTTTTTTCATTTGTGATTCTATTAGTTGATCATTAATTTGTGCTTAATGTAGTACTGAGTTATTTTTCTGAATGTTTCTTATTCTCTGAATTTTCTATTTTTCCCCTGAGATTGTAAACTCAAGAGTTCTTAGGAATTAAAGGAGTTTGAGAATCACACAAATACCCTGAGGTATTTTAAAAATGGGAGGAATAGAATTTATGAATCATTGAGTTGTTTTTGTAAATCTGCAGTGATTAAAACATGGATTTTTTTCTTTTTTTTTTTTTGCATCAAAAACAAGTTTATATCATGTAAACAAAGCACATAGCAGTGTTCTGGAAATGTGAGCTGGATCTTATAGAGAGTATTTTGAGGAAGAAGAACAGACCTTTGAATATGTTGTTTAATTCCAGAATTTGGGTTTATAGGAGTAGCTGTTAAAGTGCATTCAAATTAGGAGGTATTTATTGAATCCTTTCTTCACAGAAGGCATGCTGTAGGATGATTTTTCCAAGTCTTAACCCTTCCCTTGGCTTCCTCAGTTACACCTTTGGGGAGCTTCCTGTGGTTTGAGATTGAGATGAATTGACCCTCTCCAAACTGTGATTATGCATGCTTTGTTAATACTGTTACTACTCAAGGTATATATGCTTTCTCCAGAAGAGGGACAGCTGCGTCTTAGGCTGAAGTTTGGGTTATTTTGGTTTGTTTTCTGAGATTTCAGTTTTTTCTGTTAAGACTGCCATTGCTTTGTATATATGTGTAGCTCCTTATCTATGTCTCCTTGCCTTCCTTCATTGGGTGTATTTTGTGTGCATTTGTACTGTTACACTCCTCCCACAGGAAGTTAGATTTAGTTGGGGAGGCTGTGGAGTTAGCCCTCGGCTGGTAGAGGAATGGCATTAGAGAATCTGTAAACAAGGTCCCTTTCTTAAGTTTATGGGGGAAACAAATACAAGTGTACAACACTTAACATGACTGAGATAAATAACAAATATAACAGCCTTTTATTTAGCATGTGCGTACTGCTAGATGAATTATACAGACAGTACTTTGACTTTCAACATAAGTAGAAACTCACTTTAAACTAAAACGAACAGTTGCCCTTGAGTTGATTCCGATTCAAGGCACCCACACGTGTCTCAGAGTAGAATTGCTCCCTGGGGTTTTTTTCTTGGCTGTAATCTTCATGGAAGCAGATTGCCAGGCCTTTCTTTCATGATGCTGCTAGGTGGGTTCAAATTGAGAACCTTTAGGTTAGTAGTCACCTGAGGACCCAGAAACTCACTTTGGGCTGGATGAAAGATTTTGTAGTACTGGTAGAATACCAGCTAGATCTTGAAGCATGGGTAGGATCTAGGTCATTCAAGAAAAGGATGTAGATTCTTGGCAACGACAGGAACCCTTTTTGTAGTTCTACTGTAGGAAAAAAAAAAAATGTTCTCCTGGCTATTAAAATAGCAATGAATTTGGTTTTGCTATGAAACATATTGTGTAATTTACACATTCAAATTTTCATTTATCATCTACAGCCCATGCAGAAACAACAAAAGAATATATGATACTATCTTTATTTAATTTTATGTACTTACAACATGTTTGTAAGATCATATATTTGCTTTTATTTCCCATTTAGTGTCATGCTGGATTTTAGTATTTTTTATGACATGAAATTAATTTCTCAGATCAAAACTTTAATATTTCTTCTTTGAGGAGTAACAGTTTTTCTATTCCTGCTATCTTTGTCCAAGAGTTGGTTAGTTGTTAAATAAAGTGTTGCCTGTCCCATTTTGTGGCAGACACTTATGATATTATTTCATTTGCGGATGAACTGTAATTAAGACATGGAAGGAAGGGAGTGGCGAGGAAGCAGCAAAGAGATAGATGTGAAAGGCTATTTTCAAGGTAGAATTTATTAGGTAGTTGACTCTTATCCCTTCCATAATCAAAGCCAATTCTGAGATTAGATGATTCTGAGATTAGGCTGTACCTCTGTGGAAGTAGATTGCTCAGTCTTCCCCACCAGCCTTGTGGTTAGCAGTCAAATGCCTTAGGCACTGAGCCACCAGAGCTCCCTTTTTCAACCTAGATAACTGAAAAGATTGTGTAGTTAAAGGAGGTAGGTAGGTGTATGTGAGTTTAATTTGAAGTTTTGACAGCACATCCAAAGTGTGGGAATGTAGGCAAACATTAGAAATGTAGGATTGGAACTGTGATCAGAGTTGAGGATAAATTCTAGGAGTTCACATAGTAGTAATAATGTACATTGGAAATTTATGTGTTACAGCATCTTTGCAATTAGGTCCTGAGTGATTTTTGTTGTCCTCTAATTTTTGAACCTGCTGCTAGATGGCAGTATAGTAATCAATGCCAAGGGCAAAGGCAAATAATAGTTTGATAGCTTAAGTCTAATTTATATGTTTAGTAAAGTTACAATCAATAGTACATTCTTTTTAGTCCTTTTTATCTTTCACATCAGATCTATAAAGGAAGTCTAAATTTTTTTTCTCTCTTAATATCCGGTTTTTGCAAGGCAGCTCAAAAAGTATGCCATATGCCTTTTTTGGTTGTTTCTCTGATATCAGAATCTTTTACTGTGTTCAGAAGAGAGGAAATGAGTTTAGAACTTACTAGATTTGGATCTTTCCATGATATGACACAAAGTGGTTTAGAGAGTTAGTCTGTCCTACTGTATCTTCACATGAGTATTATACAAGCTGCCAATGTTTATATTTAAGGGTTTCACCACTTACTATTTTTATTTCTATTTCAAAAGCTCCCTTATGGAGTGAACTATGAATCTACCTCAAAATTTAAAAGAAAATGTCTCTAGCTGTTAATTTATCAATATTTATAAAATATTATCTTACTGTATGAGAGAAATTTTGACATGGTTATAAGCTATCCAGGGGTCAGATCTGGATTAGTCTAATTTCAAACACGAGTGGAAAGTAAAAGAATTATTATATGGTAAAACATCTTTGTTTGAAGATTATTTTGGGGAGCATTTTAGAGGAGCATTTCATACCGTGAACTTACTTAGAGGCATCTAGTCTGTCTTTCTCTTTCTCTCTCTCTCTCCCTATGTATGTATATACTGAGAATATATACAGGAGTCCCTAGATGGCACAAACAGTTGAGCATTTGACTACTAACTGAAAGGCTGACGGTTCAAATCCACCCAGAGATGCCTTGAAAGATAGGCCTGGTGATCTGTTTCCAAAAGGTCACAACCTTGAAAACCCTATGGAGTAAAGTTCTCTGTCCTTATAAAGTCACCGTGAGTCAGCAGCAACTCAGTGGCAGCTAGCAACAACCACAGCGTATATGTGTATGTGTATCTATCTATAAATTTACTCCTTATAACAACTCTGTGAGGTTGCAACTGTTAAAACTCACTGTGGTCAAGTCGAATCCGACTCATAGAGAGTCCTCCTTGGGTTTCCAAGGTGGTATCACTATGGAAGTAAATTGCCCAGTCTTTCTTCCGAGGAATGACTGGTGGGTTTGAACCGACAGTCTTCTGGTTAGCAGTCACATGCCTTAGGCACCATGCCACCAGAGCTTCTGTTCCAGCTTGTTTAAAGAACAGGAACTTTTAGCACATAGCTAATAAAGTCAGGATTCGAAACCTGGCAGACAGGTGGTTGTTGTTATGTGCCGTCGAGTCAGCCCCGACTCATAGCGACCCCTCCTTGGGTTTCCGAGGCAGTATCACTA
>NW_006921824.1:5181194-5182703 GCF_000298275.1 Orycteropus afer afer | reverse complement strand
TTCAGTTGGATTGTTAATCCCTTTGCTGTTGAGGCATTGGAGTTTTCTATAAATCTTAGAGATAAGTCCCTTGCCAGATATGTAATTATCAGCAAATACAAATTTGTTGCTGTCATTTTTGTTATGTGCTTTTTCATGGTGTCGATTTCTTTGTTCCATATAATTTTCTATGCTGAGCTCATTTTGTTTATAAATCTTGTAATCGCTTCCTTTGTTGCTATTGTTTTGGTATTTGCTAAGTATTTGTGCTGCTCCTCTTTATTCTTTTGATGTGAAGGTTTATTATTTTTCTTTGAGGTTACCCTGTGATTTATAGTTTTCTTCCCAAGTGTAGAATAGTCCATTCTATCTTGTAGTTGTCTTGACTTCCCTACCATCTAGAAGTTCTGTAATGACATGGTTTTTTCCCTCTTTTTGGTTTGTAGTTGTCTTTATTTGTCAATTGATGTCTCTGGTTCCCTGTTTACAATCTTGTAGACTTACTTACTTTGGATCCTTCCATAGCTGGGTTGGTTTCAGCTGTTGTTGCTTCTCTATCCAAAGGACTCCCTTTAGTATCTCTTCTAAGGTTGGTCTGGTTTTAACAAATCCCCTTAATTTCTGCTTATCTGGAAATGTCCTAATTTCACCATCATATTTGAGGGACAATTTTGCTGGGTACATAATTCTTGGTTGGAAATTTTTCTCTTTCAGGGTTTTATATATACCATCCCATTGTCTTCTCGCCTGCATGGTTTCTGCCAAGAAATTAGAGCTTAGTCTTATTGGTTGCCCCTTGTAGGTAACTCTTCATTTTTCCCATGCTGCTTTCAGGATAATTTTTTTGTCTTTGGTTTTGGTGAGTTTGATGATATGTCTTGGTGATTTTCTTTTGGGGTCTATCCTGTTTGGGGTTCATTGGACTTCCTGAATGGATATATTCTGATCTTTCATCATACCAGGAAACTTCTCTTCCAACAAATCTTTGACAATTTTCTCTGTGGTTTTGTTTGTCCCTTCTTGTTCTGGAATTCTGATTACACATATGTTATTCCTTTTGATAGTATCCCCCATGAACCTTAGGCTTTCTTCGTTTTGTCTTGATCTTTTTTCTCATTTATCCCTTTCCAAAGAAGTGTTCAGGTATTTGCCTTTAATTTCACCAATTCTGTCTTCCATTGATTCAATTCTGCTCCTTTGCCCATTCAATGTCATATCTATTTCTGAACATTTAGTATTAATCTTCTGGATTTCTGTCTATAGATTTTGTATCATTTCTAATTTTTCATTTATTTTGTCATCTTGTTCTTGTATTGTCTTTTGAAATTGTTGTAGGGTTTTCTCTGTGTTTTCCTTTATCTGTCTTTCAGTTCATTGAAGATACCTAAATATAGTTCTTTTGAATTCCTTATCAGGGAGTCCAGTGCTGCATCTTCCTCAGAGGTGTGTTTTGGGTCTGTATCCTGGTTCCTTGTTTCTCCTGCTTTATCTTGCTTCTTTGTGTGGACTGTGATGCTCTGTTGTCTCTGA
>NW_006921824.1:5138072-5176144 GCF_000298275.1 Orycteropus afer afer | reverse complement strand
GGAAGTAGGATTGCCCAACCTTCCTTCCGAGGAGTGGCTGGTGGGTTTGAACCGCCAGCCTTCTGGTTAGCAGTCAAGTGTTTAGCCACTATGCTACTAGAGCTCCTGGCAGACAGGTTATACACCCATTTTCTTAACCACCATGAGATTTCTATCTCTCTAAGCTTCAATTTTCTCATCTAAAAAAAAAATTGGAATAAAAAGACCGTGTACCTCACAGATTATTGGGAGGGTTAAGTGGAGCATGTGAAAAGATTAACATAGTAACCTATAAAATTAATGTTCATTAGTATTAGCTGTTTGGCCACCTTTCTGATTTTCCTCCAGTTCTATTTTGTCTCCTTTATGGTTTGTTTCTCAAACCTTTGCCTTCTGCCTGCTCCTGAAAGGTGCAAGTCTATCATTTTCTATCCTTCTCCTTCAGCAGGCTCATCTTTCCCAATTTTTGACTACTGCCTAGTTCCTGTATAGTCTGAAATGGAATCCCGTACTTTCCCCCTGATATTTAGGCTGACATATCCCAGTGTGTGCTGCACATCTGCCCTTGGATACAGCAGACATCCCTCACGCTCAATATGACTAAAGCTAGAGACATTTCTTTGTTTTCCCCACTGTCTTGATTTTAGAATTCACTCTCTGACTCTACCCCAGTCATCCAGCCTAGGAATTAGCCTAGGTTTCTTCTCTTTTTCCTTTACTTTCCTAGCTTGACTCAGTGCTGGATTTCCTGTTTTACCTACTGACTGTTTCTCAAATTTGACCTTTTTCTCCATTCTTACCTTAGTTCGGAACACCATTATATATTGTCTGGACTTTTCGGTAGCCTTTATGAAGTGTCCCAACTTCCAGCATTGTATCTCTCCTCTTAAATTCATTTTCTGCATTATGAAATGTGATTCTGAGTGTGTAATTTTTCCTTCAGACCCTTTGAACTCATTTATTTATTCAAAATGTTTAATATGGCTGCTGGTGGCGCACCGGTTAAGCACTCAACTGCTAACCGATACGTCAGCAATTTGAATTCACCAGCTGCTCAGCTGGAGCAAAGCCTTGGTGACCTGCTCCCATAAAGATTACAGTCTAGGAAACCCTGTGGGGCAGTTCTGCCCTGTCCTGTAGGGTTCCTTTGAGTCAAAATCAACTCGGTGGCAACAATAACAAACAAATGTAGGACAAGACTTTAGAGACTGACCATAACCAACAGAATAAAATTCTTAAATATAGCCTAACATACAAGGTCTAAGACTTAGTGCTGCCTTTTTCTTCAGCTCCATCTCCTATCCCTTTCAACCTTATTATACATTATGATCCATCCATACCACACTGTTTCTCTTACTCCCTTTTCCCAACTTTTTTTTTTTTTTTTTTTTCCATTTGCCTTTCCTCATACCCAACATACTCACAAGTTTGGTAGCTAAGTCATGTTGACAGAGCCACAGAGTTTACTTAGAGGGAAGTAAAAACATGGATTATGGAGGGCCCTGTATGCTAAGCCAAGAAATTAAAACTTTATTTTGAAGGGAGAAAGGAAGCATCGATAATCAGACTTCACTGTCAGTCCTGGAAATTGGGGCACAAATTTAGGAGAGAAGCTGAATTACAAGTTTTGGCAGCATCTCTAGGTGAAAATACATAGTAGGAATTTGACAGTGTGAGACTAGAGGTAGGGAAAAAGTCTAGTTTGGAGATAAAGATCTAGAAGTGTTTGCAGTAGTCTTAGAGCTGGTATGTACAGAAGTACTGTAGAAAGAGAAATTCCCTGCTTAAATTGGTAATCTTTCAAAGGCAAAAACCCAGTTATACTTACTATGACTATCTGCTCAGCACATAGCAGCTTCTTTTAAAAATGTTTATTAAACACTCTGCTAGGCTTGATGTACAATGAGATTCAAGGAGAAAGGAAGCATGTAGAATGCAGGAAATGATTAAAGGAAGAAAGTTTTAGGAGCAGGAACAGAGTTAGGATTTGAGCCTCAGAAGTTTGCCTAAAGAGTCTTAACACAGGCAGAGACATCCTTTTTGGCTTTTTAAATACAGATTGACTTTTTCGAGATTAGCACCAAATTGGTAGAGTCACAGCTACTTCCCCAGCAATTTGCATTGTTCACTCTCTTCGTTTAATTGTCCTCTAAATGGTACATCATTGGGGTCTATCCTAATGTAATCTGAAAAAGCAGCTTCTTACTCCCACTTCACGCCTTCTCATCATATTGTTTATATTCTGTCTGACCAGTAGGAAGTTCACATTTTCCTCGTCTAGCATAAAGGAAATATCAAAAATATGTATTGAATAATGAATGAATGAATGTTGTAGCATTAGAATAGCAGGAGCCCTGGTAGCCCAGTGGTTAAGCCTTTGGCTGCTAACTTACCAACTGCTGTGCAGGAGAAAGATGTGGCACTCTGCTTCTGTAAAAATTACAGCCTTGGTAACTCTATGGGGCAGTTCTTTGTCTGTGTAAGGTCGCTATGAGTCGGAATGCAACTTGATAATGGTGTTTTTTTTTTTTTTTTTTTAGTTTTTCTTACTAAACACATGTGCATATATAAATATTTAAAATCTTTTTTAAATCAAAAACTGGATCTTACTAGGTATTTTCTGAAATTTACTTTTTTCATGTAATCATATGTCATCATGTACATGTAGATCTCATTTATTTAAAAAATAGCTGCTTAATATTGTATGTTATGGATATAATCTAACCATTCACCAATAGATAGATTCACATTACTTACATTTTTCCCCCCATTTTTTGGTTATTATAAGTAATGTTGCAGTAAATCTCTTTTACAAAAGTCCTTTCTTTTTTTTCATCTCTGTTGTCGAGATTGCTAGATTCAAGAAGACACACATTTCTAGTTTTATCCAATACCACCAGAATACTTTACAAAAGTTTAACAATTTATACCCCTAGTTGGAATGTTTTATGAATGCCTGCCTGTTTCCCTACATCCCTGCCAGCACTGAATGCTATCTTAAATTTTGCCAATCTGATAGATAAAAAATGGTATCTGTTTTTTATGTCTATTGCCCATTTTAATTTTCTCTTTTGTGACTTACTGCTTCTTTTTGTAATTATTATCTACTTGGATGAATTTACATATTAATGATATTGATTCTTTATTCATATGTATTAACAAAGATTTTCTCCCAGTCTTAATTGTCTCTCAACCATATTTTCAGTATCTTTTATCATATATAAGTCATGTGCTTTTGTGTAATCAGATCTCCCAGTTTTTTCGTTTCTGATGTCTGGGTTTCCTGTTTTGTTTTAAAAGCTCTCTTATACTCCAAGATAGTATTTTCTGCTTTGTGTGTGTGTGTGTGTGTGTGTGTATTCCACATCTCCTATAATGAGTGATTAGAAAAAGCAGCAGTGTTACTTATTTTTGCTTCTTTGTTGATTTATGTCATATCAACTATAAAGTGCACTAAATCTAGAGTACAGTTCAGTGAGCTTTTACACACTGAAGACATCTGTGTCACCACCACTTAGGTCATTACCAGCACCCCAGAAGCCTCCCTGGTGCCCATCCCAGTCATTGCTCCATCTAATATAACCACCAGTCTAACTTTTATTAGCATTCATTAGTTTTGCCTTTTTTTTTTTTTTTTAAGTTTTGTTTCCTTTGAGGATGGGCAGTCAGTTTTATTAAAGCATAACTTACATTCAGTAAAATTGACTTGTCTTAATTTTTTTTCTTTCAATAGATTTCATTTTTAGAACAGTTTTAGGCTAGAAGAAATTGAGCAGATAGTGAAGGGTTCCCATTAAGGCCTGTCCCATGCAATTTCCCTTATTACTAGCATCTTAATAGTGGTGTGTTATATTTGTTACAATTGATGAACAGATACATTATTATTAACTACAGTTACTTAGATTACATTTGGATTCGCTCCATGTTGCACAGTTCTATGGGTTTTGGCAAATGTACAGTGTCATACATCCACTGCTTCAGTATCATACAGAATAGTTTCACCACCCTGAAAATGCTCAGTGGTCCATCTGTTCATCCTTCCTCCCCCACCCTCTGGGAACCACTGATCCTTTTACTATCTCTCTAGCTTTGCCTTTTCCAAAATGTTGTATAGTTGGAATCATACATGTGTGGCTTTCTCTTTTCTTTCTTTCTTTTTTTTTTGTTTTATTGTGATTTGAGTGAAAGTTTACAGAGCAAATAGGTTTTCTAAACTGTAGACTTGCTTCTTTCACTTAGCAGTATTGCATTTTCCATTCTTCTGTGTCTTTTAGCTTTATAAGAAACTGTAAAACGGTGTTCCAGAATGTTTGCATCATTTTACATTCCTTTCAGTAGTGAATGGGAGTGCGTTTTGCTGTGGATCTTCACCCAGCATTTGATATTGTCATGGTGGTTTTTTTTTTATTTTAGTCATTCTAACAGGTGTATAGTAGTATCTCATTGTTTCTGCATTTCCATAATAACATATGATGTTAAGCATCTTTTCATATATTTATTTGCCAGCTGTATATCTTCTTCGGTGAAGTTTTTGTTCAGGTGTTTTACCCATTTTTTAATTGGATTGTTAGTATTTTTGACTTTCAAGTGTTCTTTATATATTCTGGATACAAGTTCTTTATCAGATACGTAATTTGCAGATATGTTCTCGCAGTCTGTGGCTTGTAATTTCCTTTCATTAGCTACTTTTCAAAGGGCAGAAATTTTAAATTTTTGGTAAAGTTAAAATTTTCTTTTATGGTTCATACTTTTTGTGTTCTAGACATCTTTGCCTAGCCCAAGGTCACGGATGTCCAAATTTTTTTAGCATAGTGCCTAAGGCATTTGACTGCTAACCAGAAGGCTGGCAGTTCAAACTCACCAGGCACTCCTTGGAAGGAAGGTTGGGCAATCTACTTCCATAGAGATACTGCCTCAGAAACCCAAAGTGGGGTCACTATGAGTCAGGTCTAGCTCGATGGCACACAACCACACAACCACCACCACTAGAATTTTAATAATTTTTATTCCCATGTTTAGGTCTATGATCTATTTTTAGCTAACATTCCTTGTTCTGACTTCTCCTTTGTCTAATATTAATATAGTTGCTTTAGCTTTCTTTTTATATGTGTTTACATGGTTTACTTTTTTTCCTCTTTACTTTTAACCTGTCTATGGCTTCATATTTACAAAAGATTTCTTTTAGACAACATATAGTTCGGTCTTGCATTCCACCCAGTCTGACAATCTGCCTTTCAATTGAAGTATTCACACCTTTCATGTTTAAGTAATTATTGAGATGGTTGAATTTAAATCAACCATGTTGCTAGCTGTTTTCTAAATTGTTTTGTCTTCGTCTCATTGGTTCTTTGTTCAGTTTTTCCTCTTTCCATCTTTTGGATGTTTTTTTATAATTCCATTCTTTCTCCACTGTTAGTTTGTAACTTTGACCTTTGCCAAAAAAATTCACTGGTTATTCTAGGGTTTACAATATGCTCCTTGAACTTGTCAAAGCCCAACTTAAATAATAGGGTACCATATGTAAGACCCTTACATTAGTGTCCTTCCATTTCTTCCTTCTTTCTAGTATCATCTGTTTTACTTTTACAGATATTATAAATCCTTCAGTGTGTAGTTACTATGTTTTGCTTTAGCTAATCACTTATATTTTCAGAAAATTTTTTAAAAATAAAAAATAAGATCTTTTATATTGACACAGTGTGTGTTTAACTTGCTTAAGGTCATTTGAGCTTTTTGGATCTGTGGTTTATTATCTTTAAATTTTGGAAAATTCTTAACTATTATCTCTTTAAATATTTCTGCCCCCTTCTCTTTCTTCTCTTTTTAGTACTTTTATTACATGTATGTTAGTCTTACCAAAAAATTACTTATTTCTCTTTCAAAATATAATCTTAATCCAACCACTTCTCCCTGCCTGCATTACCACATCTGATAGGCCATGGAGTTCTGGTAATAGAGTGGTTAAAATATTTGACTACTAACGAAAAGGACAGCAGTTTAAACCCACTAGCTGCTCCATGAGAGAAAGGTAGGCGGTCTGCTTCCATAAAGATTTACAGCCTTGGAAACACTGGGGCAGTTTTACTCTGCCCTGTAGGGTCACCACGAGTAGAATCGGCTCCCTGTCAGTGGGATTGGTTTATGGTTTTTAATACAGGCCATGTTATCTCTTGCCTAGAATTTTCTACAAACTTCTTAAGTACTTTCACTCTTGCTCTAAAGTCTTTTCTCCAGGCAGCAGCCAAAGGAATCATTTTCTAGTTTCTCACCTGCTCTCAACCTGCAAGTGGCTTTCTTTCTCACTTGAGAATAAAAGTTCAAGTTCGTACCATGGCTACAAAGCTCTTGAAGATCCGGCTCTCGCTACATCTTTAGCTTCCTTTCCTCCCCCACTCCTTCTTTCTCTGACTCATCTTTCTCTGCACTGACTCCCTTGCTGCCTCTCTGTCCACGAGGCTCTTGCCCTGTACAGTCCCTCATTTCATTCCGGTCTCAGCTAAAACATCATCTTAGGAGAGTTCACCCTCAGCCACCCAATAGTAAAGACCTTTCCTGTCTGTTGTTCTTGCCATCCCCTATAATATTTTTAATAACACTTATCACTGACTATTTTTATTGTTAAAATTATTTATTTATGTATATAACTATGCCCCAGTGTGTTCTCCATGTCGACTGAGGCTTTCTGTCTGTTCTCTGTTGAACCCAGTGTGCTCTAAACCTGTCTCATCATAACCTTTTAAGAATTTCTTTTTGAAAAATGTGGAACAAAACGCAAAAATCATAAAAAATGCTTACTAGTCTGATAGAGTCTGGTGAAACTCCCAAGACTAGGTACACTTCAGGTCTGAAATTGAACTCACTCTCCTGGTTTCTAGCCAAAGAGTAATGCAAAACACAGCAAACTGCCATCAAGTCAGATCCAACTCATAGTCATAGCGACCCCTCCTTGGATTTCCAAGGTGGTATCACTGTGGAAATAGATTGCCCAACCTTCCTTCCGAGGAGTGGCTGGTAGGTTTGAACTGCCAGTCTCCTGGTTAGCAGTCAAATGCCTCAGGCACTACGCCACCAGAACTTCCTGGCCAAACAATAGGCAGCAATATAAGGTGAACATTTACACCAGATAGTACCCTCCTTAGAACAGGCAGGGGACAGCAGAAGGGCAGTATTTGCACAGGGAGATAGCTCAGGGGGTGGGAATGCATAGAAAAGAAGGACACAGGGAAAAGGTATATACAGGGAAGAAGTGGGAAGAGAGCTATTACATGGGGATTGTAATCATTGTCATGAAACAAAATGCATACGAACTGCTGTCTGGAGAATGCTCTGTAAACTTTCACCCAAATCACAATTTAAAAAAAAAGAAGAAGAATTGCTTTTGAATTATTGAGTAGAATAATAATTTAGGACTTTTGAGATGATTTGATGTTGATATGTTGTTGTTGTTATGTGCTGTCAAGTTGGACCCGACTCATAGCGACCCCTCCTTGGGTTTCCGAGGCAGTATCACTATGGAAGTAGATTGCCCAACCTTATTTCCGAGGAGTGGCTGGTGGATTTGAACCGCCAGCCTTCTGGTTAGCAGTCAAGTGCTTTAGGCACTACACTACCATAGCTTATCAATTTCTAACTATAGTATAGCATACATAATATTCAAGTAGCTGGTTCTTTGATAATGCTAACATCATTCTGTTAGTAGCCATGGTTGTTGTTCTTTTTTTTTTTCCCAATTATAAAAGAAAAGAAAGCATTTGGTTTAAATTTTAGATGCATTTTTTTCAGAATTAGAAAAAGAAGGAATAGTAAACATAGTACCAATTCAAGCATTGGATTATACCACATTGCTACTAGTTGTTCCAAATTAAGACATCTGGTGACTGGGGGAAGTTTGGTTTCTCCCTCTGGTTTGTTAACCAGCTGGTTGTTCTGGAAAGGAAAAGGCAGTTAATTGTTCTTGTTGGAGGAAGCATTCACAGACTTACTGTAAAGGGTGACTTTTGAGTGGAAGATTTACATGAGAAACTAGACATTTCAGGATGTTATTGAGGAAAGTGTCTTTGTTTTGTAGAAGATGCTTTGAATGTTGTATCTGGGACCTGCGTGATAATCTCATACCACATGAGAAAGTGTTTGTCATTCCGTCCTCCCCTCCCCCTTCCTTTTTCCTTGGTGACAGATTCCTGCACTTTAAAATTGTGCTTTCCTTCAGAGAGTGTATTTTAGTGAATTTAATGCATGGGATGCCATATGCTGCTGCAGCTAGTATCTTGAACATCCATGTGAATAAGAATAACATATTCAGACTCACTAAGCAGGATTAATTTACAAGACATTAAGTTTCAGTCATTAATGAATATGATATTTAAAATTATATGAGAGTTGTAGCAGATGCCAATTTAGCATCCTTCTACTAAATATTCAGCACTTCCCCCCAACTTAAAACAAATGGTTCTTTGACAAATTGTTTTAAAGCCAATTCTGTGTTATTTTAAAACATACACACAAATTTTCCTACATTATTGCTGTAAAAGTTTTCTGGGAGAAGTTCTGCCAACGTTGAACCATTGTTGCTTTTATCCCAAGGTATTGTTTCCTCTAGGACATTCTGATAGTGCATAGGAGCAACTGTTCTATTTTATTCTTCCCAGTTTTACTGAGATTAATAGCAAGATTGCTAAGCTTTCTTGCCCTCAGTTTTGCTTCACACAAACTATTAGATATGCTTGATAAATCATAAACCACTTTAACGTCCAGTGTAGAGCTTTCTACCAGCCATCTGTCAGTGAATTCTTGTGTGGTGCCATGATGTTGAACAGTAGAGCTTCCGCACTGAGATGGACTATAAAGGCCTGGGGATGTACTTCTGACAATCAGCTGCAGAAAACCCCGAGGATTGTGCCAAACAGGACAGCGTTTAGTTCCATTGGGCATGTGCTCACCATGAGTTAGGGGCACCCAGTGGCATCTGACACCCCCACAGAGCTTTTAGGGTTACCATTAGATTGTTCAGATTTTCTACCAGGATATTAGTTACTGCTTCCAGGTATTCTGCCAGCTTAACTTAGATTTGTTGTTGTTTGCCATCGAGTCGGCCCCAACTCATAGCGACCCCTCTTTGGGTTTCTGAGGCAGTATCACTACGGAAGTAGGAATGCCCAACCTTCCTTCCGAGGAGTGGCTGGTGGGTTTGAACCACCAGCCTTCTGGTTAGCAGTCAAGTGCCTTAGCCACTATGCTACCAGAGCTCCCAACTTAGATTTAATAAAATAAAAATAAAGTGAAAGGAAATGATGAAATTCAGGTGTGTCTTTAAGCACATAAGAATCTGGTTCTTGATATTCTCTTTGAAGTTAATGTTTTTTTTAAAAAAAAAGATGAAAAACATGAAGAGTTCGGAGCCATCGTGTTTTGGGGATTTTTAAAATAAGTGTTCAGATTTGTACACAACTCAATGATGCCATTGAATATAGATTTGCTTGGCGAGCACATAGCCTTTCATGTGGTGATGGAGGGACTTGGACTCCATTTATCTGATGACTCCACTATTCTGTAGGGCCTTGCAGTCCTCTGCATCCAGCCAACAGATAGTTGAGAAGAAGGTGGAGAAGACCCACCACCTCTTAATTCTGTTGTCCAAATGTGACATGCATCATATGCATGATGTGTGACAATAATAGTCACGTGCTGGACTGAGGGGACCTGGACACTCTTCTCTGTTCTCAGATGCCATTAAACTGCCTGTATCAGGTCCCACTCTATTAAGTCCAAGATGTTTCTCACTCATGTGGGCAGCTTCTCGTTTCCCAATCAGCATAAAGATCTTGGGGAGTCGGAGTGGGTGGAATAGCAAGCCATTTCAGCCCTCCTGCCTTTAGTGTGCCTCCTACAGTAGTAAATAGGAATGTTTACTTCTGAGAGTTTTTCTGAAGTTGTCTACCTGTCCACTCAGTTGGCTTCTCTCCGAATCTGGGACTATTAGTGAGAATTCTTAAGATTTTATTTTTACCTTTCCTTAATACTGTTTCAAAGAAGGAGGTGTTTGTATGAAGAAAGAGATTTTATTGGGCTTTGCTTCATAATGACCATTTCATAATGAAAATAGATTAGGGAATTGATTGGGGTAGTGCTCTGTGGTGGTAGTCATTATTGGCCTGCCATAGCCATTTCAGGTCTGGAATTGAGATTGACTGAGGGGCTCTTTGGCATTGGAACATCCCTAAGGTGTTCAAAAGAAAAACAAAGCAAAATCCACTGCCATCAAGTCAGTTGACTCACAGTGACCTTATAGGACAGAGTAGAACTGTCCCATAGGGATTTCTAAAGCTGTAAATATTTATGGAAGCAGAATGCCTCCTCTTTCTCCCATAGAGCAGTTGGTGGGTTCAGACCACCAGTGGTAGAGCACTTTAACCACTATGCCACCAGTACTTTTTTCCTAGGTTATAAGTTTCTGTCTGGAACCTCCAAACATACATACATATGTATCAAGGGACTTTTTTTTTTTTCTTTTTGTGATAATAGATTTACAGAAAAGTTGGCAAAGATAGTACAGTTCCTATGTACCCTTCCCCCAGCTTCCCCCTAACATTAACCTAACCGTGATGTGTTTGTCAAAACTTAAGAAATTAATATTGCTACAATGCTATTAACTAAACTACAGAATTTATTCAAATTTTATCAGTTTTCCGTTGTTCTAGAGTACCACATTGCATTTAGTTCTTATTTCTCCTTGTTGTTTGTTGTTATGTGCCGACGAGTCGTACCCTACTCATAGCGACCCTTCCTTGGGTTTCGAGGTAGTATCACTATGGAAGTAGATTGCCCAACCATGCCTTCTGGTTAGCAGTCAAGTGCCTTAGGCACCATGCTACCAGAGCTCCCAGCCATTTCTCCTTAGGCTTCTCTAATTTGTGAGAGTTTCTCAGTCTTGCCTTATTTTTTCATGACCTTCAAACTTTGAAGAGTACTGACCAGGGATTTTGTAGAATGACTTTCAATTTGGGTTTGTCTGGTGTTTTCTCGTGGTTAGACTGGGGTTGTGGATTTGGGGGAAGAATACCACAGAGGTGAAGTACCCTTCTCATCACATCACACCAGAGGGCACTTGGTATCAACATGATTTATCACTGGTAGTGTCAACTTTGATCACTTTGTTAAGCTGTTGTCTTTCAGGTTTCTGAACTGTAAAGTTACTAATGTTTACCCTTTCCATACTCTGTTCTTTGAAGGCCAGTCACTAAATCCAGCTCACATTCAAGGGGAGGAGAATTATGCTCCACTTCTTGGAGGAGGGGAGAGTATCTGCATAGACTTTTTACAATATCATCTTTTGAAACATACTCAAGTTCATGTGTTCTTAGGTAGTAAACTTATAAAATGAAAAATAAAATCTAAAAGAAGCACCAACTCAATTTGTTATGTTATTTACTCAGATTTGAGAGTTATATTTTGATATTTATATTTGTGAAATTTTGCATGCTGATTCTTCTTCTTTTTTTTTTTTTATAAATATAAAAGTGAAACTGCTTAAGTTTTGTAACAGGTATAAGAGTTTTCTTTTTAATGTAATTGTTGTTGTTGTTGTTGTTATGTGCCTTCGAGTAGGACCCGACTCATAGCGACCCCTCCTTGGGTTTCCGAGACAGTATCACTACGGAAGTAGATTGCCCCATCTTCCTTCCGAGGAGTGGCTGGTGGGTTTGAACCGCCAGCCTTCTGGTTAGCAGTCAAGTCCCTTAGCCACTATGCTACCAGAGCTCCCTTTTAATGTAAAGGCAAAATAAAATTAAATGAATAAAGCAAAATGAAAATTAATAAGGAAATTAATATTCATTGCCTATTTTTTAATGCCAAGAATTGTGTCCTTTCCATACTTCTGTGTTCCTGTGTCACCCTGTGATTAACTATCCTAGCACCTGTCACTCTGTATTGTAATTGTTTACTTGTCTGTCTCCCAATTTTTCTAGAAGACAAAAAGCTAGTTTTACATCAGAATCTCCAGCATTTAGCATAATAGGCACTCAGTGTTAAGTGTATCATATTTGTTAAAGCCCCTTTTGTAATAGATGAGGAAGCTGATGCTAAGAGCAGTTGCTCTGTATTTACCAAAGTGACTTTGCTAGTTAATGGTAGAACAGGGGTTTGAATTTAGGGTTTTAAGCTTACTGCTTTTTTTAATTGTACCATGCTGCAGTTTTTTTATAAGAAAATACTTCACTTCATTGTTTACCTTAAACTCCAAATCAGCAATCTTTGAAAGTGCACATAAATAAATTGGCAACATGTGTTGCCTCCTAGGAGCGGAAAGGGACTTAAGGAAGGGAATGTTCTAAGACAGTAGTTTTGGAAGCTTTTTAATTGTGAGCTGTGATAGTATTAGATATTCAAAAATATAAATATAATTTTTTAAATATATGGAAACTTAACAGATGGAGTTATACATTAAGTTTTAAAATATTGTGTCATTACAGTGGTTGGTTGGTGGGTTGGTTTTATTTTGATGTTGAATTTAGAAACAGGGATCCTACCATTATTGCCAGACACAGATTATTTACAAAGCCCTCTCAGAGTACCTATGTATATACCACTTTTCCCTTTTATTTTGAATAAGAACAGCTTAAAAGGTGAGGAGATGAATAGGGTAGAACTATCTAAAAGCAACATAAGTCTTCTTTAATATGAGTGAAGTTTGACTTTTTAAACTGTTTCCTCCATCTTTCTTTTCAGGGGGCTCTTACAGTATGTTAGTAGTTGGTGGTACACTGAGAACTTTGTTTTTAATTAGTTAGGATGCTTCTGGCTGCATGTAAGAAAAGTTCTGCAAACTGACTTAAAAATCAGGGAATGGGTATCAGATGGAGGAAAAAGAGACCAAATTCAAATTCATAAAGAAGACCAGACTTATTAGCCTGATAGAGACTGGTGGAACCCCAAGGCTATGGCCCTTAGACACACTGTTAACTTAGAACAGAAACCACTGCAGGAAATCACCTTTTAGCCACATAAAAGACAGGCCTATAAAGTGAACAATAACATCTGGAGGAACACGCTCAGAATAAGCAACTGTATGAAACCAAAAGGGCAGCATTTGCCCAAAAGCAAAGTTAAGATGGCAGGAAAATCGGGCAAAAGGAAACGAGGAACCCAAGGTGGAAAAGAGGAGAAGGCTGACACGTTGTAGGGATTGCAACCAGCATCACCAAACAATCGGTGTATAAAGTAGTGAATGGGAAAGTAAGTTTCTACATAAACTTTCTTCTAAACCACAATAAATTTCTTTCTTTCTTTTTTTTTTTTAAAGAGAAATGTAAAATCTTATAAAAGTTTTTTCCATCCATTGAATTGGATCCACTTTAGGTTAATGTTCCACTTCTGGACAATTGTACTTGGCAGAGGGATACTAGCACAGATTGGTAACACTTTAGGTTCCTGAATTGATTGCTGGTAAAGGAGATAGGATTGCTATGATTGGTTTAGACTATGTGGAACTGGGGTCAAGTCCTGAACCTATGTTGATGCCACATATCGCTAGTGGCAAGGGGATGAATTTGTGGGGTTCAACCATTCTGTCCACTAGAGTTTCTTAATTGCCTTTCAGATAAAGTATATATAACTGACTCTTCTGCCCCAGTTAACAATTTCTAGAAATATAATGTCCATGCTGGATGATTGGTATATGGAGGTTTCTTTTACAATTATCTTTTGTTTTGTTGGGTGTCACCTACTTGATTTCAGTTCAGAGCTACCCCATGTAAGTAGAACTGTCCTATAGAGTTTTCTAGGCTATAATCTTTATAGGGAGCAGATTGCCAGGCTTTTCTCCCCAAGAGCTGCTAGGTGGGCTTGAATTACCAACCCTTTAGTTAACATCCGAGTGCTTAACCATTGGGAAACAAGAAAGATAAAAGGTTAATGATAGTTGCTCACTGTAACTTTTTCTAGGTTGGTGTGATTTTTTAGTCATACTGCTCCCTTTCTTTTCTGCTAACATGTAGCATTAACATGTAAGTCCTCCCCTCAAAGCCTAATAGGCATATTCCTTTATTAAAGTTGACATTTCAGTACTTACATAGAAGAGCAGTAACAATAGTGTTTAAACTTGGATTTCAAGCCACAACAAGTTACTCAGTCTTCCAGAGTTCAATTTCCTCTGTAAAATGGGGATAATAATAATACCTATCTGGTAGGGTTACATGATTAAGGATTAAAAGACGAGAGATGTACATTTCTAGCATGTAGCCTAGCATTTGTTGAATTCAAATTATGGTTATCTTCTCTGTGAGGCTCAATTATCCTAGCCCAGTTTGATAGATGTGGTAGCATTATTGTAGATAAATTATAAGTGTGGATTGTGACGTTATAAGAGCCCATTTCTGAATGACCTTTCCTGCTAAGCTGCTCCCTACATTTGGGACATTTGCTGGGCCTCTGCATTTCACTCTGTAAAAGCCACAAGGGGAGTTCTTACTTACACTTAGTGGTTTCATTATTAAGTAGTCAATTCTTAATTATCTAAAGACAGACTATTCAGATCAGAGACTTGTCAGCTTTTCCCGGTTAATATATTTCAGGATGGCAGTTCATCAGGAATTTAATGTTCTGACCCCACTTGAAGCTTACCATGCTGTTGGGGTATCTTTATAAGCACAGCTGCCAGCTACTACATTCTACTCAGCCCTGAGAATTCTGTATCTCAGGAGCCACAACAGTGATGGTTCCACAGTTCTGTTTCCTGCTCTGAGCTAGGGGACTCTTTGAAGGTCAAGGTGAGATATTAGTAATTGATCTGCTTCCATTCCCAGAACTGTTAGGTCCATCTACAGCCTTTAAGTCAGAGATTTTTTTTTTTTTTTTAATGAAAAAAATTTTAGTCATAGTCTTTACTAAACTTGTCCTTTCTCTGGGCCTCTTTCTGTCTCATGTCTGTCTTGGGAAAGATAAGGACTGCAGTGTTTCACCTGTGTGTAATTCAAGAGGAAGCAGCAGGGACTCCCCTTCTCTGTATCCTTTCCTTTCTCTGTTCTCTACCGTTCTTTTCTGACTTACCTGGATTTTGCACCCCTACTTTTTATTTTAGTGCTCTTTTCTTCCCCTCCCTTTTTGTATCATGTTTCTCATTTGCTTTTTGGTAGCTTCCTTGGCTATCACTGTCATACTCCTTAGCCTGTTGAGATCTGGAATGCTAGCTAAGGTAACCCTTCCTTTCATGCATCTAACAAATAGAGAAAAGATTAAAAATGTGGTTTATCTTGAGTATTTGCTCTCTTTCTGTGTTTTTGTTGGGTTAGGTTATATGAAATTGCCAATGTTGTTTGATCCATAGAAACAGTAATATCATAGATTTAACCTAATACTACCCTAAATAGCCTACAGCCCAAAAAATTGGATTTGAAGAGTGATCGGATGAGAGCCCCGAGCAGAAGGGGAGCCCGATATTCCCCAGGGTTTCTGGCCTGGACAGCCGGGTGGGCCAGGGAGCTGTCATGGGCCAGTACCATCCAAAATTGAGAAGCTTGAGGTGTTTTCTGTTCGTTCTTTTAAAGGAGAAGGGTGGGGTGGGAAGTGTAAATGATCAGCTTTGTTTTGGGACATATCCAAGGAGAAATGGCCAGTTGACAGTTGAAATGTGGTTGTGAAATAGAGAAATGGAATAGTAACAAATAGGTGGCACTTGAAATATGAATGTGAATGAGCCCCCCCCCCTCCACACACACACACACACACACACACACACATACAAGAAGAGTGTAGAGTGAGAAGAAAAGAGCCTGTGACTTCTCTGTAAGACTGGGAAGTGCACAGTGCAAACAAAACTCAGATGAGCGTATAAACCAAAACCAAACCCACTGCCATGGAGTTGATTCCGACTCATAGTAACTCCCATTGGGTTTCTGAGGCTGTAAATCTTTACAGAAGTAGATTGCCCCATCTTCTTTGTATAGAGCAGTTGGTGGTGTTTGAACCGCCAGCCTTCTGGTTAGAGCCAAGTACCTTATCCATTACACCACTAGAGCTCCTAGTTGAAGGTATACAGAGAAGTAAAAGAATACATTAATTATTTTGGAATAATACATTAGTGTGTAAAATTAAGAATTAACTATATAGCTTTGGAAGGTTATATTTCATATAGGACTTGTTTGCATCTTAAAGAAAACATAAACTAGGGGTTTTCATGTTTCTCTTTAAAAAATTAAACTGTTAATTGTAGATGAATTAAAGCTCTGTAGCTACAGAGCATTGTCAAAGGTGTGCCTCTAACACTTTTTCTGTTTGAATTTTTGAAGTATTGCCCTGCATTTAAACATTGTGTTAAGTGCACAGCCTTTGCAATTGTTACCATTGCTCCAGTCTTGACGGGTTATTTTCTCCAGCATTCCATCTGGGGCCCACTATGCCTGCCCCGTCACTCCAGTCCTCAGAATCCTTTGAGTTAAAGATTTGCAGAGGACAGTTCCAATGTAAAACAACTCTCTAGGAAACGTGTGCAGGGAAGGTGTACAGTACTGTTACGCTGCTTAGGTACAGCCATGGGATGTCATAGCCCTGTAACTTTCTGTTAGCTTAAAAGCCACATCAAATGTTCTCATTGTTTAAAATTGTCACTAATCTGACCTTTCATAGGCAGACATCAGTATGAAGCAATAGCTAAGAAGTTTTTCTTTTATAATGTTAACATTTAGAATGTTATTTCCTTGTGAAATTTAAAAGGTTTTCTTCCTTGGAGTGTATGGGCAATATATTCTTAAGTTAAATACACATTGTAGGATATTTTTGAATAGCTTGTGGTTAAAAAATTTTTTTGTTGTTTTTCTTCACAAATATGAAATCTTTATATTTCCTGTTTGTGCTTTCTTTAAAGTACAATTTTAAAGAATGGCATAATTTTACTAATTTTCATGAGCAGAGTTTTCCCTGAAAACACATAAAAAAAAAAAAAAAAAACTCACTGCTTTCGAGTCGGATTCGACTCATAGTGACCTCTCCTTGGGCTTCTGAGGCGGTATCACTATGGAAGTAGATTGCCCAATATTCCTTCCAAGGAGTGGCTGGTAGGTTTGAACCACGAGCCTTCTGGTTAGCAGTCAAATGCCTTAGGCACTGTGCCACCAGAGCTCCCTTGCAAACACATAGACGCATGTAATAATATCCATTTGGGATATATTCTGTTTTTCCTAGAGCTCTTAAGCTCTTAATGCATGAAAGTTGAATCAATTATTCATTCATATATTCAACAATTTATTGATTAATAAACAAGCTAGAAAGGACCAGATAATAAATTTGACAATAAAATGAGTTTCTTAAAAAAATTATGCTGAGTGAAAAGAATAAATTTCAAAAAGATAGATTTTTATAAATTCTTAACCATAGGAATAAAGTTTCAGTTGTGTCTAATGTTTCATTTCTTTAAATAAAACCACTGAAACAATTATGGCAAACTATTAACATTTGTTAAATCTGGGTATGAATATGGGTATGTTATGCTTTTTTCTATACTTTGTACATTTGAAATATTTCATGATTAAATGTTTTTAATTTTTAAATAAACACAGCAGGCCAATGTGATTGGAGGGACAAGGGCTATGGGTGTTGGTTGATTAGAGAAAGTCTCTCTGGGGAGGTGACATACTGAAACCTGAATAGGAGGGAGGAAATACTTATGCAAAAATATAGAGAAAGAATATCGCAGACAGAGAAAGTGCTATTGCATTGGGCCTGAGCCAGGAGCAGTGTTGAGGTGTTCAAGAACAGAAGACCATTATAGCCTATCTTGATTGGAAAACCAACAGTTAATGCTGTGGCGGTAACTACCGCAGCATACCTGGTAAGTGGTTATTGAGCCCCTCAATACTAATGGTAAAGGAAACTCACCATTTTCCGACTTCCCTGATTCTTACACAGAGTTTTTCCATGTAGAGCTTTAAAGACTAGTGGAGTTATATCAAAAGAGCATGAGCTTAAAGAGTTCTTCAGTGGTCAAATTGGGGATAATTTGATTATAAATTATAATACAGTTTTTAAATTTTATTGTGATTTGGGTGAACGTTTACAGAGCAAAATCATCTTCCATACAGTAGTTCAAATACATTTTGTCTCATGACATTGACTTCAGTCTCCCACAATGCAACAGCTCTCCTCCCACTTCCTCCCCATAGTTATCTTTTCCCTGTATCCTTCCCTCTATGCACTCCTGCCCCCCCAGCTGTCTCCTTGTGATCTCTCCAAGGTGTGTATCTGCCTAATGTAAATGTTCAGCTCATATGCCTGTCTTTTGTTTGGCTGGAAGCCACAGGAATGGGTTCAATTCCAGACCTGAAAAGCAACTAGGGGCCATGGTCTCAGGGTTCCACCAGGTGCTGTCAGACCAGCAAACGTAGTCCCCTTTTTTTTTTATATGATTTTGAGTTTTGTTCCACATCGTTCTCCCACTCTATCCAGGATCTCCTACATAGATCCCCCTCTGAGTGGTTGACTGTGGTAGCTGGGCACCATCTAGTTCTTGTGGTCTCATAGTCATATAGGCAGAGGATCGCATGGTGTACCACTCCCTTGGACTAATTATTTCCATGTGTCTTTGGTTTTCTTCATTCTTCTTTGCTGTGGATGAGGCGAGACCATCATTGCTTCTGGATGGCTGCTTGCAAGCTTTTAAAATCCAAGTTGCTACTTGCCAAAGTAGGATGTGGAACAGTGTTTTTGTATAGTATGTTATGCCAATTGAGTTTGATGTCCCTTGCATCCATGGTCCCAAGCCCACGGGTCAAACCTACTCTGGGTAGCTGGCTGTGGCCAAGAAGTGGCTACAACCATGTCCCTTGTCAGCTCTACTATATACCTGGCAATTCTTACATAACATACAAATACACTTGTAGAAACATTGTCTGCCAACCTTATACATGGTCATGGGCACACTCTCCCCTGCATAGACATACCTATTAGTTCAGTCTGTCCACCCATCTGTCCATCTGTAGATCAATTTGTCATCCCTGACAACACAGTACTGTATGATAACACAATTTTTTTAAAATCATAATTTCTTAGTGATAGAAAGAAAGGAAAAAGCTCCTGTATGTAGAGGAATTCCAGATAAGTTTAAAAAAGAAAAAAGACCAAAAAAAAAACAGGGTTAGAAAATGACTATTTTACAAATCCCATTGTAATAATTGAGTCAGGCAAAGATCCAAAAAAAAAAAAAAAACCCACAAACCAAACCAAACTCACTGCCATTGAGTCGACTGGACTCATAGTGACCCCTCCTTGGTTTCCAAGGTAGTATCTGTATGGAGGTAGACCTAAAACAGTTGGATGAAAGTTTGTTGGAGAATAGGCTATTCAGACAGTCTCGGAGTGTCATTCAGGATTACTCACTAATTACAAAGGGAAGAATATTACACTGTAAGCAAGTGATCAGAATTAGCATCATGTGCCTCCCTCATGTGATGCCATGAGAAGCACTGTTTGCCCACTAAACCCCTGTACCCACCAAAAATGTTAACCTGGAATCTAGTTACAAAAAACAATCAGGCAAATCTAGTATGTGGGACTTATGAGGCAACCTGAAAGGACTTTAAAAATAAATCAACATCATACAAAACAGGCAAAAGTTTGGTGGGTGGGTTGTTCTTGTGCTGATGTATTTAGAAATGAAGACAAAATATCTGCAACTAGCTTTCAAATAGTTCTTCAAAAAATTGTGTGTGTGTGTGTAGAGAAAGAAAGCAAATACGGCAAGAACTAACAATTGGTTGAGGAGGTGAAGGGTTATATGTGTTGCTGTTCATTGTACTTCACTTCTCACCTGTTACCTCATCTGACATTTTGCATTTATGACAACTCTGAAAAATTAGACAATGTCTCTGATGGTCGGGTTCCATGCAGAGCTGTGGCCAGGCCCTTCTGTGGGCCATCCCAAAGGATATACTGGACACCCCAGTGACAACCAGGCCACACGAGGGATGGTGGCCTGCTGTCCACTGATCAACTCCCATTTTTCCACCAGGTCTTGGTCCAGCCACAGAGTGTATGGGGTGATGGCAGGATGACACGAAGTCATGGGTGGGCAAGGGGATGCCAGGTAAGGACCCAAAGGTGCCAGAGAGGTTGACAGGGGATGTAGGAAGTGGAGGAGCGGGAAGAGGCTGTAGTAAGTCTGGGGAGGATGAAGGAGCAGTGGAGTTCTCACCCAGGGTGGGCTGCAGGAGGTGGCTGGTGGAGGGTAACTGGGGTCCTTATAAAGGACAGGTGGTAGGCAACATGTGACCACCACCCTCTCAGCCCCTGCAGACTCCCCAGTGATGGGGAAGGCATGATGACACCCCCCTCCGACTCTTGCATAATGCCAATTTTGCATAACAACCTAGTCTTTAGAACCTAACCAAGTCAGTAAGTAAGGAGTGGGTGGGCTATTCTTTTCCCTTTTTTGAATGTTTTTAAAATATTCAAAATTTTAAATTAGAGGTAATTAGTCCTGGATTAGGAGCTCTGGCTGCATAGTGCCTAAGGCCCTTGACTGCTGACCAGAAGGCTGGTGGTTCAAACCCACCAGCCACTCCTCAGAAGGAAGGTTGGGCAATCTACTTCCATAGTGATACAGCCTGGGAAACCAAAGGAGGGGTCGATATGACTCAGGTCCGACTCAATGGCACACAGCAACAACAACAGTCCTGTATTGAACACAAATCCAACTTTTTATATTTTTACCCATTGGTTTATGTGGCTTGGAGCCTCTGAATAAATCCAAAACTTCCCCCACATGATATTATTGGTGTTGGTAGTGATGATGCTGGTAATTTTTACCTAACATTTATTGAATATGTACCATAATATGCCAGACATTGTCCTGAACACATAACATACATTATTTCAGTTAATCCTTTTAATAACTTTTTTTTTTAAATTGTGATTTGGGTGAAAATTTACAGAGCAAATTCACTTTCCATACAGCAGTTCACATACACTCATGACATTGACTACCATTTACCACAGTGCAACAGCTCCCTTCCCACTTTGTCCTGATAGTTACCTCTTCCGTATGTCCATCACTCCATGCACTCCTGCCCCCTAAGCTATCTCCCTGTGCACAAACAGCCCTTCTTTCTCCCATGATTGTTCTCCCCAAGGAGTGTATCTCGTAATAACTCTTGAGTTGAACAGGTAGTTCTTGACTTATGACGTATTTGAGTTACAACACACTGCATTTAGCACCATCTTTTTTGGGGGGCAGTGTACTGCATACAGTGTGGCAGCATGTAATTTCTTGATGTCATATTTGCAAGTGTATATTAGTGTTTCCAACCCACAAAGACAAATAAAGATCAGATTTATAAAGGTATTGATAATAGAAGGCAATAATAATGAAATTTTTAAAAAAATGAGATATTCAACTTATATCAGAGTTGACTTTTGAAAAAGCATCAGAACAGAATCTCATTGTAAGTAAGGGACTCTACTTATTTCTTATTTTACAGAAATAAGTAGAGTCCCCTATACTTCCTCTTAAGCTTAACAAGATACTACTAACGCAACAGACAATTTATCTTAATAAAAAATGTGAGGCAGAGTAGAGTATTCATTAATGAAAATAAAGCTAGAAAAATTTGGGAGTCACAAAGGATGCTATTTTTCTAGACTAGAACTTGTTCTACACATAACCTGCTATGGAAGGGCAATCTAGTGTGCTGGTTAAGAGCCCAGTTTCTGAAGCTAGAATGTCTAGGCACAAATCCCAACCCTACCATTTGCAACATACTACTACCTGAGAAGCACTTCTCCAGAATTTTATACTGAGGACCTGTATTGCATTAGATTTCTATTGCTGCTGTAACAAATTTCTACAAACTTGGTGGTTTAAAACAACACATATTTGTTATTTTTCTGAAAGGCAGAAGTCCAAAATGGGTCTCAGGACGAAAATCAAGGCCTTGGCAGGGCTTTGTTTCCATCTGGAGGCTCTAGGGGAGAATCTGTTTCCTTGCCTTTTCCAGTTTCTAGAGGCTACCTATGTTCCTTGGCTCATGGCCCCCTTTCCGTCATCTTCACAACCAGCATCATTGTATCTTTCTGAGCCTTTCTCCTGTAGTAACATCTCCTTCTGACTTATGCTTCCCTCGTCCACTTTTAAGGACCTTTGTGATTACCTTGTACCCACAGATAATCTAGGATAAAACTATTAAGGTCAGTTGATTAGCAACCTTAATTCCCCTAGCCACATAACCAGATATACAAATTACATGGGAATCTTTGGGGGGCCATTTTTCTCCCTACCACAGCTGTTTAAATTTTTTAAATTCATAAGGCATTTGGGGTCAGGAGAAGATTATAGTCCACAAGCAGAAAGCCTAGTCAATGCCAAGAACTGTGATTGTGTTGTTGTTTTGTGCCGTCAAGTTGTGTCTGACTCCTAGCAACCCCTCCTTGGGTTTCCAAGGTGGTATCACTACAGAAATAGATTGCCCAATCTTCATTTTGAGGAGTGGCTGGTTTGAACCTCCAGTCTTCTGGTTAGCAGTCAAGTGCCTTAGGCACTACACCACCAGAGCTCTCAAAACTGGGATTAGGACCAATAATTGGTTTTGAGCTAAAAGGAATTACTGAAAGGTATATGTATGTTTTTAATTTTTCTTACTAGTATAAAGTGTATATTGTAAACTCAGTATTAAAGAGTGAATTAAAAGGAAGCAACTGAATTTTAGTTATAACATGATCTTGAATTGACTAAAATATTAAAATAATTTTATTTCTTGTGTATTATGCCAGCTCTCAGGAAATTTTTCTTGATTTAATTATAATTTTAGAGAACATTGGAGTTTAAGTTGATTTATTTAATTCTTTTACAGATTTTTACTCCCTTTGTATGCTACTCTTGCTATGGAGAAGATCGAGGAACAGTTTGCTAATCTGCACATTGTTAAACGTTCTTCAGAAAGTAAGGAGTGCACTTACCTGCTTGGTATAGACACATCAAAGACTGTACAAGCAGAAAAAGGAAGCTTGGTTGCTGTTTTATGTTCTACTGGATCAATCAGGATGTATGATAAAGAAAGGTTAAAAGTATTACGAGAATTTAGTGGACGTCCTGGACTTCTTAATGGAGTCAGATTTGCAAATTCCTGTGACAGTGTATATTCAGCATGTACTGATGGCACTATAAAATGTTGGGATGCTCGAGTAGCCAGTGAAAAACCTGTCCAGCTGTTCAAGGGTTACCCTTCCAATATTTTTATCAGTTTTGATATTAACCGTAACGATCATGTCATTTGCGCTGGTACAGAAAAAGTTGATGATGATGCATTGTTGGTATTTTGGGATGCAAGAATTAATTCTCAGGATTTGTCTACTATTAGAGACCCACTTGGCACATATTCAGAGACACATAGTGATGATGTCACTCAAGTATGTTTCCATCCTAGCAATCCTAACATGGTAGTCTCAGGTTCAACTGATGGTCTTGTAAATGTATTTGATATTAGTGCTGATAATGAAGAGGATGCCCTGGTTACAACTTGCAATTCCGTTTCATCAGTAAGCTATATTGGTTGGTCTGGGAAAGATTATAAACAGATTTACTGCATGACACATGATGAAGGATTTTGTTGGTGGGATCTTAATCATCTGGCTACTGATGAACCAATTACATGCTTAGACATCCAGGATGTCAGAGAAATAATTAATGTGAAAGAAAACATTTTGGACTATCTGATTGGTGGCTTATACCATGAAAAGATGGACAAATTGTTTGTTGTCGGAGGAACAAACACAGGAAGGATTCACTTACTGAGCTGTACCACATCAGGATTGACCCATGTGACGAGTCTTCAGGGAGGGCATGCTGCTGTGGTCCGTTCTTTCTGTTGGAATACACAAGATGAGTCTTTGCTGACTGGGGGAGAAGATGCACAGTTGATACTTTGGAAACCTGGAGCTCTAGAGAAGACCTTTGCAAAGAAAGATAGCATGAAAATTGCATCCTCTGTGCACCAGCGCGTGCGAGTTCACAGTAATGATTCTTATAAGAGAAGAAAAAAGCATTGATGTTAAATTGGGAGTTTATTTGATGAGTTTTATATTTTCAGGTAATTTCTGTCTATTAGCTGTGGTAGACATGTTTAAAACTTATATGTAAAACAAGCCAGTTAATAAAACTTCCTGGAAAGAATGTTGAGAATGGTTTAATTCAGGTCTTCACTTATTCTAAATTTATTTTGTTAAAGCGATCAGTCAAGTGTAAAATCAGCAAGTTGGAAGAAAAATTATGTTCTTCATTTTTAAAACCCATCTGTTGAGTTAGTAAATGTTGGATTTGAAGAAATAGTTTTAATAAGGACTCCCGAAGTAGATGGGTGGTAAGATGTAATAAGACATGTGGTTTTCACTATTTTTTGAGCTCATTTTTTCACATTTTAAATTATCTTCACTGTTATGAAGCCAAATCATAACTGTTTTCTTTATTTAAGCAGTTCCTTTTTGCTTAATGCACATAGATTACATTGGAGTGTTTAAATGTAAATATCCTAATGACTAAATAAAATTTAGGAGTAAAGTGAATAGGTATCTATTGAAAATAATATATTTAGATGTATATTTTAATATTATTGGTTAAACAGTAAACAGTTTAGCTAATGAAAAGGAAATTAGCTTGCAGAAGTGATTTTGAGACTCAGAATATGAAAATATAATAGCCAAATGACTTTTTTTTCAAAATATTCATTTGCTAATAATCTGAGACAAAAATTTCTTCCATAGGGTTTCATCTATTCATTTTGAAACTTGAATTTTTACTCATTGCTAATTTTTCATCTTTTTTTTAAAAAAATTTCTCTAATCTTAATGAAAGGAAATTGATCTCTATAAAGATTGGGCATCTTTGTTTCTACTTCATTAAAAATAAAAATAATCTTTTGAATTAGTAATATTGTCATGGAAAACGAATGTTGCTTTAGAACCTTTTGGACTTCTTTTTAATTGTTAATAATGACTTACTTTGAGTCTGTAAAAATAATTACAGCTGGAGATAATAATTCATCTCCAAAAATTTGAAGATAATAATTTGAGGCTGGAGAAAATAATTATTTTTATATAGAATAATTCAGCTTACCTTTTAGGCTATGATCTAACTTAATCACCTTAGAACAGTAGATAAGTCACTGTTAAATATATTTAAAGTATATCATTATTTGGAGAAATTAAACTGTCAGTTCTTACAGTTGTTCAGCCAGAAACCTGAGGATCATTCTGGACTTATCTCTTCCCTTTCCTCCTCTCTAGTCATTTACCAAGTCTTTTTGCCTCCCCACTTCCCCTCAACACACACCCCCCCACACACACTATAGTACATAAGGCTTTCATCATTTCTTACTGTCTCTAATCAACTCTAGGAGGTCTGGTGGTGTAGTGCCTAAGGCACTTGATTGCTAACCAGAAGGCTGGCAATTCAAACCCACCAGCCACTCCTCAGAAGGAAGGTTGGGCAATCTACTTCTGTAGTGATACTGCCTTGGAAACCCAAGGAGGGGTTGCTATGAGTTGGGTCTGACTCAACAGCACATAACAACAACTAATCAACTCTAATTCATTCTTCTCATTACTTCTAGGCAGAACATTGAAAATATCTGATTGATCATGTCTAGTGCTAACAATCTGTGGTACATTTTGATATTTTGAACACTAGGTAAACGTTAAAAAACATGTTATTCAAAATTTTTAGGATATAAGATAACGCTATAAGTAAAAACTGGTTTAAAAGATGTCTGGAGATAATACATTAATAAAACAACAGGAAGTGAAATGAGTTATCAACATAAGAGATTTTAGAAATTAAAATTATTTTAAAAATTAATAGGGCTGTAAGATGCAGATTGGAGTCCGGGTAGTGCAAATAGTTAATGTGCTTGACTGCTAACCAAAAAGTTGGTGGTTAGAATCCACCCAGAGGCGCCTCAGAAGAACGCTCTGGTAGGCTGCTGAAAACTTAGCCATTGAAAACCCTGTGGAACACACTTCTGCCCTGACACACATGGGATCACCCTGAGGTGGAGTCAGCTCTATAGCAACTGGTTACAGCAGGTGAAGAAATCTCCCTGAAAGGGAAATCCAAGGTGACAGAAAATGAGAAAGAAGGTGAAAGCCACAAAAGATCAATACAGGGGTCTGTTAGCAGACTGACAGTTTTACAAGTGAAAGTAGTTCTCAAAAGGGGGAGGGGGAGAGAAAGACATACACTGAAGATGTTGCACTGTGAAGTTTCAGAACCTGGAGAGTGAATAGGAAATCTTCAAATTCCTCTCCCCCTCAAAAACAAATATATTGCCATCAAGTCAGTTCTGAATCATGGTAACTTGTGTTTCATAGGGTTTCCATGGTTGTCATCTTTTGGAAGTAAGACTTTCTTTTAAGACCCCTCTGGATGAATTTGAATTGCCAGCCTCTCAGTTAGTTGCTAAGCCCTTAACCATTTACACTACCCAGGGGGTAAAAGATACCAAAGAAAAAGTTCAGTTGGCAAAAGTTGTGTGATATGTTTACAACAAGACCCCCCCCACACACACACACACACACAAAGTAGCTACTGAGGCTGCTTATCTACAACAAAACACCTCAGGGGATTTGGTTCCTTGGTTTAGAAGTTCAGTCAAGGTTTCAAGGGACATCCCAGTTAATTGACCTAATAATAGGTTTAGTATTTTTGTTGTATCTCTTAGTTGCTTAATGCCTGGGGTCTTAAAAGCTTTCAGGGGGCTATCCAAGGCACAAGAATTGGTCAGTATTCACCTGGAACAACACAGGAAGAAGAAGAGTTAGGAACAGATGGAAGGTATGGAATGTATGGTTAATTGCCTCCATGAACAACTGCCTGCTTTGCCCTAAGATTAGAACTGTATGATGCCCAGCTACCATTACTAAATATTTTGATCAAAGAATTCATAGAAGAATCCTGATTAAAAGCGGGGAGATGCAGAGCAGAATTTCAAATTCTCACAGACTAGACTTTCTGGAGCTAGGGAGAGTGGATGAAACTATTGTCCTGAGAGACTCTTTAAACCTTAAGCCAAAAATATCCCCTGAAGTAATCTTAAAATTGAACAATAGTTTTGCTTAGCAGTTAAAAAAAAAAAAAAAATTTATCTTAAGCATTATGCTTTTTTAAGAACTATATGGAATTAACTTGACAGAAATGACTTGAAAGATTAGATAGGAATTAGGGGCAGTGAGTTTATGTTAATGAGGCAGTGTTACTTGGGTGAAGAAGCCCTCTTCCTGGTCCTCACCCTGCTGGAGGGAAGAACCTCCACAAGTGAGTGATCCGTGGGCCAGCAGTCCCAGGCAATCCGTGAGAGGAAGTGGCATTCGGCGGAGACTTAACAAACTTGTTCACAAGATGCCAGTCACATAAGCACACAAGCCTTTATTAAAAGCAAAGTATGTTGCAGAGAGGGAACAGACCTCTCTCTGCAAATGAGGGCCATTAAAAGCAAGGGGTGTCTTCAGAAGAGTAGAGACGGGTCTTTCCCCTGGAATGGGAAAGATACCAAACGGGCTCTCTTCTGGTTTTCATACTTCCTGAAAGGGGCATTCTTAAGTTGGGCTGGGCTGGGCCTTAAGTCAGGGTCCTGTGACCCTGGTTAATTGGCCAAATATCACAGGCAGTTGCAGGCAGTTGCAGGTGTTAGCTCTTTAACCTCCTCAAATATTCTGTGATCTGTGGTGGTTCTGCTTAATTTTAATTGGCCAAATCTCACAGGCGGTTTCAAGTGGTTATAGGTGTTAAGCTGTAAAATTAACCTTCTTACATTATTCCACCTCTCTCCCTTTTCAACCCCCTTCGGGCCTACCCCAGGGCAGCCCTCCTGTCCTGCCTGCCTGCCTAACAGGAGGAACAACTCAGAAAAGGTGGGTGAGATTGGTTGCACAACTTGAAGAATATAATCAATGTCACTAAATTGTACATGTGAGGGGAAAAAAAGAGTCCTAAAGAAGGGGGAAATGACAGAGAAAAAAGAATTACATTTGCATTAGTCACCTCTGTTATGGTTCCCTAGAGAGAACCAGAACGATACATACATAGAAGGAGATCTATTTTGAGGAATTGGCCCACATGATTGTGGGCCCTGCAAATCAGGAAGCAGGCTGGAAATTCCTGCGGTATTGTCTCTTTAGTCTTAAAACAGAATCCTCCTTCCTCAGGAAACCTCAGTTTTTGTTCTTAAGGCCTTCAACTGATGGATGAGGCCCATCATTATGGAGGGAAATCTGCTTAGCTGAAGATAACCGGCTTAAATGCTAATCACACATTGACCTTCATTAGCAACATGTAGACTAGTATTTGACCAAATAACTGGATACCATAGCCTCCCAAGCTGACGCCTAAAATTAGCCATCTCAATTTCTCTTTAGCAAATCCAGATGCCAAAGGTGGAAGATTAAGTTCTAAGGACCAATTCCTGCCTATCTGGACTCTGCTTTTCGACCTCGGGAAACAAACAGATTAGGATAAATTTTTTGATACATCCCTTACTAAACAGAAGGCTCCCTACTTGTGCTATGAAACTCAGAAACCAAATTGATTCAGCTAACTCAGTATCCCTTGCTAACCAAACTCATTAACTCAACCCAAGAAACAAACATTTGAATTTCAGTAGATACATGCTTTATAGTTCTTGGCCAGTCAAACCCTTGAAATGTGAAGTTAAGAACGTTTTCACACATATAGGATCCCAAACTTTACTTCACATGTAGCTTTTTTTTTTCAAAGACTACTGGAGGAAGATGCACTTGGCAAAAATTAAGAGAGTAAACCAAGGAAGACAAGAGAACAGAAATCAAGACCAGGTAACAACTTAGTAGCAGGGCCAGAGAGCATTCATTCAGATTGGAGCAGGGCAATAAGGGATCAGGATGGAGAGCTCCAGAGAAAAAACTGATGGGTTATCCAATGCATTTGTCCATGTGGAAAATAGTGTAAGTGGATTAAACTCACCAGTTAAGAGATTCATTGAATTTAAAAAAAGAAAAACCAAGATCTTCTAAAAGACACAGGTTAAAAATAGAAGGAAATACCAATCCACAAAATGGGAGAAATATATTTGCAAATCACGTCTGATAAAGAACTTGTATCCAAAACCTATATATATACATACATATATATATAAAGCTTGTTGTTAGGTGCCGTTGAGTGGTCTCTGACTCATAACAAACTACGCACAGCAGAACAAAACACCACCCGGTCCTGCACCAGCTCCGCGATCCCTGCTATACTTGAGCCCATTGCGGCAGCCGACACTGTTGGCTCGTTGAGGGCCTTCCCATCTTTTGTTGACCCTCCATCTTACGATGCATGACATCCTTCACCAGGGAATGGTCCCTTCTGACAACATGACCAAAGCAGATGAGACGAAGTCTGGCCATTCTCGCTTCCAAGTAGCATTCTAGCTGCACTTCCTCCAGGACAGATTTGTTAGTTCTTTTACCAGTCCGTGATACTTTCAGCATTTTTCGCCAGCACCACATCTCAAAAGCATCAATTATTCTTCAATCTTCCTTATTCATTGTCCAGCTTTCACATGCACATGAGGTGATTGAAAATATCATGGCTTGTGTCAGGTGCACCTTAATCCTCAAGGAGACATCTTTACTCCTCAGCACTTGAAAGAGGTCCTTTGTTGCCGGTTTGCCCAGTGCTATACGTCGTCTGATGTCCTGGCTGCTGCTTCCATTGGTGTCAATTGTAGAACCAAGCAATGTGAAGTCTTTGACAACTTCAATCTTTTCTCTGTTTATCATGATGCTGCTTGTAGGTCCAGTTGTGAGGATTTTTGTTTCCTTTATATTGAGATGTAATCCATACTGCAGACTGTATTCTTCAGTCTTCATCAGTAAGTGCTTCAAGTCATCCTCACTTTCAGCAAGCAAGTTGTATCGTCAGCTTATCACAGGTTGTTAATGATTCTTCCTCCAATCCTGATGCCACAGTCCAGCTTCTTGGGTTATGTGCTCAGCATATAAATTGAATAAGTATGGTGAAAGGATATAACCCTGACACTCTCCCTTTGTGATTTTAAACCCCGCAATATCCCCTTGTTCTGTTTGAACAACAGCCTCCTGGCCTATGTACAAGTTCCTCATGAGTACAAGTAAGTGTTCTGGAATTCCCATTCTTCTCAATGTTAACCACAATTTGTTATGATCTATACAATCAAATGTTTTTGCATAGTCAATAAAACACAAGTAAACATCTTTCGGGTATTCTTTGCTTTGAGCCAAGATCCATGACATCAGCAATGATGTCATCTTCTGAATCCAGCCTGCACCTCTGGAAGTTCTCTGTCAATATACTGCTGCAACCACTTTTGAAATCTTCAGTAAGGTTTTAGTTGCATGCGATATTAATTAATTGTTTGATAATTTCCACATTCTGTGGGAACCCCTTTCTTTGGAATGGGTACAAATACAGATCTCTTCCAGTCAGTTGGCCAGGTAGCTGTCTTCCAAATCTCGGTATAACCGAGTGAGTGCCTCTCTAGTGGGGCATCCATTTGTGGAAACAATGGGTATTCCTTCAATTCCTGGAGCCTTGTTCTTCACCAATTCCTTCAGTGCAGCTTTGACTTCTTCCTTCAGTACCACTGGTTCTTGATCATATGCCACCTCCTGAAATGGATGAACATTGACCAGTTCTTTTTGGTACAGTGACTCTGTGTATTCCTTTCATCTTCTTTTGATGCTTCATTCAATATTTTGCCCATAGATTCTTTCAGTATTGCAACTCGAGGCTTAAATTTTTTCCTCATTTCTTTCAGCTTGAGAAATGCTGACTGTGTTATTCCCTTTTGGTTTTCTAACTCCAGGTCTTAAAAAACTAAGGTTTTAAAAAACTTAATGAAGAGATAATTCGGTTTAAAACATGGGCAAAGGATCTGAATAGACATTTCTCCAAAGAATATATACAAATGGCCAATAAATATGAAATGGGGCTCACTGTCAGTCATCAGGCAAATGCAAATAAAATGACAGTGAGATGTTCACATCCACTAAACAAAAAACAAAATAACCCATTGCCACAGAGTCAATTCTGACTCATAGTGACCCTGTAGGACAGAGAACTGCCCCATAGTTTTCAAGGCTGTAAATGCTTACAGAAGCAGACTGCTATGTCTTTCTTCTACAGAGGAGCTGGTGGGTTCAGATCACCAACCTTTCGGCTAGCAGCTAGCACTTAACCACTGTTCCATCAGTTCCTGTCATATCCACTAAGATGGCTATAATAATAATAAGAAGAAGACAGTTACATGTTGGCAATGATGTGGGGAATTTGGATCACACACTGTTGGTGGAAATGGAAAATGGTGTAGCTACTTTGGAAAACAAGTAGTTTCTCAAAGTTAAGAGTTCCCATTCAACCCAATGATTCCATTCCTAGGTATATACCAAAGAGAACTGAAAACATGTTCACACAAAAACTTGCCCATGTATGGTCATAGCAGAGTTATTTATAATAACCAAAAGGTGGGAACAAATGTCTATCAAGTGATGAATGTTGGTGTTCGGTGCCATGGAGTCAGCTCCAACTCAGTGACCTTATGTACATCAGAATGAAACACTGCCCAGTCCTGTGCCAGCCTCGCAATCCTTACTATACCTGAGCCTATTGTTGCAGCCACTGTGTCAATCCATCTCGTTGAGGTCCTTCCTCTTTTTTGTCGACCTTCCACTTTACCACCATGATATCCTTCCCCAGGAAATGGTCCCTTCTGATAACATGACCAAAGTAGGTCAAAGTCTGGCCATTCTCACTTCCAAGGAGTATTCTGGCTGTGCTTCTTCCAGGACAGATTTGTTGATTCTTTTGGCAGTCCATGGTACTTTCAGTATTCTCTGCCAACACCACAACTCAAAAGCTTCAACTCTTCTTCAGGCTTCCTTGTTCATTGTCCAGCTCTCACATGTACATGAGGCAATTGAAAGTATCATAGCTTAGGTTAAAACCAAAACCAAACTCATTGCCATCGCATTGGTCCCAACTCATAGTGACCCCTCCTTGGGTTTCCGAGGCAGTATCTATCTCTAAGGAAGTAAATTGCCTAGCCTTCCTTCCGAGGAGTGGCTGGTGGGTTTGAACTGCCAGCCTTCTGGTTAACAGTCAAATGCCTTAGGCACTATGCCACCAGAGCTCCTTAATGGCTTGGGTTAGGTGCACCTTAGTCTTCAAGGAGACATCTTTGCTCTTCAGCAGAGGTCTTTTGCAGCAGATTTGCCCAGTATGGTATATCGTCTGATGTTTTAACTGCTGCTTCTATTGATGTTGACTGTGGAACTAATATGAAATCTTTAACAACTTCAGTGTTTTCTCCATTTAAACATTTTCTCTGTTTAAGCATCACAATTGGTCCAGTTGTGAGGATTTTTGTTTTCTTTATGTTGAGGTGTAATCCGTACTGCAGACTAAAGTCTTTAATCTTCATCAATAAATGCTTCAAGTCATCCTCACTTTCAGCAAGCAAAGTTGTGTCATCTGCATATCACAGGTTGTTATTGAGTCTTCCTCCAATCCTGATGCTATGTTCTTCTTCATATAGTCCAGCTTCTTGGATTATTTGCTCAGCATACAGAGTGAATAAGTATGGTGAAAGGATACAATCCTGATGCACTCCACACCTGGTTTTAAACCATGTAGTATCCCTTTGTTCTGTTTGAATGACAGCCTCTTGGTCTATGTACAGGTTCCTGATCAGCACAATCAAGTGTTCTGGAATTCCCATTCTTCTCAATGTTATCCATAATTTGTTATGATCCACACAATCAACTGCTTTTGCATAGCCAATAAAACACAAGTAAACATCTTTCTGGTATTCTTTGCTTTCAGCCAAGATCCACCTGACATCAGCAGTGATACCCCTCATTCCATGTCCTCTTCTGAATCCAGCTTGCATTTCTGGAAGTCCTCTGTCAGTATACTGCTGCAAACTTTTTTGAATTATCTTCACTGAGATTTTACTTGTGTGTGATATTAATGATATTGTTTGATAATGTTCACATTCTGTGGGATCACCTTTCTTTGGAATGGGTACAAATATGGATATTTTCCAGTCAATTGGATGGGTAGCTGTCTTCCAAATTTCTTGGTATAGACAAGTGAGTGCCTGCAGTTTAGCATTCGTTTGGTGAAACATCTCAATGGGTATTCCATCAATTCCTGGAGCCTTGTTCTCCACCAATTCCTTCAGTGCAGCTTCATCTTCTTCCTTCAGTGCCTTTGGTTCTTAATCATATGCCACCTCTTGAAATAGATGAACATCGACCAGTTCTTTCTGGTACAGTGACTCTGTGTATTCCTTCCATCTTCTTTTGATGCTTTTTGCATCATTTAATATTTTGCCCACAGAATCTCTCAATATCCAACATGTTTCAGTACTTCATTCCTTTTTGTAATGGAATAATATTCCATTGTATGGCTATACTCAAGTGATGAATAAACTCACTGCCATCGAGTTGGATCCGACTCATAGTGACCTCTCCTTGGGCTTCCAAGGCAGTATCACTATGGAAGTAGATTGCCCAATGTTCCTTCTGAGGAGTGGCTGGTGGGTTTGAACCACCAGCCTTCTGGTTAGCAGTCAGATGCCTAGGCACTATGCCACCACAGCTCCCCAAATGATGAATAGATGGGCAAAATAAAGTATAGCCATACAATGGAATATTATTCCACTGTAAAAAGGAATGAAGTACTGATACATGTTGCAACATGGATGAATTTTGAAAGCATAGTAAGTGAAAACAACTGCTCACAAAAGACCACATATTGTATAATTCTATTTGTGTGAAACCTTTAAATAGTGAAATCGAGAGAGACAAAGTAGTGATTGCCTAGGGCTAGGGAAATGGGAGCACTAGGGGACAAGGGATGACAGCGAAAGGGCTCGGTGATTTTTGGAGGGAGATGAAAATGTTCTGAAATTGAGGTGATTTTTGCACAACCCTGTGAATGTACTAAAAATAATTGAATTGTACACTTAAAATGGATTAGTTGTATGTTATGTGAGTTTAACCTTAACCCGGTGTTGTTATGTTGTTTTTGTTGTTATGTGCCATCAAGTCAGACCCGACTCATAGTGACCCCTCCTTGGGTTTCTGAGGCAGTATCACTACGGAGGTAGATTGCCCCATCTTCCTTCCGAGGAGTGGCTGGTGGGTACAAAAAAAAAAAAAAAAAGGCATACCAGACAAATACAACAAAAAGCTGGGGTAACAATCTAATTGCTGACAAAATGGAAGTTAAGGCTAATGTAATCTTGATTCCAAAACTGGATGATAATGCAAACAAAACAAAAAAGGCCCATTTTGCTTGTGAGTGTATATTCACAGTTTAAAATATCGTCTAACTGAATCTAATAATGCATTTAAAAATATCTTTATGAGCAAGCAGAGTTTATTTCAGGAATGCCAAGATGATTCAACATCAGAAAATCTATCTTAGTAATAAAAAAATAAATAAAATCACAATTACCTTAATTGATATAGAAAATCATGTGATAAGGTTTCATACTTATCTATGCAGAATATATATATCAAGCTACTGATAGAATTATTTTTTGTAACTTAGTGAAGGTTTATATATCAAAAACCTACACCAAACATTATACTTAATGGAAAAGTTTTTAATTAAATGCATTTCCTTAAGATTGAGATTCAATCAGGCAGCCTACTACCATAGTACTATGGATCCTGGCTAATAGTATAATGAAAGAAAAACAAACACAATGTGTAAGGATTGGAAGAGAAGGAGAAAAAGAAAACTTCTTTGCAAATGATAGCTACATAGAAAAATCCTACAATCAACTAATTATTTGAACTATTAAGAGGTTTAGGAATTTGTCAGTATAAAATCAGTCTATGAAAACCCAAAGCATATCATTTCACAATAGCAACAAAAATTATAAAGTATCAAAGAATAAACCAAGAACACACATGATCTATTTGAGAAAAACTTCAAAACTATTAAACTTTATTAAGGACAGAAAGTGATATAGGAAACATAACATGCTCCTATTCGTGTAATTATTGATGTAATTACTGTCACTGAATTGTATACATGAAAAATGTTGAATCAGTAAATGTTCTGTTATATATATTTTACAACAATTAAAAAAAAGTCTCCAATGAGATGACAATATAATGATGAGCATTCTTAATTTAATCTGAAAATTCAATGTAATTTCAATAAAAATTCCAATTGAATTTTTTTAGGAACTTAACATTAAAATTTATGGGAAGAATAAGGTCCACAATACCTAAATAAACTTTAAAAAATAATAATAATAAAACCGTATTTTCCCCTACCTGAAACTAAGCTATCCTTCAAAGTCATAGTAGTAAAAACTGTGATGTGACCTAAGAAGAAACAGCAGAAGAGTGCCAGTAATAGAAAGCTCAGAGACACCTTTAGGTATAAAGATCACAAAATGGAGGAGGGAAAATTTTTTATTAGATGATGTTGGGGATATTGGTTTGCTATAGAGAGGAAAACGAATATACATTTCTACTTGTCATATAGATGTACTCCGAATGTCTTAAAGATTTAAATGATATAAATTATAAACTTAATGAAAGAAAAGGTAAGAGAATATGTCTGTGACCTAAGGTGAAAAATGGCTGCTCAATAAAACTTCAAAAGTATGAAGCAGAAGGTAAAAATAAAAGATAAATTTCGGTACATCACAATTAAGCATTTATGCTCAACAAAAAAGCTGTAGACAAAGTTAGTAGGCAAATGACAGAATGGGAGAAAATGTGTGTGAAATATGATGACAGCAGTGCCAATTTTCACATAGCCACAGTCCACAACTAGGGAGCTCTGGTAGCATAGTGCCTAAGGCACTTGACTGCTAACCAGGAGGCTGGCGGTTCAAACCCACCACCGCTCCTCGGAAGGAAGGTTGGGCAATCTACTTCCGTAATGATACTGCCTAGGAAACCCAAGGAGGGATAGCTATGAGTTGGGGCCGACTTGACGGCATATGGCAACCACAACAACAGTCCGCAACATCTAACAGAAGAGGGACCATTTGTTTCTTTGTGTGTGATTCTTTATATTAATTGTTAACATACATGCACAACTTTTTCAGTAGCCTCCCAGAAAGTGTCAGTGGCTAGACTTTTATTATGTGCCTGTGCCTAAAACAATCACTAACAAGAGGAATAGAATCTCCAAGGAACTGGTCCAATCATGATTCAAGATCTATGGGGCCAAGAATGACAAGATTAATCATCAGAGGCCTGCATTAACAGAAATGCTAAAGGGAGTTATTAAGGTGGAAAGGAAATGACTGCAGAGAGAAAGTTAGAAATAAAAAAGACAAGGAAAAGAGCACCCAAAAGGATAAATATGTGGGTAAATATAAATTATTATTGACTCTACGAAGCAATACTAGTAAACATTTGTGGAGTTTAAGGTATATGTAGAATGAAAATAATACAAAAGACAGAACAGAGGCAAATGGAAGAAGGTGTTCTAGGAGACTATGATCGTTAGGAAGCAGTAAAAATAATGATTTTTAGGCTGGTAAGTTGAGGATACATGTTGTAATTTCTAAGCTACCACTAAAAGCATATATAATAAAGTGGGGAAAACAGAATAGTAGATAAACTGATTTTTTAAAAAGGCATTGGAAAAAAAAAGGAACATAAACCAGATGAGTCAAACAGAAAACAAATAGTAACATGATACATAGAAACCTTACCGGCTTTTGGAAAGCATTTCAGAGCAGATGACGTTTGAGCTGAGACCTGAGGGATAAGAATGAGCCAGCCATGCAGAGATGAAAGGAATACTTTCTTCTTAAAAATTTTTTGCTTTAATTTTTATTATGAACAATTTCAAAATAGCAACATTAAAAGAATAGTGATCTATGTATCCACCTGTCTAGATTCAACAATTACTGATAATCTGATACATATGCTTTACCTGCAAAATGCAAATGAAACAACCTTGCTTGCTGGAAGTGAAGAGGTCTTGAAGCACTTACTGATGAAGATCAAAGAGTACAGACTTCAGTATGAATTACACCTCAACATAAAAATAAAAAATCTTCACAACTGAACCAATAAGCAACATCATTCATGATAAACAGAGAAAAGACTGAAGTTGTCAAAGACCTCATTTTACTTGGATACTCCACAGTCAACACCCAAGGAAGCAGCAGTTAAAAAACAAAACAAACAAACAAACAAAAAACCCACGACGTATTGCACTGGGCAAATCTGCTGCAATGGACCTCGTTAAAGTGTTAAAAAGCAAAACTTTTCACTTTTAGGACTAAAGTGTGCCTGACCTGAGTCATAGCATTTTCAGTCATCTCATATGTATGTTCAAGCTGGACAATGAATAATAAAGACTGAAGAAGAATTACGCACTGCCATTAAATTGATTCTTACTCATAGTGACCCCATAGAAAAGAGTAAGACTGCCCCCATAGGGTTTCCAAGACTGTAAATCTTTATGGAAGCAGACTGCCTCATCTTTCTCCTGCAAAGGAGCTGGTAGGTTCGAAGCACCAGCCTTTTGGTTAGCAGTGAAATGCCTTAACCATTGTACCACAAGAGTTCCTTGAAGAAGAATTGATGCCTTTGAATTATGGTGTTGGTAAAAAATATTACATATACCATGGACTGCCAGAAAAATTAACCAATCTGTCTTGAAATAACTACAGCCAGAATGTTCCTTAGAAGCGAGGAAGGTGAGACTTCATCTCATGTACTTTGGACGTGTTATCAGGAGGGACCAATCCCTGGAGGAGGAAATCATGCTTGGTGAACTGGAGGGTCAGTGAAAAAGAGGAAGATCCTGAACTGGCAAAGTGACTGCAACAATAGGCTCAACCACAGCAATGATTGTGAGGATGGCACAGGGTCAGGTAGGGTTTTGTTCTGTTTTACACCAGGGTCACTATGAGTTGGAACTGACTTGATAGCACCTAAGTGCCTAAGGCACTTGACTGCTAACCAGAAGGCGGACGGTTCAAACCCACCAGCCACTCCTCGGAAGGAAGATGGGGCAATCTACTTCCGTAGTGATACTGCCTCGGAAACCCAAGGAGGGGTCGCTATGA
>NW_006921824.1:5101572-5131622 GCF_000298275.1 Orycteropus afer afer | reverse complement strand
GAATAACCTTCAAAAACCTTGTCAGTCTTGCAGGTCCCGAGTGTCCTTGGGGTTGCTGGAAAGCAGAATGTGTTCTTAAGCCCCAGGAATCTGCGAAAGTGCTGTCTCTTTAAATATCCAAACTAGTCAAGCCCCTTTTTAAACCTTCAAAATGGCGGCATCCTCTGGACCGGCAAAAGTCCGCAGCTCAGCCCACCTTTCTCTTCACCTTCTCCGTTTGTTCCCCAGCCACCGTGCACAGTCCTCCATGCAGTCCCTGGCTAGCTGGGCTGATTTTTAGGTTAATTCTTAGGTCCTACCACCACTCAGGAATCTCCAAGCTGTCTGTGCCATCAGGATCACTCACGACCACTGCCAGACCGCAGCTCCGTATGTCTCCTTTTTTGGTATTTTCATGCAAATTCTTCTGCTAGTTGGGGTTTAGTCCACTTTTATATCCTTCCCTTTAAGGCTCAGGGGTCCAGGATTATCTTCCGTGTCTGTGTTAATTGGTTTCCCTTTTCTTTGTTGAAGAGGGTCTGTGCAGTCTTTCTGCCTAGTCCGCCATCTTGCCGGAACTCTTTCCAAATCTATTCTTAAGAAACGCATCATGCTCCTTAGAAGCCAGATGGCCAGACTTCGTCTCACCTACTTTGGTCATGTTGTCAGAAGAGACTAGTCCCTGGAGAAGGATATCATGCTTGCTAAAGTGGAGGGTCAGTGAAGAAGAGGAAGGAAGACCTTCAACAAGATGGATCAACACAGTGGCTGCATGGATGGCCTCAAGCATAACAATGATTGTGAGGATGTCACATGACTGGGCAGTTTTGTTCTGTTGTACACAGGGTCTTTATGAGTTGGAAACAACTCAATGGAACCTGACAACCACAACATGCATGCATAACTATGTATGCACATACCTACCTATATACATATATGCATACATACTTATGTATGTAACCACACATGTGTTGTTTGGTTGTTGTTGCCGAATTGTGTACTTTATAGCATTTACAAAAAAAATCCCTAAGTTTTATATACTTCTTAGTGACATAATTTACTTTGGTCTAGCTTGGCACACTTCATCCACATTCAGCACTATCTTTCCCACCACCAAAAATAACAAGTGTCCCTTGTCTAGAGAGTGGTCATTCCTTCCTCCCTTTCTCATCCTAGTAAGCACCACTGGACACTGATGTCTGTCTGCATGTGTGTGTGTTTGTCTTTTTATAAAAGTGGGATCATGGAGTATTTGTCCTTTTATGATTCACTTATTTCACTCAGCATATCATCCAAGTTATAATATATTTCAAGAAATCACCATTATTTTCTTATGACTGCATAGTATTCCATTGTATGTATGTACCACATTTTGTTTACCTATTTATCTGTTGACAGTCACTTAAGTTGTTTCCACCTTTTTTGGTATTTTGACTAGTGCTGCAATGAACATAGTTGTGCATCTGTAGAGATACTACTTTGGAAACCCAAGGAGGGATCGCTATGAGTCGAATCAACTTGATGGCAGTGAGTTTGTTTTGACCTTTAGTATTATCTCTTTAGGGTATAAACTCAGAAGTGGGATTGCTGAATCATAAGGCAGTTCTACTTCTAGTTTTTGAGAAACTTTCTAGTTTTCAAGAAAGCACCATACTATTTTCCATAGTTGTTGTACCATTTTAGGGCATTACATTCTTGGCAGAGGAAAAATACTTGGGAATATTCATGGAAGATGACTTATATTGTAACCACAATTACCTCAACTCTCACATTTCTCTGAGAGGCAAAACAGTATTAGCAAATGAGCTGCATTTTTTATATTATGCCATTATCCAAGAAGTCCTCCTTTAAGTCATTCTCCATTATGTTACCCTGAGTATTCCTTTCTTAACAATGATAGCAATCTATAGTTTTGTTTACTTGGCTTGAAGATTCCCTGGGTAGCAGAATTGTTTAACTGCTCATCTGATAACTGAAAGATTAGGGGTTCAAGTCCACCCAGAAATGTGCTGAAGCCTGATGATCTGCTTTCAAAAAATTCGCCATTGCAAACCCTATGGGACATGTTTCTTCTGTGGCACACATGGGTCACCATGAGTCGGAGTTACCTTGATGTAATGGGCTTTAATGTCTGTCTTACTAAAATAAGTGATCCTTGAGGGCAGGGATCTTGTTTGCTATTCATTGCTGTATCCACAGTCAAGCCAACACTTGATACTACAAGGCACTTAACGAATATTGGTAAATTGACTGAATCTTACAAAACAAGTTCTTTTCTTCAGATTTGAAATTAGTTAGCGGACTGAATGGGAAGGATAGTTTGGATATTTGCATTTACTGTGCTACAGAAGAAAGTGTGGCGGTAAATTAAACAGTAATATTGTGAGCAGGGGCCCAAAGGAGAAACAAAGATAGATTTTAGCAGTTAAACTTAATAAACTAATCTGAACAAATAGGGATTAAAATGCTTATTCTCCTAAAGGAGAAAAGTAGATTAAATTTTAATAATATATTATCAAAAACATGACTTATTTGCTAATAGCGTTTTACCTCTCTAAGAAGAAGTGAGAGGAGAATATGAATCATCTTTCTTTACTAGTAAGGCTTGATTAAACTAATCAATCAATCCTTGTTCCTTCCAGTCAATCAAAGTGCACTCAGCAAAGAGCATCAGTTTAAGCTTTTGTCTAGCTCCTAATAAACTAAGATGGTCTTAAAATAATTTTGGTCTCTAATTTCAAAATACATTGTTTTATTTACTAATCTATTGGCAAGGAACAAAGTTCTATGATTTAAATTGTGACCCTTAACATGATCAAGAAACTAATGAGCAGTGAAATGCACAAAACCCAGGCAGCACTATAGTGCAGAAGATGTAATGTATGTGTAATCTCTGGGCTAGATAATTGAGAGTTCATCTGTGTATCTCAAAGATGGATTTACTAATGTATCCATATTTAAATGTAAATTGACTCAATAAGGCATTGTTGATTGCAGTGGCAGAAGATTATATAAAATTCCCAAAGGGACAGTAAAAATCATCTGACACATTGTTCAGATTCTCTTTTTTTCCTTATCTAGGTATGTCATTTTCTTCTTTTTCCTTGCCTAAACTATAACATTTTTAAGGTATTAATCCCCTTATTTAGTAAAAGCTATGGGGAGTGGACTGAAAAGAGAGGTAGGCAGTAATTAAACACCTACTCTGTACAGTCATGTTAGGATTCTTTCAGAGTTCTTCAATAATCCTCCAAGAAGTAGGCATTAATTAATTAATTAAAATGAAGCTTAGAGAGGTAAAGTGATTTTTCTACATCATACACAAGGATTTGAAATTAGATGTGAATCTAGAACCTCCGTCCTTTCTTTCATTATAACACCACTAGATCCATTTCCTCATCCAGGAAAGAATTTGATGGAGTGTTGGGTTTTCAATTAATGAGTGGAATGTATTATAAAACTTGAGATGCTTTTCAAATAGTAAAACTGATAGCCAAGACTTCCTAATGCAAAATATATAGTAACCTTAACAAAAACACTAGTGATATTAGAAAGATGAAAAAAAATTTACATGTTCATCTCCAGAATTGTAATGAACCTATAAGCCACCCAAAATATATTGAAACCACTGAGTAAGTCTCTTTCAGGTTCTGAAGTGAAATCAATAGTTATGGCAGAATAAGGATGTCTGAGAATCTCCTCCATTAAAGCAATGTCAGCACTACTTTTTCAGAAGTCTGGAAATCAACCAAAGACTTGCAACAATTTGAGGAGTATTTATCAAAGAGAAAAGGATGAATCGCTGTAAAATCAGTGAGCTTTGTGGTGTTTTGACTTGGTGTATTCCCATCTCCTTCTCTTTGTCTCTGCAGTAACGTTGAAAACCAGCAACCTTCATCATGGCAAAAACGAGTAGCCTAGCAACCATTGGCAGAAGAATGGGTCTGGAGCTGCCCCAAACATTATTCCCTAAGAGTTGTCATATTTGATCCTGGAAACCCCCATGCACTGGGCTTGACTCAGGGTGCTGCGCAAAAAGTCTTTTCCTTGGAGGCATTTGTTGAAAACAATCAGTGACAATTATTTAATGTTGCAGCTACTTGGAGCAAATAAGAAGCTGACCAAAAAGCTTAAAAGGAAAAGCTGAGAAATAAGATGTGCACAGGGGCCTTTGAAAAGCTCCAAGAGATTCCTTGGAATCTAGAAGGTCACATCCATGTGCAAGATTGTGTATATGCCCCGTCCCAAGAAACTTGAGTAGGCCCTAAACTCTCACCTGTGTCTGACCTTGAGGCTCTTTGCAAGCAGGAAATGAAGGCTTAGCAGAGTTGCAGACTGCTTGCCTGAGTGCTAAAGGCACTTAGAACATGCACAGAGTCCCTCATTAAAGGCTAGGAGACTTACTGGTTAAATATCTGTCCAATTATTAGCTGATTCCTAAGTTGACGTAACACAGTCTTCAGTGGCTATAAAAAACATAGAATACAGACTTTACAAAATTATTTCAGAAACATTACTCAACAAACAACAACAATAACAACAAACCCTCGGGGAAGGAAGGGTGATCTGATTTCCAGGGTTGCTACATTACATTATGTTAACTGGTCGGTTTTCAACAAAAATAAACTACAACGCATGCAAAGAACAGAAAAGTATAGTCCATATACAAGAAAAAAACAGTCAGTAGGAACTATCCCTGAGGAAACCAAGATATTAGGCTTACTAGCCAAACACTTTGAATAAGCTACTTTAAACATCTTCCAAAAAATGAAATGAAACCACATCTAAAGAACTGAATGAAAGTTTGAGAATGATGTCTCACCAAATAGAGACTATCAGTAATGAAATAGAAATTATTTTTTAAAAAAGTAGAAATTATGGAGTTGAAAAATACATTAACTGAAATGAAAAACATCACTAGAGGAGCTGAACAACAGATAAGAGTTGGCAGAAGAAAAAAATCAGTGAACATGAGCAGAGGTTAAGATTATCTAAGTGTGAAAAGCAGAAAGAAAAATGAACAGTTTCAGAGGCTGATGAGATAACATCCAGGGTACCAACATATGTATAATGGAAGTCTGAGAAAGAAAGGAGAGAAAGAAAGGGACAGAATATTTGAAGAAATAATGACTACAAATGTCTGAAATTTGATGAAAAACATTAATTTATACATCCAAGAAGCTCACAAACTCCAAGTACAAAACTCTCGAGATTTACACTTATGTCATCATCATCAACATCATCATCACAATAATCACAAGGGAAGATAAGAACAGGATGAGATGACTATGTGGGCAAATGGTTGGGTTTCAGAGTGTGATGAGTTCTGAAAAAATTCTCACCCCAAAATCTACACACATTCAACCTGCAAGAGCCTCACCTCAGTTTGAGAGAGACTCTACTGCAGTGAAAGAGCAGGATGGGTAACAAAAAGAAAGTAATGACGATGAGGAACAAAGAGTTTTGCATTGTCTGTATCTTCCCCTGCAGATTTTCAGTTCTCCAAAATAGCTGTCATGTTTTATATTCTTTTAAGTTCTCTGAAAGTAACGGCCACATTTTATATTGCCATGATTCTCATGATCATCTTTTTACCTGATTTGATCTAAGATAATTAGGTAAAAGGATGATGGGAATGGGTAAATAGGAAGCCAAAGAAGAGGCAATGAGAACAACATTGTACTCATTACCAAAAACTTCCTTTGTTTCTTTCCTGAAAACATGATATTAAAATGTCCATTTCCCCCTCAAGTGATTGCATATGGCAGAAAATTGAACTTCATCATATAACCTCTATTTTTTATAACTCTTATATTTTAATTCTATATATCTTTCCCCAAACCCTTAAAATACCTACTTATACAGTGGACATCATTGAGACCAATCTTATTAAGTTGTGACCATTTTTATAAGGAACATCTGTTAATGGTACTTAGATTTTAAAAAATGACTTCATTCTCCACATCACAAAATCATTTACATAGTATTACCAAGAAATAGATATTTTCCACAAACAGTTTCTCAAAATAATATTTAGCTGCTATCTCAAAACCTGTAAGATTCTATTGCCATCTGCTCAGTCACTTACGAGCCCACAGCCAGCACAGAATTTTTACTATAGGAATAAATTACATCCAGTTAAAAAATGGGCAAAGGACATGAACAGACACTTCACCAAAGAAAACATTCATGTAAGGCCAACAAATATATGAAGAGATGCTTACAATCATTAGCCATTAGAGAGGTGCAAATCAAAATAACAATGGGATATCATCTCACCCTGTCAATAATAGGAATGACAGAAAAAAACAAAAACCAACAAATACTGGTGAAAGTTTGGGAAGACTGGAACTGTCATACATTGCTGGTTGGATTGTAAAATGGTACAACTACTGTGGGAAAAGGTATGGCACTTCCTTAAAAAGTTCAAAATATTGTATAATTCAGCAATCCCACCACCAGAGCTTCCACTATGTATATACATACTAGAGAAATAAAAGCCATGACACAAATAGATATATGCACACCCATGTTCATCAAACATTATGCACAATAGCAAAAAGATGGAAACAACCTAAGTGCCCATTAACAGATGAATGTATAAACAAACTATGGTGCATACACAGAATGGAATTCTTTGCAATATTAAAGAATAATTGTTGGGCAATATACTTATGTAGGGAAACCCAAGGAAGGGTCGCTGTGAGTTGGATCTGACTCAATGGCAGTGCGTTTGGTTGTTTTTTTTTTTTTTTTTTGGAATGATGAATCCACAAAACATCTCACAACACAGATAAACCTGGAGGACATTAGGCTGAGTGAAAGAAGTCAATCACAAAAGGACAAATATCGTATGAGACCTCTGGTACAAAAAAGTCAAGAAAAGGTTTACATACAGAAAGAAATATTCTTTGAGGGTTACCAGGGATGGCGGGGAGGGAGGGAAAATCACTAATTAGGGAGTAGACATGCATTAACTTGGATGAAGGGAATGAAAATACACAATAAGGAAGTCAGCACAGCATGACCAAGGCAAAAGAAGATATGAGAATGATGCAAGAATAAAGGCAACAGTAGTAAATACTATTACATATACTATTCTGCAATAACAATCCTAGCAAACTGTAAGTTATGAGTGGACACATAAGTAGATATGTAAGCTGAACATGTATAGGATGGTATATGAAAGTACACTCATGAGCATATATGGATTTGGCAGAAGATATTTCATTGTATGTATTTGTACGTGCTCATATATATCCAGGTATACTGTACAGCATACAGGGGTCAAAGTTATGCAAACTTCTTAGCTACAACCAAACAACTGGAGGGAATGAGGCACACTGGGCTTGAGAGTTTAGGCCCATAGTCTTGGGGGACATCTAGGTCAATTAGCATGGCAAAGTCCATAATACAATGTTCTACATCTTATTTGGATGAGCAGCACTTGGGTTTTTAAAGCTTGTGAGAGGCCATCTAAGGTACAACTGTTGGTCTCTTCTCATCTGGAGCAAATAAGAGTGAAGAAAATCAAAGATCCAAAGAAACAATTAGTCCAAAGGACTAATGGACCACACTAATAACAGCCTCCATTAGCCTGAAACCAGAACTAGATAGTGTCCAGCTACAACTACTGTCTGCTCTTAACAGAATCGCAATAGAAGGTTCTAGACAGAGAGGGAGAAAAATGTAGAACAAAATTCAAAATAATAATAATAATGAAAGAGTCTTACTTGTCTGATAGAGACTGATGGAACCCCCTAGACTATATGGCCCTTAGACCCTTCAAACCTGGAACTGAACTCACTCCTAGAGGTCACCTTTCAACCAAAAAATAGGCCTATAAAGGGAAAAATAACACTTGTGAGGAATGAGCTGCTCAGAACAGTCAACCATATGAGACCAAAAGGGCAGAATCTGCCAAAGAACAAAGTTCAGAAGGTAGAAAGGGTCAGGAAAGATGGTTGAATGGAAACAGGGAACCCAGGGATGAAGTAGGAAGAATGCTGTTACATTGAGGGGATTGCAAGTAATATCATAAAACAAAATGTGTATAAATTGCTGAATGAGAAACTAATTTGCTCTGTAAACTTACACTTAATCTACAATAAAATGCTCTGGGGGGACAGGGGAAGAAGTTAGAAAAGCTTGGGGATGTATTTGGGAAGAGACTGTTATCACTGATATCATTAGTTATATCTGACTTTTCCTTTTCAGATTGTTTAAACAGGAAGGGACCTGAGAACTCAACTGGCCTTGCCTTCTCATTTTGTAGATAAGAGAAAGAGGGGTGATGTGTTTTGGGGAAGGTTTCCACCTTTGCACCCAATGCAGTTGATAATTTCTTGCTGGAACTCATTATTAAGACCTACTGAATTAGTGTGACCCAGTGTTTAAGATGAGTGTGTATGTGGAAGGAGGGTGCTGCAAATCTTATCCTAGCTACTATTTGAGATAGTTCACTCTCCAATGTTTCAAGAAATACCATCTGTTTCCCATTACACTTAAAATAATAATTTTTTAAAAAAATGCTTTCTTTATTGAATGAATAGCACCACTGCTTTGATAGGCTTTTATGGTTACCTGCGTTGCAGTTGGACTACTTACTCATTAAAATAAAAATAAAAAAAAAAAAACAACTCACTGCCTTTGAGTTGGATCCGACTCATGGCAAGCCCTCCTTGGGTTTCCAAGGCAGTATCACTACGGAAGTAGATTGCCCACTCTTCCTTCAGAGGAGTGGCTGGTGGATTTGAATCGCCAGGCTTCTGGTTAGCAGTCAAATGCCTTAGGCACTACACCACCAGAGCTCCTACATACTCATAGTAGGTGCTTAGTAAAAATTTATTTCACCAAATTTTGATTAAATTAATTATAATTTTAAGATTCTCTTTCCAAAAGCATGCTGACAAGACCTTGTTTCCCTTCCCATTATTGCTGCTGCTTCTTTGCATTAAAGAAAGGAGAAGTGAAGGTTACCTCTCCCAGGGTGAGCAGTACTGTAGTAAAGTCACCACTACTCAAGGTCATCTTTCAAGTTTTGAAAATTCAGAAATGAAATTTACAGAACTCATCAAATTACTAACTCATTGACAAACCTGAATGGTACAGGAGATGATAGTATACAAGGATCTGATTTCTTGCTCATCTTTGACTGCCATCTCCCTTCACTCTTCCCAATTACCACTTTAGGTGCGAGCCAGAAGACACTACTTGAAATTCCCCAAATGGACTATGAAAACCTCCCTTACCTCAGTTTTCTCTGAAAAATGGAAATAATTGTATGTGACAGAAACAGCTAGTTGTCTCCCAGTATCTATTGTCTTCCATAGTTTTGTTAGGTGCTCTCAAGTCAGTTCCTACTCATAGTGACCTTAGAACAGCACAAAACCCTGCCGGGTCCTATGCCATCTTCACAATCATTGCTATTTTGAGCCCATTGTTGCAGCCACTGTTTCAATCCACTAAGGGTCTCTATTTCACGACCACCTACTTTACCAAGCATGATGTGCTGCTTCAGGCACTGGCCCCTCCTGATAACATGTCCAAAGTATGCAAGACAAAGTCTTGCCACCTCACTTCTAAGGAACATTCTGGCTGTACTTCTTCCAAGATGGATTTGTTCTTCGGGCAGTCCATGGTATATTCAATATTCTTTGTCCACATAATTTAAATGCATCAATTCTTCTTCAGTCTTCCTTATTCACTGTCCAGCTTTTGCATGCATATCAGATGACTGAAAATACCATGACTTGGGTCAGGAACACTTTTGTCCTTAAAATGACATCTTTGTTTTTCAATACTTCAAAGAAGTCTTTTGCAGCAGATTTTCCCAGTACAATATGACATCTGATTTCTTGACAGCTGCTTCTATGGATGTTGATTGTGGATCCAAGTAAAACTAAGTCCTTGACAACTTCAATCTTTTCTCCGTTTACCATGATGTTGCTTATTGGTCCAGTTGTGAAGATTCTAGTTTTCTTTATGTTGAGGTGTAATCTGCACTGAAGGCAGTAGTCTTTGATCTTCATCAGTAAGTGCTTCAAGTCCTCACTTTCAGTTAGTAAGATTGTTTCACCTGCATATCCCCAGTTGTTAATAAAAATAAAGACTACTTTTACTGAACTATTTTGCAGCTGGTTGTGGTTATAAGACTTCATCTGTATAATGTGAGTAGAAGCGTCTAAGAACTTGCCTGTAATGACGATAATTTGCATGTTCTTTGTCTCCTTTTTTTCCTGTCTAGAATGTGGATGTGATTGCTGGAGCTTTACCTAACATTTTGTGCTATGCTGATGAAGGCCACACCTAGCTTCCAGAATAACTGACTACAAAGAGGTCTTTGTGGAAAGAGAAATAAACTATTCTGTTGTTTAAGCTATTGTCATGTTAGGTCTCTGTTAGAAGAGGAAGGAGCCCTGGTGGTGCAGTGGTTAAGGTGCTTGGTTGCCAACTGAAAAGTTGGTAATTAGAACCCACCAGACTCTCCACAGGAGAAAGATGTGGCAGTATGCCTCCGTGAAGATTTCAGCCTTGGAAATCCTATGGCCAGTTCTACTATGTCCTACAGGGCAACTATGAATGGGAGTGGACTAGATGGTAAGAGATTACAAAAAGTTGAACCTAAATATTATATTGTATAAACTTTTTTCCATGCTCTGGCAATATTGTTCCCTTTGCCTGGCAGTTTGTTTACAAACTCCTGTTTATCCTTCAATACCATACCAATCATTTCCTCCTCTGTGAAGCTTTCTCTGGTCCCCACCTGGGCATCACTGCTTTATACTGGCTCCTAATGTTGTGTATACTTTTTATATCAAATTGTACATTTCCATTTATACATGTCTCTCTACTAAAATTCCCTTTCTCATTTAAAAAAAGAGAAAAATTCTCTTTCAATGAACATAAAAATGTAATGGTTTATGGAGATTCTGGTACTACCTCAAACCTATTACAATAATCAATATACCAATCTTGCAAACCACACCTACCCAAATTCTCTGACACACCCCTTCTAGGGCAGGCATATTCCTTCTCCCCTCTCCTGGTCCACTTAGTTAATCAGTTGAGATAACTACCCACTGAGCTGGGTAGGTGATGCTGGAGAAACAGGTTTGATCTCTGGCCTCAAAGAGCTGGCAATGTGCTAGGTGAGGTGGAGTCTCAAGTCATAATAAAAGGGTGCAGAGTGTGCAGAAGTAGGACAATGTAGAAATGATTCATTCTGTTCTCAGGCACAGGTTGAGGAAAAATGATGCCTAGACTGAATTTTGAAAGAAAAATAGTTCACCCGATAGACTGGGAAAGGGGGAAAGAAGGGCAACAGCAGATAAAACGGGCAGAAGGAACAACATGTGCAAAGGCGTGGAGGCATAAAATATGTGTTTAATTTTAGTCATGAGAATCAGACTCAGGTTTTGCCCAAATTCCTCCACAAACACATTCACAAAACATTTCTTAGGGTGAGTTACCTCTGCAGATGGCTCATCTTGTCTATTATGTCTTGATTTTCCTTTGTTTTAACTCTGAGGACAACATTTCCCTGAGCCTGTTCCTAGAGGGAGTGCTGGTAGCATAGTGCTTAAGGCATTTGACTGCTAACTAGAAGGCCAGTAGTTCAAATCCACCAGCCACTCCTTGGAAGGACTACATCCATTGTTGTACTGCTTCAGAAACCCAAGGAGGGGTCGCTATGAGTCGGATCCCACACGACGGCAGTGAGTTTGTTTGTTTTGTTCCCTAGAGTCATACAGCTGGGTAATGAGTGAAGTTGCAAAATATTACTATTCCTGGAAAAAATGTTCCTTAGTGCCAGTTCAAGGCCCCTCTGTTGACTCATTCTGAAGTTGTGTACCTTTAGGAGCTCTTCTTTCTAAGGATCTCTGACTTTCAGAGCATTTGGGACATTGCCTTCAAAAACTTCTGGTTAGTTTTTAGCTACTCTTTTCTAGTTAACAGGAGGTTCAGTTTTCTGCCTTCTGTCTTTAGTCTCTAGCCTAGGGGCAATGATGCATTAATTTAGCCCTGGTCTTTTTGGTTCCAATAGACTTCTTGTTGATTAAACAAGACTGTGTGTATGAAGCTGCTGCCTGTGCCTTCATTTCTCTTCTTTGTTGTTGATGTGTGGCATCGAGTCGGACCTGACTCATAACGACCCCTCCTTGGGTTTCCGAGGCAGTATCACTTCGGAAGTAGATTGCCCCATCTTCCTTCCGAGGAGTGGCTGGTGGGTTTGAGCCGCCAGCCTTCTGGTTAGCAGTAAAGTGCCTTAGGCACTATGCCACCAGAGCTCCTTTCTGTTCTCTGGGAGAGGATAAAGGCTCCATATTTCCTTAGGGGCTTTCCAGATAATGAAGGTTGGCCCAGGAGTTGAGTGGCATCTTAGCATGAGGTTTAACCAAATCTCTGTCCCCAGAGACCCTGAGTAGCTGTGACTTCCACAGAGCCCTGGGCTTGGTGTTATTTTGTTGTCCCCTGACTGGATATAGCTGTGACACTGTCTGCCTGGCAACTTCTTTTAAAATTGGATTCAGTTTTCTGTAAACCTTGAAGGCTGTTCCAGATCCATGTGCCACCTGTAAGTACCTGCCAGTGCTGTTTTCTCTCTACGGTTGCACATATGACCTGCTCTAGCTTTTTGTTTCCATTTCTGACTGCTCCACCCAGTGTACCCAGCCATCAACCTTTACCATCATTAGTGCAGGGATTCTTCCAGTTATAAACATCCAGCTTATGTACAATCCGTAGTTACAAACCAACACCCATAAAGCCTATTATATTAAAGATGCAAGGTACATATGATGGTTCATGCGTTGCAGTGAATTACTTAATATGGCTCTTCTAGCCATGGTTTGTGACTCCCACCAGATGACTGGGTGGGACTATGCAAATCTGATGTGCTTGTGTTCCACCAAGGGTATTGGATAGCTTGCTAATGATGTAAATAAGGTGGAGGGCACACCTGTGGGTATGGGAGTATGCAAATAATGTATGTGGAACCCTAACTTGGGGATTGCTCAGTTTTCAGTCAGCTAAGCTTAAAATAGCTGTCCCAGAGATGGAAAAGGGGGAATCTCACTACCATCAAGAAAGAAGAGCCAGAAGTGGCGCACATCCTTGGAACTCAAGATCCCTGTGCTGAACCTCCTTGACCCAGGAGACAGAGAGAGCTGCAATACTGTGCTGAACTAGTGAGAGATGGCGGGAAACAGCAGCAGAGAAGCGGTGGCAGCAGACGCTGGGAGGAGGCAGAGCAGGAGTCTCGCTGGCCTACGGAGCAAGAGAACCGAGTGCCTTCGGGCAGCAGGCTTACTGGCCTATGGAGCAAGAGAACCGAGTGCCTTCGGGCAGCAGGCTTGCTGGCCTATGGAGCAAGAGAACCGAGTGCCTTCGGGCAGCAGGCTTACTGGCCTATGGAGCAAGAGAACCTAGTGTCTTCGGGCAGCAGGCTTGCTGGCAGAGTGGGGTGCCTTTCTTGGAACCTATTGGCAGAGCTATAAGAGCTTTGTAACACTTGCCTGAGCAGGGCAGAGGCCAAGGGGATGCAAGGCCAAGAGGCCAAAGCCAGAGAGAAACATGCCTGTGGCACGGCAGAGAAGGTGTCCTGATTGAAGAACTGTATCCTGAGTTGTTTCTGATCCTGAATTGTAACCTGTAACTTCTTTAATAAACCCCATAATTGTGAGTATTGTCTGTGAGCTTTGTCTGCCATTTCAATTATCAAACCCAGCAGAAGTAGGGAGTGCTATGAGAAGGATGGTTGGTGTCAGAACTGGTGAGAAGATCAGAGGGTGGTGTCATGTCTGACCTCCGCCTGATAGGTATCAACCTCGGGCTGTTGATGTTGATGGTGATTTTCTCTCCCTCTCCTGAAGTTAGAGGAAGTCAGATGATGCCACCAGAGTCTTTTTACAATTTGTAGTAACAAATGGGTGCTACTTTGCAATGCACATCAAAACATTATTATTATTGCTGCACTATTATGTTAAAGATGTTTTAGTGTGTCGAAGTGTTTCTTTAATGTTTCTATGCATAGAAAGGTACACTATATACTCTATACTAACATTTCAGGTACAAACTGTACCTCACTGTTTCAGCTTGCGTCCAAATTCAACTTAAACATACACTTACTAATGGGAATCGTTTGTAATCCAGGAACTGTCTGAATTGGCCAAAGCCAAATAATTGAATTAATAAGAAGTGAGCATCCCAGCTTATGAATTCTGATTCTCTTCACAGAAACCTGTTTGGTGGCCATGCAATCTTTGGCTGATAAGACCTGAGTGCTGATCCCTGGCATCAACCTTGCCATGAAAATCTACATAATGGATAATTAGTTCCTCTTAGTTTAGGATTACTAGTTCTCTGCAACAATGTGGTTATTTTGCTTCTCTTTGGTTCTGCTTCTGTTGCATTACATTTAATCACTGACTCTGGGTTCTAGGTTTGATCCCTTTCCTGTCATTGTTACATGAGGGAGTGTTAGTGATAATCTTCACAAAGAATTTTATGAAACAGGAACCATTAATATTCCCATTGCAGAAGAGGAAGTAGGGGCTTGTAGAGTCAAAATTATTTTTGACTCGCAGAATAGAGCAAGAAGCAATGTATGAATGGAAGTAATCAGCTAAAATTGTGACCTGGATTCTTTCTCAGGATAGTGTATGTTGTTGTTGTTATGTGCCGTCTAGTCGGACCCGACTCATAGCGACCCCTCCTTGGGTTTCCAAGGCAGTATCACTACGGAAGTAGATTGCCCAACCTTCCTTCCGAGGAGTGGCTGGTGGGTTTGAACCGCCAGCCTTCTAGTTAGCAGTCAAGTGCCTTAGGCACTAGGCTACCAGAGCTCCCTGGATAGTGTATAGGAGGCAGTAATGTGGAATGGTTAATCTCAAAAAAAAAAAAAGAGATAGAAGAAAAATTATGGACTCAGATACAAGAATAGGAATTTAAATCCTAGCTGTATTATTTATTATCTTTGTGATTTTGAGGGCAAGTTACATAATCTCTCTGTGTCTTAAATGACTCATCAAAAAAAAATGGGGGTGATTAATAACCTTTATCCCTTCTGTATTTATGAGGATTAAATGAGTTAATACAGGTGAAGCACTTAGAATACTGCTTGGGACATAAAAAAGACTCAGTATGTATTAGCTGCTATCATCATCATCATCATCATCATTATTGTAACCAAGCTTGCCAGGCAGTAGAAGCCAGATAGAATGGGTCCAGTGATATTAGTCACCAGTCACACAATTCTGTACTTGCATAGTATTAAAAAAAAACTTTCATATTCAATAGTCTGTGTGATCCTATCACTGTAACACACTGTTGGCTAGTACAGCCAGTCATACCATCTCCATTAAATAGGTTCACTCATTCATCACCATTGAGGTCGCTGATGTGCCAGACATTGCCATGTTTTGAGATTTCAAAGAGAGAAACTCAAATGCCTCTGCTCTTATGTTAATAAAGGATGTCCTTGGGAGTGCATTGTAAGGGGACATTTTACTTGCTACATTTTGTTCGAATTTATATAATAGAAGTTTATCACTTTTTGGTCAGAAAAGAAAAATTAAGGGAAAGAGTTTAATGAGGAGATAGGCATGCAAAATACCAATTATAATGTAATTGTCATCATGAACATATAGACAAAAGTCAATGAACATACAGGAGTTCTAGGACAGGAAGTCAGAGAAGTGGCATTTAAGCTGAGACATGAACGTTGAGTGGAAGTTTGCCAAGTTAATGAAGGGAGAAGGCTATTCAAGCAGAAGCATGAGAAAGCCTGGTATATCTTGAGGGAACTACATGTCATTCAGCATTGTTGGACATAAAGTGATTTAAGTTAAGGCTCATTAGGCAAGCAGGAGCTAGATAATATAGGAATGTACAGAGGTGTTCAGAATTTCCCATAATTGCTCATGGTGCCCATGTTGTGGAGCATCATGATCAGATTTGCAAATTCTGTTGGCGATGTAGATGATAAACCAGAAAACCCAAGGCCGTCAAGTCGATTCCGACTCATAGCAACCCGCACTGGAGTTTCAAGGTGGTAAGTGCTCTGGTGTAGTACCTAAGGCACTTGGCTGCTAACCAGAAGGCTGGTAATTCAAACCCACCAGCCACTCCTCAGAAGGAAGGTTGGGCAATCTACTTCTGTAGTGATACTGCCTCGGAAACCCAAGAGGGGTCACTATGAGTCGGATCTAACTGGAAGGCACATAACAACAACAACAACAACAAATCTTTACGGAAGTAGATTGCCCCATCTTCCTTCTGAGGAGTGGCTGTGGGGTTTAGAACCACCAACCTTCTGGTTAGCAATCAAATGTAGATCATAGGAATTGATAATTTTATGAAAGGCCAAAGCAGTCAGAGCAATGCCAATAACTGAAGTCAGATCTTCTGACCTCACACTTAGTGGATGTTTCATCAAACCATGCTGACTCCTCTATAGTGCAATATATCAAAGGTCCCACTATTTACTGTGTTGATTTGCTAGTGTGAATTTAAACTTTTTACTAAGTGAACGGGGAGAAAATTCACATTATCACTAAGCAACCTAACCTTGTCTTTTATTCCTATTTGCGACGTGCTTATTAAAAGATATTTTCTCTTGAATCTTATCACTTCATCTGCACAGAAAACATTTTATAATTCATTAATTCTTCAGATATCTGCAAAGCATAATTTCCACCCAGCAATTTGCTTCAGGGTCTATACCAAACCCAAACCCATTGCTGTTGAGTTGATTGGGACTCATGGTGACCCCATGTATGGTTACGGAGTATTGTTGAGCGCTATGGGATTTTCTTGGCCGTAATCTTTACAGAAGCACATTGCTAGGCCTTTCTTCCATGGTGCTGCTGGGTTGGTCTGAAATGCCAACCAGTAGCTTAGTAGATGAGCACAAACTGTGCCATTCATGGACCTTTCCCTTTTCATAACTCACACAATTTTTGTTAAGTCTAAATTCTTTTTTTTTTCTTTTCCTGGATTGAGCATTATATCGTTCCTTCCAGTGTTTCTCATAAGATTAAATGATCAAGTCAAAAGATGTTATGGAGAGCAACCTTTAGCAGGAAAGCTTGCTTTCTCCATGAGAAAATACTTACCTTCATTGTGTTTAATCCTCTCTTTGCCTCCACATCTCTGTCCCCAACAGAAAGTGTCAGTCTGCATAATGTACAGTGAGTTGGCCAGTAGGGAATCTTCCACTCGCTGTGACAATAATTTGCTTCCAGATGTTCACTGACCAGAGTCGGTGCTGTCTGGCAGAAGAGAAGAAAGCGCCCTGCACCATAACATCTTCTCTTGGCTTTTCCTACCCAGAGCACAGTCCTATGAATCTGGCAGGACTTGGTCATTAGAATGCCATAGCTCTTCTGAATTCCCCAAATCTTCATGGCTGTGTGACCACCAGACCTTTAATCTGGATCCATCCTAGAGATGGCATCATTTTTCCAACAAAATTCCTACTATTGAATGTCTCTTTGACATTTTTTTCTACTTATTGCTAAACCTTCCCCCTTGACCTTACCCACTTCTAGGGTTAAATTAAAATTTTTAAACTACACTCAGAAACAGAGTCTTTTCTTTGTGCTGTCACTCATTCATTTAACAATATTTTGAGTGCTTGCTATATGCCAGACACCGTGCTAGGGGGACACTATTGAACAAAACAGTCTCTTCCCTTGTGTACCTTCTGATACTAACCCTGATAATAAGGAGTTGTTGTTAGGTGCTATCAAGTAGGTTCTGACTCATAGCAACCCTATGTAGAACAGAACTGCCCAGTCCTGCATCATCCTGACAATTGTTCCCATGTTTGAGACCACTGTTGCAGCCACTGTGTCAATCTGTCTCATTGAGGGTCTTCCTCTATTTCACTGGTCCTCTGTGTTATCAAGCATGACATCATTCTCCACGGATTGGTACCTTCTGATAACATGTCCAAAGTACATGAGTCGAAGTCTCACCATCCTGGCTTCCTGGGGACATTCTGGCTAGTAGGGGGAGGGGGCATTAAAAGTGAAGAACAGCTTGTTACTGAAACTGGAGAGGAAATGGAAGCGTCTACAGTTGCTAACATTGTCACTGATGCATCTTAAGTAAGAAGTTTAAACATATTTTAATGGTTAAATATGAGCATGATTGCTGTTTTCAATGTAATTAAAGGGAAGGCAGTATGCTGCCTCTTAACATATTGCAGAAGGAGCCCTGGTGGCACAATAGTTAAGTACTCAGCTGCTAACTGAAAAGTTGGTGGTTTGAATTCACCAGTGGCTCCACAGGAGAAAGACCTGGCGATCTGCTCCCATAAAGATTTGAAAAACAAAAATAAAAAGAAAGAAACCCACTGCCACTGAGTCAATTCTGACTCATAGTGACCCCCATTGGATTTCTAAGGTTGTAAATTTTAATGGAAATAGATTGCTTCATCTTCCTCCTGTGAGCAGCTGGTGGCTTTTAACCACTGACCTTCACATTAGCAGTCAAATGCTTTACCCACTATACCACCAAAGCTCTTTCCCATAAAGATTACACCCTAGGAAACTCTATGGGGCAGTTCTACCTTCACATGGGGTCACTATGAGTCTGAATCCACTCAATGGTACCTAACAACAACAATATATTGCAGAAGAGTCAGTGAGAATGGGGCCATTTGTTTAAAAGTTAACACGATTAATATAGGAGCAGCTGTGGATATGGTAGAAAGAGTCATGAAGTAGGGTCAGAAGGCTGGATTGCGAATTTAGCACTGCCAATTCCTAGCTATGTGACCTTGGGCTTACCAATTAACTTCTCTAAACCTCAATATCCTCACTGGTAAAATGAAGATCATGTCACCTATTTGAAAGAATTGTTTTGAGGGTTAAATAACACGATATGTGCGCAATTTGGCAGATATTCTCCACATATATATATATATATATATATATATATATATATATATATATATAGAGAGAGAGAGAGAGAGAGAGAGAGAGAGAGACGTAACTCAAGGAAAGGTCTCACATGGTTGTCGAGGTTGGCAAGTCTCAAGCCTGTGGGCCAGGGATCAGGTTGGAGGCTTCTTTTGACTCATATAAAAAGCAAAGGTTGGTGAATTCAAGATCAACTGGTCAGACTATAGGCTACTGACTCATGGGCTGTAGAGGCTGACAAATCCAAGATAGGCAGGTAGGATGACAGGCTGCTGGCTCTCAGGCTGCAGAGGCTGATGAATCTCAGAGCCAGAGATCAGCTGACGAAAAGCCAGTTGCAGGATCCAAAGCAAGCCAATGAACTTTGCCAGAATGTCCATACATACACTGGATGCAAGTTACACTCCCAAGGAAATTCCCCTTACAACTGACTGGAAGATGATTACATCATTGCATAATTACCAAATTATGTGAGTATGTCACTACCAAGCTACATCATTACATAACTGCTAAACCACTGAGAATCATAGCCTAGCCAAGTTGACACATACCTTTAACCATCACAGTTATTTAGATTTAAAAGTTGGAGAATAGTCTTTTAAATGTGGGTTTTAAACCAAAATAATTCATAGGCTTTGTGAAATTACAATAAAATATTATTATATTATTTTATTGAATTATATTGGGGAACTTAAATAAATGATACTGAAATTCAGCTAGAAGAATCATTGGGTGAGAAAAAGAAAAAGATTTAAAAATGTATGATGAAGAAGAACTTGTCTTGTCAATAAATGGTGGTGGGAAAATCTGGTTACTTAAAAAAATTCAATTTAGGTTCTCATCTCTCACCATAAAAATAATTCAAGCTCTGTTAAATAATTTAGTACAAAAGAAAAATAAAATGTAAATATTAGAAAATAATATAGATAAATGTCTGCTTTCTGAATGGGAAAGGATTATATTTTTTAAAATTGTTGCAGATATATAGGTAACAAAACATTTGCCATTTCTACAATCTTCACATGTACAGTTTAGTGACATTATCTATGATCATCATGTTGTTCAACCATCGCCATTAACTCTTTACAAAATTTCCATCATCTAGGAAAGTATTTCTTGGAGCAATAGTATTTCTCTTACATACTGCTGGTGAGATTGTAACTTGGTACAATCATTTAGGAAGGCAATTTTCCCATGTCTTGTGAAATTGAAGAAGCACATACTCTGTGAACTAATTGCAAGTCTAGATATATGCACTAGAGAAACTGCCATTCAGTACATAAGGATATGCACACAGGAGTGTTCACAAGACCATTGTTCAAAATAGCAAATCACAGGAAAAACTCTAAGCATCAAAAAAATAAGAATAAATAAATAAATTGCCAAACAGTCATAAATGGAATCCTATGCAGCAATGGAGAGCTCTGGTGGTACAGTGTTTAAGGCATTCAGCTGTTAACCACAAGGCCAGCAGTTTGACCTACCAGCCGCACTGTGGGAGAAAGACGAGGCAGTCTACTTCCATAAAGATTTACAACCTTGGAAACTCTATGGGGGCAGTTCTACTCTATCTTATAGGTCTCTATGAGTTGGAATCAACCCGACAGCAGTGTTTTTGTTAATATATATGTATATATATATACAGCAGTGAGAATGAATGATTTAAAATATTTGTATAAACATGGCTAAAATTTCAAAACATAATGTTGAGTGAAAAAAAGTTATAGAAAGTACATAGAGTGTAATAGCATCTATGAAAAAGTAATACATACTGGTTAGAAATATATACATATTTAGTACAAATAGGATGTGTTTGAGAACAAAAAGCACTAGATTCAGGGTAGTGAAAACCTCTATGGGAGAAAGAAGGGAATGTGATAGGAATAGTTTACACAAGAGGCGTTGACTGTGTTCATTATGTTTGTTTCTAGAGCTATGTGGTGGCTACATGAGTATTTGTTACATTATTCATTGTGGCTCTTTGTAAGTTAAAAAAGAAAATATTTCCTGAAATAAATTTAAAGATAATACATACCCCTTCTAGAAATTAAAACTATACTTAAATATAAAATTATATCTTCACTGATCATCTCCAAGCCAGCCCATTCCCAAATGTATTCACTGTTAATGGTTCAAAGTATATCCTTCCAGAAAGATTATAGGTATGTGTGTATATATGTACTGTATATGTATTTACATATGCATATATATCTCATACATCAGTTTTTTCTAGTATAAATAATGTAGGTACTGCTTTATGTATCATTCTGCAAGTTGCTTTTTTTCCACTTAATACTCTATTATAGACACCCTTCCATGTGATTACATGAACATCTGTCTTGTAGTTAATGGCTACATGGTATTCCATAGTATGAATGTGCCATAATTTATTTCACTGTCACATAACTGATACATATTTATTGTTGCTTTTAGGAGCCATCAAGTCAGTCCCAACTGATAGTGACACTATAGAACAGAGCGAAACACTGCCCGGTCCTGTGCGATCCTCACGATCCTTGCCATGCTTGAGCCCGTCATTGCAGCCACAGTGTCAATCCACCTCATCGAGGGTCTTCCCCTTTTTCACTGACCCTCCACTTTACCAAGCATGATATCCTTCTCCAGGGACCGGTCCCTTCTGACAACATGGTCAAAGTAGGTGAGACGAAGACTGATCATTGTCTCTTCTAAAGAGCATTCCTTAGTGCTGCACTTCTTGCAGGATAGATTTGTTCATTCATCTGGCAACCCATGGACTTTCGATATTCTCTGCCAATACCACAGTTCAAAAGCACCAATTCTACTACTAAAAACAAAAACAAAAACAAAAAACAAACTCACTGCTGTCGAGTCAATCCCAACTCATAGTGACCCCTCCTTGGGTTTTCAAGGTGGGATCTCTATTGAAGTAGATTGCCCAATCTTCCTTTCGAAGAGTGGCTGGTGAGTTTGAATTGCCAGCCTTCTGGTTAGCAGTCAAATATCTTAGGCACTACACCACCAGAGCTTCCATTCTTTATGGTGATATCCATAATTTGTCATGATGCACACAGTTGAGTGCCTTTGCACAGTCAATAAAACACAAGTAGACATCTTTCTAGTATTTTTGGCTTCCAGCTAAATCCATCTGATGTCAGCAATGATATCCCTCATTTCACGTCCTCTTCTGAATCTGGCTTGAATTTCTGAAAGTTCCTTATCAATGCACTGCTGCAACCATTTTTCAATATCTTCAGGAATATTTCACTTGTGTGTGATATTAATGATACTGTTCAATGATTTCCACATTCTGTTAGATTACCTTTCTTTGGAAGAGGCACAAATGGTGATCTCTCCCAGTAGGTTGACCAGGTAGCTTTCTTGCAAATTTCTTAGCATAAACATTTGAGTGCTGCTAGCACTGCATTGGAGCTCTGGTAGCATAGTACCTAAGGCACTTGACTGCTAACCAGAAGGCTGGTGGTTCAAACCCACCCGCCACTCCTCAGAAGGAAGATGGGGCAATCTACTTCCATAGTGATACTGCCTCAGAAACCCAAGGAGAGATTGCTATGAATCGGGTCTGACTTGATGGCACATAACAACAACAACGACAGCACTGTAACTGTTTGTTGAAAACATCTTAGTGGATATTCCTTGAACTCCTGGAGCTTTGTTTTTTGCCAATTCCTTCAGTGTAGCTTGGACTTCTTCATTCAATACCATTGGTTCTTGATCATCTGCTGCCTCCTGAAATTGTTGAACATCAACCACTTCTTTTTGGTATAATGATTCTGTGTATTCTTTCCCTCTTCTTTTAATGTCTTATGCGTTGTTCAATATTTTGCCCATAGAATCCTTCAATATTGCAACTCGAGGCTTCAATTTTTTCTTCAGTTTTTTAAGCTTGAGAAATGCCAAGGGTGTTTTTCCCCTTTGATTTTCCATCTCCAGGTCTTGGTTCAAAGCAAAGAATACCAGAAAGATGTTTTATTGACTATGCAAAAGCATTTGATTTTGATTGTGTGGATCATAACAAATTATGGGTAATATGGAGAAGAATGGGAATTCCAGAACACTTAACTGTACTCATGAGGAATCTGTACATAGACCAGGAGGCTGGAGCCAGAACAGAACAAGGGGACAATGCATGGTTTGAAATAAAGAAGGGAATGCATCAGAGTTGTATCATTTTACCATACTTATTCAATCTGTATGCTGAGGAAATAATCTGAGAAGCTGGACTATGTGAAGAAGAACATGACATCAGGATTGGAGGAAGAATCATCAACAACCTGCAATACACTGATGACACAACTTTGCTTGCTGAAAGTGAGGATGACTTGAAGTACTTACTGATGAAGATTGAAGAATACAGTCTGCAGTATGGATTACATCTCAACATAAAGAAAACAAAAATCCTCACAACTGGTCCTATAAGCAGCATTACAATAAATGGAGAAAAGATTGAAGTTGTCAAAGACTTCACATTGCTTGGTTCTACAATTGATGCCAATGGAAGCAGCAGTCAGGACATCAGACGACATATATCACTGGGCAAATTGGCTGCAAAGGACCTCTTTCAAGTGATGAAGAGCAAAGATGTCTCCTTGAGGACTAAGGTGTGCCTGACACAAGCCATGGTATTTTCAATTACCTCATATGCATGTGAGAGTTGGACAATGAATAAAGAAGACCAGAGAAAAGTTGAGGCTTTTGAGTTGTGATGCTGGTGAAGAATGCTGAGAGTCCCATGGACTGCCAGAGCTAATACATCTGTCCTGGAGGAAGTGCAGCTGGAATGATTCTTGGAAGGGAGAATGGCCAGATTTTCTCTCACCTCCTTTGGTCATGTTATCAGATGGGACCATTCCCTGGAGAAGGATGTCAGGCTTGGTAAGGTAGAGGGTCATCTTCAATGAGATGGTTTGACACAGTGGCTGTGGCGATGGACTCAAGTATAGCAAGGATCGTGGAGCTGGCACAGGACCAGGCAGTGTTCTGTTCTGCTGTGCATAGGGTCACTATGAGTCGGAGACAACTCGACCATACCTAACAACAACAACAGCAGGTCTTGGTACATTTCATTATAATACTTTACTTTGTTCTCTCGACTTCCCTTTGAAATCTCTTGTTCAGATCTTTCACTTCATCATTTCTCCCATTTGCTTTAGTTACTTTCCTTTCAAGAACAAGTTTCAAAGTCCCTCTGACATGCGCTTTTGCCCTCTCTTCTTTCCCTGTCTCTCTTTTAATGATCTTTTGCTTTCTTCATGTATGATATTCTTGATATCATCCCACAACTCATCTGGTCTTCAGTGACTGGTGTTCAGTGCATCTAATCTATTCTTCAGATGGTCTCTAAATCCAGGTGGTATATAAACAAGGGCATGTTTTAGCTCCCATAGACTTGTTTTAATTTTCTTCAGCTTCAAGTTAAATTTGCATAGGGGTAATTGATTGTATGATCCATAGTTGGTCCCTGGCCTTATTCTGACTGATGATATTGAGCTCTATCACCTTTTTCCACAGATGTACTCAATTTGATTTCTGTGTATTCCCTCTGGTAAGGTCCATGTGAATAGGCACTGTTTATGTTGTTGGAAAAAAGGATTTTCAGTGAATAAGTCATTGGTCTTGCAAAATTCTATCATGTGATCTTCAGTGTCATTTCTGTCACCAAGGCCATATTTTCCAATTACTGGTGCTGCTTCTTTGTTTCCAACTTTCACACTCCAGTCACCAGTAATTATCAATACATCCTGGTTGCATGTTTGGTTAATATCAGACTACAGAAGTTGGTTAAATCTCCAGTTTCTTTATCTTTGGCTTTAATGGTTGGTGAATAAATTTGAATAATATTCATATTCACTGGTTGCCTTTGTGGATGTATGGACATTATCCTATCACTGGCAGCATTGTATTTTAGGATAAATCTTGAAATATTATTTTTGACAATAAATGTGATGTCATTCCTCTTTGTCATTGCTAGCATAATAGACTATATGATTGTCTGATTCAAAATATGTACATATTTAGGTTGTCTCTATTTTGTGTTATTAAAATGCCATAATGAATGTCCCTGGTGAACAGTAAAAGTATTTTTGTATGAATGATTTCCAGGCAAAGGAATTTTTAAGGAAAACACTTTCTAAGAATTTATGCTTAACAATGAAAGAAGTCCTGAAGGAAATATAATATACTTCTCTATGTAAAATCAATATATAATACATTCTTGTAAATAAATCACAAAAGCACTAAAACCCTTTGAGTAAAGAATGCCAATAGACTATTTGCAAAAAAAAAAAAAAAAAAGAAAAGAAAAGAAAAAATGACTGCTAAACACATGGGAAATATTTTAGCTATTCTAACTCTGTAATTAAAGAGATAAGAAGAGTTATAATTAGTGTAATTAGTGTCTTTTTTTTTTTTTTTTTTTTTTGAGGTGCTCTGGTGGTATAGTAGTTAAAGTATTTGGCTGCTAATGAAAAGGTTGGTTCAAACCCACCAGCTGGTCTGTGGGAAAAAGGTGAGGCAGTCTGTTTCCATAAAGATTTATAGCCTTGGAAACCATTTGAGGCAGTTCTACTCTGCCGCATAGGGCCACTATAAGTTGGCATCAACTCATTGGCAGCAGGTTTTTAGTGTCAATTATTTTTTGTCTATTAATTTAATCAATATGAGAAAATGTGCTGTAATGTTGACAATATGGCAGAACTTTATCAAGAACTTAAAAATGTTCACATCTTCAGACTATTAATTCCACTATTATAAATTAATTTTGAGGAAATAAAGTAAGTAGACAACCATTGTGTGCATTTTAGGGCAATTGCTACTTCTCTTCTCTTTCTCCCTCATGGAAACGGCAGAGAGCCCTCAACATCCATTTGATGAACACAACTGATAACCTGAGTGTAGGGGACTGAACCAGTAGTGGGTACCTGCCTAAGCTGGGCCAGCATCCTTTTCTCAGAAACTCTGAACAGCAGTTAAACCCCAAGTTCCGGTTGGTCTCTTGAATGGAGGCAATGCAAACATAGGAGCTTGACTGACCATTTTGTCCCATTTAGCCTGGCCCTCAGAGAAAGTCCCTGTTCAGTGGGAGAGAAAAATGAAGCACAAGCACAACAAAGGGCAAAAGCAAAGGAAAAAGAGGTCTTAGGGTTTCCCAGTTCTATGCTGGCCCCTGCTTGCTGAGGCTGAGTGTGTCCTTGCACAGAATTCTGACAATTTCTCCCTTGAGCTTTCACCAGTAAGTCCCTGGTAAGATTCCTGCTAAAGAGTCCCAATGACACAGTGGTTAGCCATTTGACCCCTAACCAAGAGGTTAGCAGTTCAAACCCACCTCTGTGTGGCAGTTACTTCCTAAACAGTTCTACTCTGTCCTTTAAGGTCACTGTGAGTTGGTGGCAATGGGTTTAGTTTTTTGGTAAAATTCCTGCTAGAAGTTCTGGTGGCACAATGATTAAGCACTAGGCTGTTAACTGAAAGGTTGGTGATTGAACACAGCCACTGGGTCCATGGGAGAAAGACCTGGCAATATGCTGCCATAAAAATTACAGCCTACAAAACCATATGGGGCAGTGCTTCTCTATCACATTTCCCAGTCTGAGTGGGAAATCGAGTAGATGGCCTCTAATAACAAGGTTCCTGCTGCTCCAACTCAGGAGAAGGAATCTCATATGCTACCCAGTGCCTGAATCTCCCAGCACATACAGTGCCAGGAGACGTGCACATGCTCATTTCCAACTCTGAACGTCTACGGTGGAGAAGCATTAGGGGAAGGGAAGCTTAATACTAGTAGAGTACTTATTAGTAAAGTGGAAAGAAAGGATCTATGTGAAGTACTTTGAATAGTTCCTGGCCCATGGTAACACAACCAAACCAAAATCCACTGCCATCAAGTCGATTCTGACTCATAGTGACCCCCATTGGATTTCAAAGGCTGTAAATCTTTAAGTAAGTAGATTGCCCCATCTTCCTTCCACAGAGAGGCTGGCGGATTTTAACTGCCAACCTTCTGGTTATTGGTCAAATTCCTTAGGCACTTCACCACTGGAAGCATACTTTAAAAATAATAATAATAATAATAATAAAAGTGCCAGACCAGGAGTGAAGGAGAGTCCTGACTAAATACTACCTCCTCCTCCCCACCCTGTATTTTCTTTTTCTTTCCATTTTTCTCTCCTACTCGCAGATAGTACACTAAGGTCCCATATTGGCCCTTGATCAAGATGTTAATCTTTTCTTTTTTCTTTTTATTATTAGAACATACAGAGTTTTTATTTATTTATTTTTAATATTTGTATTGTGATTTGGGTGCAAATTTACAAAGCAGATTCATTTTACTCTCAACAGTTCCGGCACATTTGGTTTCACGGCCCGATTACAATCCCAGCCATAAAAAGCTCTCTTCCCCTCTCCTGCCTATGACTACCCCTTCCCTATATTATTCTTATCTGTGTGTTCCTGTCTGTCCAGCTTTCCCTCTACATGAATGCTGCCCTTCTGATGTCTCATGGTTGATTGACTGAAGTGGTACATCTCCCTAGGGCAGGTGGGTATATCTCTCTGGGGTAGGTGTTCTGCTTGTATCTTTCTACTGTTAGACTGAGAGCTAATCCACAGAAGTGAGTCCATTTCCAGGCATGAAGGATAGCTCAGGGCCGTAGTCTCAGGGGTTCCCCCAACCTCTATCCAACCAGAAATTCTGGTCATTTTTGTGGTTTTGAATTTTGTTCTACATTTTTCTTCCCACTCTACCCAGGATCTCCAATTTTGATCCCTTTCTGAGTGATTGGCACTGGTAGCCGGACACCATCTAGTTCTTCTGGTGTCAGGGACGTGAAGGCTGAGGTTTAATTGTTTCCAAATGACTTTGATTTTCTTCACTCTTCTCTGCTCCAGGTGAGATGGGACCAATAGTTGCATCTTAGATGGCTTCTCAAAAGCTTTTAAAACCCCAGTCACTACTCACCAGAGTAGGATGTAGAACAGGATTTTTTTTTAATGTACTATGTTGTGCCAATTGAGCATGATGTCCCCCGAGACTATGGTCCCAAGGCTACAGGCCCAGTGATCTCTCTCAAGGGTTGTCTCTGAGAAGCTACTCCAACCTTGTGCTCTGTTACTTCTGCAATGTATGTAGATGATTTTGTATCACAAGTACATGTGTAAGACTATCTTCAGCCACATCTGTCCTGAGTCTTGGGTATATTCTTGTTTTTCTACCCCCACCTGGTCTTCTCCCCTGTCTGTATATTTACCCATAGCCAAGTGTTTACTGCCACTGGTAATGCAGTAGTGTGCATGTATAGTAGTTGCCTCTGTTGTCTGTATCTTTTGTGTGGGTTTCTGTGTCCTTCCTTTCCCCATTGTCACTGTGCTAGTCACACATTCTTGCCATACCACCCCTCCCCTTACCCAAATCAACATGTGACCCCCAACTAGTTAGAAATTTTTTCTCTCCTTCCCTCCCATTCTTGGTAACAAATAAACAAAGTTTCCTTCCATATATAAACTTTTTCCTTGACTTTTTACAATATTTGTCCTTCTGTGATTGACTTATTTTACTCAGCATAATGTCCTCCAAATTCATCCATGTTGTGAGATGATTCGTGGATTCTTCACTATTCTTTGTTTCTTATGTTCATAGTATTTCATTGTGTGAACATGCCATAGTTTGGTTATCTATTCATCTGTTGATGAGCACTTAGGTTTTTTTCCATCTCTTTGCTATAGTAAATTGTGCTGCAGAGAACATGGGTGTGCATATGTCTATTTGTGTCCTGGATCTCACCTCTTTAGGATATATTCCTAGTAATGGAATTGCTGGATCAAATGTATTACTATTCTCAAAAATTTAAGATTATGTCACACTGTTTTCCACAATGGCTGGACCATTTTACAGTTCCATCAGCTGTGTAGGAGAGTTCCAATCTCTCCATGCCCTCCCCAACATTTATTATTTTCTGCCTTGTTGAACTTTGCTATTATAGCTCAGGTGAGATGACATCTGTGATAGTTGGAGCTGGGTGTCAACTTGGCTGGACCCCAGTTCTGTGTGGTTATTCCCATGATGGGATTGGATGACTGTGTTCTGAGTGGCCAGTCTGTTCAAGGGGAGTTTCCCTAGGGGTGTGGCCTGCTTCCAGGATATCCAGGGACATCCAGGAAAGAGAGACATTCTTCTGTGAATCAGGATTCTGTTGTGCTGCCTACAACTGTCCATGAGTAAGCAGTTCACCATTTGGCCTGGAGATCTTGGATTTGTCATTCGTTGGAGTCAACATCTGGTGTACTGCCTGCCAGCCTTGAGCTTCTCGGCCTCTGCAGGGAAAAGCCTCCAGCCTGATGTTTGCTCCAGGGACTTTGCACTGCCAGCTTCTATATGTTTGTGAGCCATTTTCCTAAGATAAATTTCTCTCTCTCTTTATATATATACAATCTTTGCTGGTTTTTGTTTATCTAGAGAATGCAGTCTAACACAACATCTTATTGTTGTTTTGATTTGCATCTCTCTAATGGCTAATGATCATGAGTATTTCCTCATGTGTTTATTGGCCACCTGTATATCTTCTTTAGTGATGTGTCTATTCATGTCCTTTGCCCATTTTTGAATTGGATTGTTTGTCTTCTTGGTGTTGAGGTATTGAAATTTTCTATAAACTTTACAGATAAGTTCCTTGTGAGATTATGTCATAGCCAAATATTTTTTCCCAATTTGTAGATTGTCTTTTTACCCTTTTGGGGAAGTCTTTTGATGCACGTAAGAATTTAAGTTTTTAAAAGGTCCCAGTCATCTAGTTTCTCCTACACAGTGTGTACATTTGGGTTATGCTTGATAGTCTATTTATGCCATAAATTAGGGGCCCTAGATTTGGCTCTATTTTATCTTTGATTAATTTTATGATTTTGGGTTTTACATTTAAGTCTTTGATCCAACTTGAGTTTGTATTTGTGTATGGGGTTAGGTATGGGTCTTGTTTCATTTTTCTGAGTGTATCCAATTTTTCTAGCACCATTTGTTGAAGAGGCTATCTCTACACTACATAATAGGTTTTAGACCTTTGTCAAAGATCAGCTGTTTATGGATCTATTTCTGGGTTCTCAATTCTGTTCCATTTTGACCATAACATCATTTTTATTATTATTATTATTATT
>NW_006921824.1:5070116-5093790 GCF_000298275.1 Orycteropus afer afer | reverse complement strand
TTAGTCCAATTCTGTATCCTTCCCTTCAAGGCTCAGGGGTCCAAGATTATCTTCTGTGTCTGTGTTAATTGGTTTCCCTTTTCTTTGTTGAAGAGGGTCTTTGCAGTCCTTCTGCCTAGTCTGCCATCTTGCCGGAAGCCCATTTTGACCATAACATCTTGATTACTACAATGATCACCTTTATTATTGTTTCTTTTTATTTATTTTATTATTGTTTGGGTGGAAGTTTACAGAGTATATTAGTTTTCCATTCAACAATTTGTATACATTTTGCTTTGGGACATTTGTTGCAGTCCTAGAGTGATAATTCTTATTTAAAGAGCAGGTGGTTTGGTGGTTAAGGCATTTGGTTGCTAACCAAAAGGTGAGCAATTCAAACCCAGCAGGCACTCTATGGGAGAAAGATGAGGCAGTCTGCTTTCATAAATATTTACAGCCTTGGAAACCCTATGGAGCACTTCCACTCTGTCCTATAGGGTACTATGAGTTGGAATCTACTCAGTGACATGGGTTTGATTTTAGTTTATATCTCATTTACATTTGAATTGCCCCAGAGCACCAAGTACGTATTGAAATGGTTGGAATGAAGGAAGAAGGGGATGATTAAATAAAATAATAAAGATTTTGTTAGGAAATTCTCCTATATTACGTGTTTAAGACTTACTGAAATGTCCTGACTGTGTGATGATAATGATTTCCCCTCAAGTTGAGCATTTACCATACTTTACCTATTCAATCTGTTGAATTTTTAGGTAATTATAACATTTTTCCTCTTAAGGGTCAAGACAGCTGGCATTTTTTTCCTTTGAATGAGTCTCTTCCAACCCTTGTTTTTCAAAAGTACTTTTTCATAAATACTTTGTTCCAGTTGCCTACTAGTTTGCTACCTGGGTCACCAACCTTCAAAATCTGTAGATATAAGTTTTCTTGACTTAGAAAAACCATTAAACAGAACATTTCCAAATACTGGTGATCATACTGCCTCTATCCTTCTTTTCAAAGCTCTTTAAATCTAAATTCTCCACAAATCTACCTTGCTTAAGAAGAAAGTTGATTTGGATCCACACTATAATTTTCCTCTACCAGCAAAATTCTCACCAAAGAAAGAATGGGGGCTTCTTTGTATATTTGGAAAGAGACTTAAACATCCAGGGAAAAAGGTTAGAAAGGCTTCACATGTTTTATGTATTCTACACAGCACTATATACAACCCAACCTGTATACAGGATTTCCAGAAAAAGGCAGTGAGATAGTTTAGAAATTCAGTGCCTAACTTCTATCCTAATCTTGCCCAAGACCTACCATTTATTAGATGTGTGATCTTGGGAAAGAAACTTACATTTTCTGTTCCTCAGTTTCTGCATCTGTGAAGTGGGTTATAGTATCTACATCAATAGGTTAATCTGAGGATTAAACAAGATACTAAATGTGAAGTGTCTGCCTCATAAGTATTCAGTGAATGAGAGTTCATATTGATGATGATTGAAGACTTGGTTTACTGTTTCTACATTCTCTATATTATGACTTTGTATAAGACATTTAACCTCTGTGTCTTATTAGTCTTTCCATCTATGAAATGGAGAATATTTACAACCCCTGTATTAAATTTCTTAGACACATCCTTTTGACTGGGGAAGAGCTGACTCCTTAGAATAGAGACCATCTTAAAGATATGGATAGAGTAAAGCTTTCAGGACCTCCATTGACTGATGTGGCATGACTCAACATGAGCAGAAACAGATGCAAACATCCATTAATAATTGGAACATGGAATGTACGAAGTATGAATCTATAAAAATTGGAAGTTGTCAAAAATGAAATGGAATGCATAAAGATTGATATCGTAGGCATTAGTGAGCTGAAATGGACTGGTTTTGCCATTCTGAATCAGACATCTACTATGCCCGGAATGACAAATTGAAGAGGAATGGTGTGGCATTCATCGTCACAAAGACTGTTTCAAGATCTATCCTGAAGTACAATGCTGTCAGTGATAGGGTAATATCCATATACCTACAAGGAAGACTAGTTAATACTACTATTATTCAAATTTATGCACCAACCACCAAAGCCAAAGACGAGGCTATTGAAGATTTCTACCAACTTCTGCAGTCTGAAATTGATCGAACATGCAATTAAGATATGTTGATTATCACTGGTGACAGGAATGCAAAAGTTGGAAACAAAGAAGAGTTACCAGTAGTTGGAAAATATAGCCTTGGTGATAGAAATAACGCTGGAGATCGCATGATAGAATTTTTCAAGACCAACAACTTATTCATACAAATACATTTTTTTAACAACATAAGTGATGACTATACACATGGACTTCACCAGATGGAATACACAGGACTCAGATTGACTACATCTGTGGCACGAGGTGATAGAGAAGTTCAATATCTTCAGCCAGAACAAGTCCAGGAGCTGATTGTGGAACAGACTATCAACTGCTCGTATGCATGTTCAAGTTGAAGTTGAAGATAATTAAAACAAGTCCATGAGAGCCAAAATATGACCTTGATAATATCCCTTCTGAATTTAGAGACCATTTGAAGAATTGATTTGATGTATTGAACACCAGTGACTGAAAACCAGAAGAACTGTGGGATGACGTCAAGAACATCATCCATGAAGAAAGCAAGAGGTCATTAAAAAGAAGAAGGAACAAAAGACCAAAATGGATGTCAGAAGAGACTCTGAAACTTGCCCTTGAGCAGAGAGTAGCTAAAGCAAATGGAAGACATGACAAGATAAAAGAGTAAAACAAAATTTCAAAGAGCAGCTCAAGCAGACAAAGTCAATTACTATAATAAAACGTGCAAAGACCTGGAGTTAGAAAACCAAAAGGGAAGAACACGCTCAGCATTTCTCAAGCTGAAAGAACTGAGGAAAAATTTAAGCCTCGAGTTGCAATATTGAAAGATTCTATGGTCAAAATATTGAATGATGCAGGAAACATCAAAAGAAGATGGAAGGAATACCCAGAGTCATTGTACCAAAAAGAACTGGTCGATGTTCACCCATTTCAGGAAGTGGCATATGATCAAAAACTAATGGTATTGAAGGGAGAAGTTGAAGCTGCGCTGAAGGAATTGGTGAAGAACAAGGCTCCAGGAATTGATGGATTATCCATTGAGATGTTTCAGCAAATGGATGCCTTGCTGAAGGCACTCACTCGGTTATGCCAAGAGATTTGGAAGACAGCTACCTGGCCAACTGACTGAAAAAGATCCATATCTGTACCCATTCCAAAGAAAGGTGATCCCACAGAATGTAGAAATTATCAAACAATATCATTAATATCACATGCAAGTAAAATCTTACTGAAGATAATTCAAAAATGGTAGTAGCAGTATATTGAGAGAGAGCTTCCAGAAATGCAAACTGCATTCAGAAGAGGATGTGGAACAAGGGATATCATTGCTGATGTCAGATGGATCTTAGCTGAAAGCAAAGAATACCAGAAAGATGTTTACTTATGTTTTATTGACTATGCAACAGCATTCGATTGTGTGGACCATAACAAATTGTGAATAACGTTGAGAAGAATGGGAATTCTAGAACATTTGATTGTACTTATGAGGAAACTGTATATAGGTTGTTGTTGTTGTTATGTGCCGTCAAGTTGGCCCCGACTCATAGCGACCTCTCCTTGGGTTTCCGAGGCAGTATCACTACGGAAGTAGGATTGCCCAACCTTCCTTCCGAGGAGTGGCTGGTGGGTTTGAACCGCCAGCCTTCTGGTTAGCAGTCAAGTGCTTTAGCCACTATGCTACCAGAGCTCCCGTATATAGATTAGGAGGCTGTTATTCGAACAGAACAAGGGGACACTATATGGTTCAAAATCACGAAGGGAGTGTGTCAAGGATGCACCTTTTCCCCATACTTATTCAATCTATATGCTGAGCAAACAACCCAAGAAGCTGGATTATATGAAGAAGAACATGACATCAGGATTGGAGGAAGACTCATTAACAACCTGTGATATGTAGATGACCAAACTTTGCTTGCTGAAACTGAGGATAACTTGAAGCACTTACTGATGAAGATGAAAGACTACAGTCTGCATTATGGATTACACTTCAGTATAAAGAAAACAAAAATCCTCACAACTGCTGTGATAAACAGCTTCACGGTGGATGGAGAAAAGATTGAAATTGTCAGGGATTTCATATTACTTGGCTCTACAACCAACACCAACGGAAGCCGCAGTCAAGACATCAGACAATGTATTGCATTGAGTGAATCTGCAGCAAAGGACCTCTTTCAAATGATGAAGAGCAAGGATGTCTCTTTGAAGACTAAGGTGCGCCTAACCCAAGCTATGGTATTTTCAATTGCCTCTTATGCATCTGAGAGCTGGACAATGACTAAGGAAGATCGAGGAAGAGTTGATGCTTTTGAGTTGTGGTGTTGGAGAAGAATGCTTAGAGTACCATACTGCTAAAAGCACTAAGAAATCTGTCCTGGAGGAAGTGCAGCTGGAATGCTCCTTGGAAGTGAGAATGGCCAGACTTCATTTCACCTATTTTGGTCATGTTGTCAGAAGGAACCATTCCCTGGAGAAGGATATCATGCTTGGTAAAGTGGAGGGTCAATGAAGAAGGTAAAGGTCCTCAAGGAGATGGATAGACAGTGGTTGCAATGATGGGCTCAGGTATAGCAAGGATTGTGAGGCTGGCATAGGACCGGACAGTGTTTTGTTCTACTGTGCATAGGGTCGCTATGAGTCAGTGACGGCTTGACGGCACCTAACAACAACAACAACAACAGATATATCCCTAGCAAATAAAGATTTTAAAACGGAGGTAACTATTGCAAAGTGTGAAGAGGCTCAGCTCTTGCAAGAATTGAGTTTAAATTGTGGTTCTAATAGTTATTATCTATGTGACATCAGACAACCTCCTTAATCTTTAGTTTTGTGGTTTATAAAATGGAAATAATATGTTCTACAGAGTTAAGACTCAATTTAAATAATGCCTATAAAAGGGGACTGATTTGCTATGCACATTTGCCATTGTCACTACAAGTCCCATACAAGATTGCATGTGTAGTCCTTAGGGTTTATCTTGCTGTAGTAACAGTGTCCTCAAAATGAAAAGTTCTCACCCTCTTTTCATTGTCTTGTCTCTTTAAAACATTTCAGCAGTGGTTATCCTATGTTCATAGATTTTATCCCAATTTATTGATATCTTAGCAACAATGTTCTCTGTCTATGGTAGAGTGAGCACCCTGAATGTAACATTTAACTATAGGCTGCATTTTCTAAAAATGTGGACTTGGTGTTTCAAAGGACACAGTAAAAATAACCTACTTTAAAAGCAGCAGCCAGTTTGCTAAAGGCGGCTGATTTTCATGTTTGGTAGGTCACTGCACTGTTCTCTCCTCACATGGCTGTGTTCTAGGAGGACTTCAACAACTCTGCAAATATAATCCCTAGCACTTTGAGTCTGAACTTAAATAAATAAATAAATCAGACTTCTTGATTAATTGCATTCAAAAAGAATTTTTGGCAGGACCGCTTTAAATGATTTCCTTTTATTCTTAAACTAAGATTTCGTCTAGTTTATTCTTCAGAATACCTCAGATTCAAGTCCAAAGTGTCAACCCAGCTGACAGGGGTTAACTGACTTGCTTGTGCATCATTAATCAGGATTCTGTTGGGTCTAAGTTATAGAAATCCAACTCCAACATAATTTAAACAGAAAAAAGGGAATTTATTGTCTTATATAACTGAAACTAGTTTCAGACATAACTGAATTCAGCGGTTCTGATTATGTTGTGGGTACTCGGCATTAGTCAAAATTTCTTCCACAGTATTAGCTTCCTTCAGGATGGGAAAGGGAGAAGGGAAATGGTTATAAGCAGCTCCAGCTTGTATAATTTTTATGGCGTATGATCCAAGAGGAGGAGAGGTCTCTCACGCCCAGCGTTCAAAGAGAACATTTCAGGGAAAATTCAGTTGATACACTTAGATTATGTACCCATCCCTCTGGGAGAAGGGAAGAGGAAAACACTGGATTGACAGTCCTACCAAGATCTCAGGAGCTCTGGTAGCATAGTGCCTAAGGCATTTGACTTTTAACCAGAAGGCTGGCGGTTCAAACCCACCAGCTACTCCTCGGAAGGAAGGTTGGGCAATCTACTTCCATAGTGGTACAGCCCGGAAACCCAAGGAGGGGTTGCTATGAGTCGGGTTCGACTCTACGGCACATAACAACAACCAAGATCACATGAGAAAGGGCTGTGGCTCTCAAAGGAAAAAAATGTGTGTGGGGAGATAGCCATTGCACCGAGGCTACCAGTACCGGTTGTCATGGAGTTAATTCTGACTCCGTGTGTGTCAGAGTAGATCTGTGTTCCATAGGATATCCAATGGCTGATTTTTTTTGGAGGCAAATTTCCAGGCCTGTCTTCTGAAGTGCCTCTTGGTGGACCTGAACATTCAACCTTTTGGTTAGCAATTGGGTGTATTAACCATTCCCTCCAACCAGTACTAGACCATGATTAAAGGCAGAGTTAGAATTAGAGATGAGAAATTCAGTCCCAGCGCAGTTCTCTTTTCTTGTCCTAAAGGTAACAGTGGAGAAAGGAAGTAAGTAAGCTTACAGCAAAATAAGTTCAAGCCTCTTTTAAAGGAGTAAATGAAATGTACTCCTTTAAAATGAAGAAAAAGCTCTGAAAGGATGTTAAGTCAAATAACCATTTTTACTTCCTAGAAGTATATGGATATTGTAAAATGCAAAGCCCTGCTATCGCTAATGAATGCTTCCACACACATTCTGTAATTCAGTGTGGAAGTGGATGGAAAGGCATGCCTCTGTTTTCCCTGCTCCTTGTTTTCTTCCTGTCACAATGGATTGTGCTAGAATAAAATTTTGTGGGGGAGAAAAAAGACAGAAACCTTTTTATTGAAAAGTGTCTAGATGGATAAAAGTAATAAAAATAGGGAGGAAGTGGGTGATTATGGTAATACCTAATATTTATTGAGCAGTTAACTTATGCCTAACACTTTACTAAATGCCTGTTGTTGTTGGTTAGGTGCCATCAAGTTGGCTCCAACTCATAGCGATTTTATGTACAACTGAACGAAACACTGCCTGCTCTGGCACCATCCTCACAACTCTTGCTATGCTTGAGCCCATTGTCACAGTCACTGTGTCAATCCATCTTGTTGAGAGTCTCCCTTTTTTGCTGACCGTCTACTTTACCAAGCATGGTATTCTTCTCCAGGGACTGGCCCCTTCTGACAACATGATCAAAGTACGAGAGAGAAAGTCTGATCATTCTCACTTTTAAGGGACACTCTGACTGTACTTCTTCCAAGACAGATTTGTTTGTTGACTTAAATGAATAACCTCATTTAAATCTATTGACTAACCTATGAGTTAGGAATTATTAGGCTGCTTGGTTATAGGCAAAGAAACCAAGACTCTGAGTGGTGAGTAATTTGCCCCAGCTACTAACTGTTAATCCTGGTATGTCTAATTCCTGGACCTGTGTTTTCAGTATTATGCTTACATTTAGATAGAGCTTTAAGTTAATTTAAGGAGCTCTGATGGCCTAGTGAGTAACGCAGTTGGCTGCTAACCAGAAGGTTGGTGGTTCAAACCCACCAGCTGCTCTGTGGGAGGAAGATGAGGCAATTTACATCCTTAAAGATTTACAGCCTTGGAAACCCAATGGGGGTTGCTTTGAGTTGGAATCAACTCAATGGCAGCGGGTTTAGTTTGGGTTTTAAGTTCATTTAACTGTGTAATTCGACTATTTTACCAGCAAAATTATTGTTTGTGGTACACTATTTTGTGTTTTATTCTATATGAAGTATAGTGCACTGAAGCTGGCTTTCTCTGTTCTCTTTTCTTTTCCTTTTTTCCCCCAACTTCTTTCCCATAAGTTCCAGCTTCTCCCTGCCTCTCTGCCTTGATCCATCAGTGACATAGGGCCTGTCACTAGGGACAGTGCAAAGATCTTCTGGTAGCCATTGCTGGACTGCAGCTCTAACTGCTAAGTAGGTAAATGGAGCACTAAGACATTTTAAATCTTAAGCAATAACTATGCACATTAATCACATGGGAAGCCATGAAAAAGCTACAACTCTTGAAGCATATCTGAAAACATAAGTGTAAATTGTGACCCAAGAAAATGTCAGCGGTGAGGATGTTTCCTATGTAGATGAATGTGGCTCAAAGAAATAATATGACACCAAAAATCCCTTGTCTACTTATGCTGTGTATATACTCCCTTTTCCTGAGTCTATAGCTTCCTCAGTGTTTTTTTGATTCTTTCCTCTTTGCCCACAACCTGCTTCATGTTGTTCTACTTCACCATACACACAACCCAAATTGGGCTATTGTATCTCTGATGATGTCTTATCAGCACGAGTCTTTTCCTCCTCTACTTACTGGTTGATAAATGGCTGTATGACGTCTGCCTTAAGCCCTTCTTAAGTTCAACAGTCAGCCACTATTTGATAGTCTCTGTCATCTAGTTTCATCATATGGCCAGCCCACCAATAGATTCATGATAAACTCAGCTTTGACATTTAGGAAGTGAATGCTTTCATCTGATAGCAATGCACTGTGTTTTGTCACTTGATAATGACCTCCCAGATGGCTATAATGTATTTCTTTTTGTATGATCCAGAGTATCAGTTTCCAAACTTTTTGGGTGACACATCCCTACCAGTATGATTTTTTTGAGCTTATTCTTCTAAACATATGTATTTAAAAAGTAAATACATATTCTTCCATAATTAGCTAATAATTCAATCACAATATACCATCAGGATGAAGTTCATTGTTAATGATACCAAAAAAACCAAACCAAACCTGCTGCTGTCAAGTTGACTCCAACTCTGACTCATAGTGACCTTACAGGACAGAATAGAACTGCCCAGAGGGTTTCCATGGCTGTAAATCTTTATGGATGCAAACTGCTACATCTTTCTCCCATGGAGAGGCCAGTGGGTCCCAACTGCCAACCTTGTGATCTGCAGCTGAGTGCTTTAAACACTGTGCCACCAGGGCTCGTTATTGTTAATGATGTTGTTGTTGTGGTTAGGTGTTGTCGAGTTGGTTCTGACTCCTAGTGACCCTATATACAACAGAGCAAAACACGGCCAGTCCTGTGCCACCCTCACAATTGTTGCCACGGTTGAGCCCATCGTTACAACCACTGTGTCACTCCAGCTCACTGAGGGGCTTCCCCTACTTTCCCAAGCATGATAGCCTTCCCCAGGAACATAAATCCACATTTCCCACTATATTCTTGATGATTTTGATAGTTTTAGTCAAATTTGCATTGGTTTCCTTAGACTGTTGTTTTAGTTTTGAAACGTGGCTGTTGAAGATCTTACTAGGTAAAGTGTCAATTCTGCCATTTATTTTTTTCTCCTCTGGTTTCTTTGCAAAACACTCTTGTAAAGTCACTTGTCTATTTTTTATGGTTAGGAGGTTAATTAGATAATATATCAGTCAATCCACTTAACCGAACGCAGCAAACTGCAGTAAGTCACAACATATTGACAGAGACTGACTGGCTGGGACCACAACTGCCAACCCTGGGGCACTGGTAACTTGCAGTTTTCTTGGAAGACACCTCCTATGCCACTGCAGGCCAATTGACCACGGACCCGTGAACTGAGCACAGAGCAGCTTGTTCTGTCTGTAAATTATTAGTCAAGCTTAATGTCATTCCTTTTAATATAGAATTATGCATAAATAGCTGTCTTCATATTTTCTTCACCTGCATCCCACATGGATTGCCCTGCACAATGTCTGGAGTGCACACCCCTGTGGGATGCCTAGATTCCCTTTAGAGACCATTGGTCTACACAAAATTTCTTGAATAGACAAGGATGTTTCCACTTATAAAGACCTGCTTATTTCAGAGGAGACTTTGTGGCACAGTGGTAAAGCGCTTGGCTGCTATCTTAAAGGTCAGCAGTTTGAACTCACCAACTGCTCTGGGAGAAAGATGTTAGAAGTCTGTTTCTTTAAAGATTTACAGTCTTGGAAAGCCTATGGGCCAGTTCTATAGAGTTGCTATGAGTCAGAATTGATTCAATGGTAGTGGGTTTAGTTTTGGTTTCAGTTATTCAGCCATTTTATAGAAAATAAAATGATTTTGAAATGAATTGTCCTTATAGAGATCTATAATTTGCAAGCAAAGTCCCCACTCTACTAAATGTGAAATGTTCTAAGCAACAGCTGTGAGCATTTCCAATGTGCACTACTCTTTAATGACTCAGTTGTTGCCAAGGGAAATTGAGTTGGCTTCAAAATCTTCCTTGGTTTGAATTCTGCATTTACCCTTAATCCAAGAGTGAGTAAATATGTTTCTGCTTGGCTGGGACACTTTACTTTCATGAAGGATGGAAATTGAGATGTGGAAATAGAAGTTTCTTGAGGGTAGGAACTAGATGGGTGGTTTCCTCTACAGTTTTATAGGACCTTATGGTGATGAAGAGTTGCTGGTGGTACAAATGGTTAATATGTTCAGCAGCTATTCAAAAAGTTGGAGGTTAGATAGGCTGAATGATCAGGCATGTTTAGGCAAACGGGAATATATCCATGGCCATATATAAGGTTGTTGTTGTTGTGTGCCATCGAGTCGGCCCCGACTCATAGCGACCTCTCCTTGGGTTTCCGAGGCAGTATCACGACGGAAGTAGGATTGCCCAACCTTCCTTCCGAGGAGTGGCTGGTGGGTTTGAACCGCCAGCCTTCTGGTTAGCAGTCAAGTGCTTTAGCCACTATGCTACCAGAGCTCCTATATATAAGGTTGCCAGACAATATTTCTATGTATGTATTTGCATGTACTGTAAGAATATCCAATATATGATAGAGCTAACAAGGGGCAAAGTTATGGTAACTTCTTGGCCACAGCCAACCATGCTGAGGGAGCAAGTAGTTGGACCTGTGGGCTCAGGACCATGGTCACAGGGGACATCAAGCTCAACTGGCATAACATACTGCACAAAAACATTGTTCTACATCCTACTTTGGCGAGTAGTGACTGGGGTCTTAAAAGCTTGCACGCAGCCATCTAGATGCAGCAATTGGTCTCTCCCTGTTCAAAGCAAAGAAGAATGAAAAAAACCAAAGATGTATGGAAATAATCAGTCCAAGGGACTAGTAGACCATGTGATCCTCAGCCTATATGACCATGAGACCAGAAGAAATAGATGGTGCTCGGCTACCACTGTCAACCACTTAGAAAGGGATCAATGCAGGAGATTCTGGATAGAGTGTGGAACAAAAGTCAAAATCATAAAAAAGACCAAGCTTACTGGTCTGGTAGTTCCTGGAGAGACCCCTGAGACTAAAGCCCTAGTTACCTAGGTCTGGAACTGAGCCAATTCCTGAACCTTCCAGCCAAACAACAGACAGGCATATAGGGTGAACATTTACATCAAGTAGATACATTCCTTAGAATGATTAATCATAGGAGAACAAGAGGGCAGTATTTATACAGAAATATAGCTCAGGAGGCAGGAATGCATAGGAAAGAAGGACAAAGCGAAGACTACAAGGAGGAAGAGGGAAGAGAGCTGTTATATTGTGGGGAATTGCAGTCAGTGTTATGAAACAAAATGTGTATGAACTGCTGTATGGAAAATGAATTTGCTCTGTAAACTTTCACCCAAATCACACACACACACACACACAGACAGCACCCCCCCCCCCAAAAAAAAGGTTGGAGGTTGGAGTTCACCCAGAGGTGCCTTGGGAGAAAGGGCTGGTGAACTACTTCTAAAAAGTCAGCCACTGAAAACCCTGTGGAGCACAGCTCTGACACACAAGGGGTCACCATGAGTTGGAGTTAACTGGACAGCAACTGGTTTGGTTTGTTTTTGAGGTGATGAACTTTATCAGAGAAAAACAGGCACTGTTCATACAGTGGCCAATCATTTGGAATCAGTAAGGGAAACCTACTTCCCTCTAAGAGAGCCATCTTTCCTTGTTTCCTATTTTAGTTCAGGGCTGGAATATTTTTCTTTCCTGGCACAAAATTATCTTTCTACTCAAGAGCCTTATCTGGGAGTGTACACAGAAATTTGCAACACTTGAGTGACACAAACAAGAAAAACACAATGCATTTGTTGTCAGGTGTACATATGATGCCTAATTTGTATATAGTTCTATCACCTAATTATAGGAGCTCTGGTAGCATAGTGCCTGACACTTGACTGCTAACCAAAAGGCTGGCGGTTCAATCCCACCAGCCACTCCCCAGAAGGAAGGTTGGGCAATCTACTTCCTAGTGATACGCCTCGGAAACCCAAGGAGGGGTCGTTGTGAGTCAGACTCCACGGCAAATAACATATCACCTAATTATATAGAAAACATCTAACGCTGAGATTAAAAAAAAACTGGGCTACAGAAAGACACACTCACACATACAATATATTAATATAAAAAGAAAAAATTGTGGACGCATACTTAAAATATTAACAGTAGTTATGCCTGGGTTGACATATTATGAGTGCTTTTTTCTTTTTTCATTTTCTAAGTTTTGAACAACTGGTACTCTAATGTTTGTGGTTAGCATTTCTTCCTGTTTCTCTTAAAAAACGTATGTAGCGTGTATTCAAATAAGTAACAGCTCAAGAGCATTCTCTGGAAAAACACTATTTGGTCCAGGGCTCACCAAGGATACAAACACCTATTTTATCATTTGTTTATAGCTCAGCTTCTTCATAAACTCTTTCGAATACACGTTGCCAATTAAAATCCTGCAAGTTTCTAGTCAGGAGTTGGGTCTCTTCCGGTTGATATGAATAAATAATTACTGAGCGTGGCGACAGCGTTCCACTTGCATAGCTATACGAGCGCTGACCTCATCCAGCTTTGCAGGAGCTTCAGGGATACCCAAAATAGAGGTTTAGGGGAAGGTAGGTGCGGTTGTTACTCAAGCCTTGGCTAGGGCACAAGGGTTCAGATTTCGGTGTCCGGCCTCCTACAAGATTCAGCGGTGAGCAACTTCTGGGGGTTTCGCAGCAGGCTGCAGCAAAAAAAACACGGTCGCAGAGACGTGGGAGGGGGAATCTTGTTTCTTTCTTCGCAGTGCTGGGTCCCATCGAGAGTGGTTCCCGTAAACCCAGAAGGGTCACGCCCGGCAGTGAAGGGGGCGGAATCAAGGCCTAAGGGGCTCCTCCACCCTTAGCCGATCCTTGCCCACGGAATCCTCTGGCTGTAGATGACAGATGCCCAAAGACTCCGCACTGCGCGGAAACCTGTCCCACTGGTTTAAGGAGATCCTCTCAGGCCTAGCAGTTGCTACGACTCCCTACTTCACCCTACCCAAGCGCCTGGCGGAAGCAGCCGTAGCGCAGCCGGAGATCGCGGCTTCATCCGGGTCCCTCAAGCCTCGGCCCAATCCTCGCCTTCCTCTCTTCCCACCTTCCCGACACTCCGCCTCCCTCCCCCCGCCGCCAATCCCGGTTCAGTTCTCAACCGAACATGCTGGCATGGGAGTGAAGGGGCATACCGCCCAATAAGGCCTCGCTTCCCTTTTGAAGCCCCCAATGGACGGGCGCCGCAGGCGGGCACTGCAGGCCAGAAAGTTCGGTTGCGTGTGTGCCATGGACTCAGCCGCCCGGTGATATTGACAATAGGAGAGAGAAAGGGACATTGACGGGGACCTACCGCGGGTACCAAACGGCGGCTCTGGCAGCGGCGGCTCAAGCTCCAGCGGCTCCTCCTCCTTCGCCTTCCTCCTCCTCCTGCTGCGGAGCCAGTCTTCTTCCCTCCCTTCCCCCCTCCCCACGTCGTCGCCGCCGCCGCCGGGTCCGAGGCAACGAGCAGAGGCGCCGCCCGCCGGGAATGTGAGCGAGGAGCCACCGGCGGAGCCGCAACGGGGTCGGTGCCGATTTGATGGGACGGGTCCGCGGGGGAGGATCGTGAGGCCGCCGCCGCTGCCGCTGGAGAGCTGAGATTCAGGTCCGGCCGTGAGGCCTAGAGGCGCCGCCGCCGCGGAACCGGAGGGACGCCGCGCCGGACAGCCGTCGCCCCGGACTCCCTGCCGCTGCCCTGACCTCCCCCTGCACGTCCAGGTCGCGCCGCCCGCCCCCGCTGCGGCCCCCTTCGCCGGCTCCCGCCCTTCGAAAGCACAGATCATCTTCGGATTCTTCCTCAGAAGCTTCAAGGTAACTTCGTCTCTCCAGTACCGCGGCTCGCCCGTTTCCTTTTCTCCTCCACAACCTCCTGTGGAACCTGAGAAGCACTGGTCCCTGGAAGGCCTGGCCCGGGAGAGCGAGGGGTGCGGTGGGGTGGAGTGCCAGAAAGGGAGCCCCGGTGCCACTTGTCTGATTTACCTGAGAATGCTTCTGATGCCTCCCGCTTCACTCTGTCCTCACTGTCCTTTTTCTTTAATGTACGGAATTGGAGGTGTATTCTTGGTCCCCTGTGTCCATTGTCGGGGGCGGGGGAGAAAGCGGGGCTTGGTGTAGTGAGGAAGATTTTGTAGCAGCTTATCTTCTCTAGGGTTTGGGGTGGAGGGTGGGAGCAGAGGGAATATGTAAGCATCCCTAGAGACAAACCCTTTCCCTACCTTTCTCCTCCCCGTACCCTCTTCCCTCCTTTGGATTCTCCTGAGCCTCGTAAATGCCCCATGCCCGCTGCTTAGAGGATGATAGAGCTTCGGGATCCCTGGTCCAGGGCAAAACCTGTTTCCCCTCGCTTTGCATGGACCCGCTGCTACTATATGTTCAGTGCTGCATCGCCTTAGGGTTGAGATCCTTGACGTTTATTCTGGGCCGCGGGCATAAGAGGCTAATGGTTTTTTTCTTTGTTAATTTACAAAATGGTACCTATATATAGTCTTCAGAGATGAGTGATGAGGAATAAAGAAGAGATATAAAAGAGTAATGGAGGAACAGTGTTTACCGAAATCTTGTGTTAGGGTTAGAATGAAATCTGAATTATTCACGTACCAGATTGGAGAAGCGTCCCCTAAATTTACAACATAGAAATGTGATGTACAGCTTCTCGCTGAGGCAGTCATTAGAAAATTTTAAAGTGATCTTACATTTTGTATAGCTGTTCATAGTTTGCAATTCTTTTTTGCATATGTGACATTATATGTAAGGCTATTTAGGTAGGTTTTGCCTTTTTTTTTTTTGACTAGAACGAAACAAGACTTAAAAATTCAAAACCTCAACACATGTGTTCTTTTTTTTTAATTTTTTTTATAATGTTTTGTTATTTTTGTTTTGCTGGAATCTAGGTAATTCAAATAATTTTTTACTCTTACACATTCAGGAAGAACTCCCTCTTTTATTTAGAAGTTAAAAAACAAAACAAAACAAAAAAAAAAACTTACCTTATGTATTGGGATGACAGGTGAGGAATTGCATTTCAGCATTTCCCCATATAAATTATTTCTGTCTGAGTCTGCCATTAATCTTGCATGGAGCTTCAGTACCATGGAAACGATGGCATCTGTTTAAATTGGTAAATGAAATTAAACTCAATGCTTGTTACTGTTAGGAAACAGCCTTCCTTTTAATAATTATAGAGGGTTAAAAATCTAAAAGTACTGTTCAGTCTAAACCTCAAGGGAACTCAACTTGATTGTCTCAGTAGGCTGTGAATTTATGTTTTCAGTTCAACTTAGGCACATGATTTCATCATAGTTTTATTTATTAAGCTTTAATAACTTAAGATGGCTTCATTCAAAAAGAAGGCTTCTTTGAAATGGTTTTAATTAGGCCTTTTACATGTTCTGTTGAAAGTAATCTTGCCTGTCCTCATTTTGCAGTGTGGTGCAGTTTATCATAGCTATCAGCATTGCATTAAAAGTCGTGCCTAGATAGTTTCAGTAATTATAAATTACCCTTTGCTGTGAGGATGCATTGGTGTAGATTCTTGAAGTGCAGTAAGATTTTCAGTTCCAGAGCCCATTCATAATATTATCTTAGGAAAATGTATCGATGGAAGTTTTCCAGCTTCGGAATAGCTGCAAAATTACTTCAGGAATTGCGAGATAAGAATATCTTTGCAGTTAGAAAAAATGGGCAAAAGGCTTAGAGGAGTTATTCAAGTCTGAACGAACGTCTTTAATGCTTGCAATAACAGGAGTAGCACAATGCATTAGAGGTATGATATGGCTTACCTGACATTTAGGATCTGCCATTTTTCATCAGATTTTCATGTTTTCCCATTGACATAGGACTTTCCTTATTTACTTTATGTAGTATTTGCATTTTCATGAATATTATATATGGGAATTTTAGAATTTATATAAATCATATGTACACATCTTGGGAATACATTTATGATACCTCTTTCTCTTCAGTAGGGATATGTCCTCAGCACCAACTACTCCTCCATCAGTGGATAAAGTAGACGGATTTTCTCGGAAGTCCGTCAGAAAAGCCAGACAGAAGAGGTCGCAAAGTTCTTCACAGTTTAGGTCTCAAGGCAAACCTATTGAGTTAACACCTCTGCCACTGCTAAAAGGTAAGGATTATGACCAGGTGATGAATTCCTTTATGAATTGAAATCTCTTATGTATAATTTCCTTTTTTGTAGAGTTTCATTATCTATTAAAATTTTGTGTTGTAAATGAGAGTATGAGATGCTTCAGACACATTGACGCGTAACTGGTCATGTGACCAGATACCCATTCTCTTTTTTAAAAAAGGACTCAATCTAAATAGTTATTTTCAAGTGAAAAGAAACATTATCAGGAGAATCTCTCACATGGATGAAAACTGAATGCCAGAAAAACTTTAAGATACCTGGGTCTATGTTTTTCATTTCTTCTGCTGGCATTTAAGTGGATATATTGTATGCAATGACAACTTCAGATTGTTCACAGGAGATAGATTTAGTAGAGGAGATGATACCATAATTTACATATAGAAAATGGTGTATGAAAGAATTCATTGTTAAAAATTGAGAAAAAATGTTTGGTGTGTTATTGATTGCATGCATTCTTGTTTTCTGATAGTACATATAGACAAGATAAATGATGATCACACTTGTTTAACACCTCTTTTTCCTTTGGAATGAATCAAGGATAAGTGGAAAGGGATCTTTTGAGAACTGTTTTTTTTTTAAAGTAGATCCTTTAACTTTAGTTTGGGTGTGTGCATACTTTTTGTCCCTTTTGTTTTTCTTCTGTTTGCATCATGTTTATAAACAGGCATTGTTTGAAATGTATCAGAACACAGCTTTTATATTGTGCAAAGTGTAAAACTATCCACCTTATAAGGTGGATTTTTACTGAATTCTTAAAGAGTGGGTAGGATGGGGATACAAGCAACATAATATATTTTAGTGGCTGGGAGGAAATCAGACATAATCGGTTTGCTAGTTTGTTAATGCACATTTATTTTTGTAACCGTTTTGTGAAATCAAGGTATTAAAAGAAAAACTGAAATTTGATAGGAAAAAGTCCTTAAAATTCAGTCTAGAATATTTTCTATTTTTCCCATGTGAACTTTTTTTTTTTTTTGTAAAGGAAGGGAGATTCATAAATAGCCTTTTAATGTTTATACCTGAAATCGGTGGAAACTAAATCAATATTGATTATTGTAAAGAGTATACATGTACCAATTAGCAAAGATGAGCTGTTAAGAGTTTTGGAGAAAAAATTTTGGCTAAAGATTTTTCTAGTAAAAATGAAAATAGTCTTTATGAGGCTTTGGAAGAGAAAGGAAGGAAAACTGCTTATGGATAAAATTAACCGTGCTTTACATACAAAGTTGGAAGGCATATTGACTTCTTCAGTAATTTTTTTAATCTGAAGTAGACATGTAATAATTATTAGCACTTATATCTGGCAAAAAAACCTTTATTCTGAGGAAGAATATAAAGCATTTTTGGCATTAGGTGAAATTTTAAACCTTACTGCTACATTAATTTCTTGGGGCTCAGAGTAAACATTGAAATTATGACTTAAATGACCACTCATTTCCAGAGTATGGTATTGGTTTTGTGGGTCATGAAACAGGAATGTACAAGCAGAATTTGGGTACATGCCTTAATATTGTCACTTTTTTCAGTTTTTAAACTGAAGTCAAGTTGAATTGAAAATTTTCCAAGAGTTCTGCTTTCTAAGAATATGCTTTTTGTGAACTTGCATATTTTGCCAGCCTGGGAGAATTAGAGAGCAACAGGACCATATAATACTAGATATACCCACACCCCTAGTTTCAGACTAACTGAAAGTGATTTTTGGGTAGTAAGGGCATTCTGGGTAAATATTCTGAAAATCATTCCATAATTTAGATTTTTATGTCTGTCTGTATAAAGAAGTATAATCAGATATAGACTTTAGAAATGTGTATTTGCTCTAGATTTTTGTAGTGAATACAAAGAGTTTATTAAATGACATTTGTTTTTCTTACAGTGGATTAAATTTTATTTGTATGTTGCCTTCTCACCAATGTGAAGAAATTACTTTTGGAATTTAAAGAAAATACAGGAAGAATTTATTTTCTAAGAATTTTTTCCCCCCATTGCCTCAGAAGAAACCAGAATAAATTATATATATGTGCCAAAGTGATATAATTTTTCTGTAGTATTGCTTTGACTAAATTAGAAGATGTGAGTTAATTTTATTGGGGTACATTATAAATTGCAATTAAATTTGTGAGTAGCTTAAAGAAGGAGATAAAGATAACCTCTCAAAGTCTTTTTACTGGGAAGTTTGAAAATAGAAATTGTATAAACATAGTAATCATGTTTTTGAAAGCACAGAAATTAGGTATTCAGTAACGATCACTCACGTATTTGCTATCTGAGTGATTATTGTATGTGTCATAATACTTGATTAATAAGACTTGTAAATAATATTCCATTAATTCTTATTATTTTAAAAGTCTCTTTACTTGCAGAACTGTAACACAGAGTGAAGAGAAAATTTAATCTATTTTGCTTTCTTTTCTAATAGGTGGGGTGAGGTTTAGATATTTGTATTAATGATGTTATTTCCTATAGAAAGCTGCATTAGCATGCAATTCTGTGGAAATGTGTAGTGACCTGCCTTTTTCTCAGCTATTTGGAATGAAAATGTAAAACAGAGCAGAACTGCCCCATAGGGTTTCCAAGGCTATAAATCTTTGTGGAAGCAAGTTGCCTCATCTTTCTCCTGTGGAGCAGCTGGTGGGTTCCAGCCACCAACTTTGTAGTTGGCAGCCTAATCCTTTAACTACTGTGCCACTGGAGCTACTTTAACAAATATAGACATTTGAATTCTCTCCTCCTTTATTTATTTCCAAAATGTTTTAAGAGTCCTAAACTTTTTAAGCCTTAAGGACTCTTACTCATTTTGCCAATAAGGAAAACCCAGCAGAGGTTTAAAGCTTTAAGGACTTGCTCTGGTAGCATAGTGGCTAAGGCACTTGACTGCTAACCAGAAGGCTGGTGATTCAAACCCACCAGCCACTCCTCGGAAGGAAGATGGGGCAATCTACTTCCGTAGTGATACTGCCTCGGAAACCCAAGGAGGGGTCGCTATGAGTCTGGTCCGATTCGACGGCACATAACAACAAGAAGTGATGCCTTACTTGTGCCTACATAGCAGGGTACGAAGTAAGCTTTGACACTTAACTAGCTAAGTCACTCAATAATGACAATCAAACTAAGCACTTAGACGCACACACACACACACACACATACATATGCTTAGACATGTATTTTTAATCATTGTAAATAGTATTTGGTTAGATAGTTTACCTCTCCACCCCATCTTCCCATGCTTTATATTTTCTTCTCTCTTTGACTTCAAAAAAATTCTTTAGATTTAGATTTGAGTAAAATTATTCTCTAAGTTTAGATTTGAGTAAAGTGTTTTTGAAAAAGACCAATTTTTTGGAGATGGAATTATAATGAAGGTGGCATCATGACTTCTAGCCTCACAATTTATTCTACACTTCTGAGGTGTTTTGCAGGTAGTTTGGGCAGTCAGTATTAAATATTCCCAAAGCTCTGGTGACTGGAGGTGCCAATCAGCAGGAAGAAACTCTCTGCCTCTTGGTATTGGGATCTTCAGACTGCTAAAATTGTCTTTCAACAACACTTTTTCTCAAATGAAAGCAATTAAAAAAAAAAAAAATAACCGTAGACTTAATATGCAGCTTACATCTCCTTATTTCTTTTCAAGGTGACAGTTTGTAAGGTTTTAAGAAGTCTAATTTGAAACTTTAATGTTTGTACGTTTTCTGTATTTATTGAGTGGATAATTGTTCTGGTTAATCTCCATCTACTTTGGGTAACATGTAAAGCAGGAATGTGCAGTGTGGTTCCAAATTTTTATAGTCAGCTAATGCTCTAAAGTTTATTTACAATAAAAATCTTTAAATGTATAATGTTTCTCTAATTTAGTGTTTACCGTCCTCCTTGTTATCTTGTGATATAGCTTCCCATGGGGGAATGTATGTGAGCTTTGTTGCCTGCAAAATTTCTAGTTGTCCTTAATAGTTGTATTATTTTGGGCAAGTGAATTAACTCCTTCTTTGTCTATAAAATAAGGTAATAATAATAGTAATTAATAGATGTGGCGATATCATATTCAATAAACACTATTGTTACTTGAGATTTTTAGAAGTTAGAATATGAATAATGTAGAATTATTATTTGACTTTTTATATTTTCCTCGCAAAAAGTTGAAAATGGAAATCTCTGAAAATTATGAAACAAGAACATAGTTTGGCAGTCATAGACCTTTTCAGCCAAATGATTCAAGCTACATGGTTTAGTGTAATGCCTTTTTTTTTTTTTTTCCCCAAACTAAGTCATTATTAATAGGTATCATAGTTATATCATTCAGATTTCAAAAGGTACAAAAGGATGTATAGTGAAAAATCTCCCTCCCAGTCCTATTCCCCTAGTTATCTGCTCACATCACCAGAAGCAACCAGTCATAATTTTCTTGTGGATTAGGTATTAGATAGATTTTAAAATCCAGAATTGAATTTGAAGTGCAGTGAATTGGGTAAAATTTTGTGTACATTTTACATGTGTGTCCATATTTTATGGGGAGAATTCTATAGCATTTTTCAGATTCTTAAAAGGGGTGTCTGATACAAAATAGACCATTCTCACAGTCTGTTGTGCTTGAGCCCATCATTGCAGCCACTGTGTCAATCCATGTTGTTGAGGGTCATTGATATAATTTGTCCCTTGGGTATATGATGGATGTTCTTTAGGCAACTAAGTTCGTTTATGTCTATGTATTTGGTTTTCAAAAATAGCCATAAGATTTGCTTTTGAGCTGGAGGAACATCTTTTAAGTTAATAAGTGTTAAAAGTTCAACCTTTGAAACAATGTGGTGTGTTTTTCTTTTGGAGAAAGAATGATAAAATGTTGCAAAAAACTAAGTGCCAAACTACAACATTTTCATGTGTGAAATTTTATATTCAGTTGTAGTTAGGAAACATTTCATTCACCTTTAGGCATGTCTTGAAGGTTTGCTTCTGTAGCATAGAGAGGAATCCCATGCAGACTTACGTGGACCAAAAGAAATTGAGAGTAAGTGTCCCTGACTTATTCATCACTTAAAAGTAGGCTACCAGCTTGGATTTATGTTCCATCCCATCTGAATTTGATAATCATTGCTTAGTTCTTAACCTGGGGTGCATGGATTTCTGGTTGGGGATGTGCATCATGGATAGACTTCAAGGTTCCAAAAACCTCCTCAAATGATATGTAAAGTTAAGTGTGCATGCATGTTTTTGGAGGAGAGAGTTCATTGTTTTCATCAAATTCTCAAAGATTCAGCCCTCCTGTTCTGGCTCTCCTGTTCCTAGTTACCAGGTTTTGGCTTAGACTAAAAGATTGGGAGTTTTCTTTTTTTCTCTCCTTTTTTTTGGTTATTATTTTCTGAGTATTGTGTTACTTGTTGTGTGTACACACGTGCCCTGTACCCCTGCCATAAAACATAAGCTGTAAACCGAATTCATAATGAGGGTCCCTCCAGGATGTAATCAGGCCAGATGAATCTCATAAGGTGAGGTGGTGCTTTTCTGCCTCTAGCTTGCTTTCTTTGACTTCTTCTCATTCAAGTTTCAGCTCAATGGGACTTATTTGGGGACCTCCTTAGTGACTTAAAAATAGTCACTTTGAAGTTTCTGTCACCCTATTGTTTCTTTTATTGCACTTATCATAATCTGAAATTATTTTATCTTTGCATATTTGTGGACTTATATGTTATCTATATCCTTCCTGGGAGCTCTGGTAGCATAGTGCCTAAGGCACTTGACTGCTAACCAGAAGGCTGGCGGTTACAACCCCACCAGCCACTCCTCGGAAGGAAGGTTGGGCAATCTACTTCTGTAGTGATACCATCTCGGAAACCCAAGGAGGGGTCGGAAACCCAAGGAGGGGTCGCTGTGAGTTGGGGCCGACTCGAGGGCACATAACAACAACAACAACAACAACAACATCTCCTTCCTATTGGAATATAATCTTTTTTGGGTATAGTCATGTTGTCTCTTTTCTCTGTAGGGCTTAGATCAGTGCGTAGTTGGCATTCAGTAAATATTTGTTAGTCAATGAATGAACCTTGTTAGTTGATATCTAGCAAATACTGGAGTATACCAGTTGTCCCCAAGTAGATTGACTCATGGTGAACCCATGTTATCAGAGTAGAGCTGTGCTCCATAAGGATTTCAATGGCTGATTTTTCAGAAGTAAATTGTCAGGCCTGCCTTCTGATACACCTCTGCGTGGTCTTGAAGGAACCTGTAACCTTTTGGTTAATGTGCAGCTGAGCACATTAACCCTTTGCAACAACCAGGGGTTCTCTGTAGTGGTGGTTTGTTAGGTGCTCTTGATTTGGTTCCGACTCATAGTAGAGTAACACTGTGTACAGCAGAATGAAACATCGCCTGTTCCTGTGCCATTCTCATAATTGTTGCTATGCTTGAGCCCATCATTGCAGCCACTGTGTCAGTCTGTCTTACTGAGGTCTTTCCATTTTTGCTGACCTTCCACTTTACCACGCATGATATCATTCGCCAGGGGTTGGTCCTGTCTGACAACATGACCAAACCTCTGAATAGTGGAATACCCAAAAACCAAACCCACTGGCATCAAGTAGATTCTGACTCACAGCAGCCCTATAGAATGGAGTAGAACTGCCCCATAGTGTTTCCAGGCTCGTATAGTGCTTAAGGCATTTGACTGCTAACCAGAAGGCTGATGGTTCAAACCTACCAGTTACTCCTCAGAGGGAAGCCTGGGTAATCTACTTCTGTAGAGATACCTCCTTGGAAACCCTAGGAGGGGTCTTTATGAGTCGGGATCGACTTGACGGCTGTGAGTTAGGTTTTTGGAATTGTTACAGAAGCAGACTGCCTTATCTTTCTCCTGTGGAGCGGCTGTTGTTATATGCCGTAGAGCGGCTAGTAGGTTCAAACCACTGACCTTTTGGTTAGCAGCTGCATGCTTTAACCACTATGGCACCAGTAGTATAGGCACTTATTTTTCCTTCATAATATTTTAAAATTACTTTCCAAAATCCAATCCATGTAAGTTTTATTTCAACTTATAAACTACACAAAATTATAAACTTGTCTAATGAAGATTTTTTTTTGCTTTAAAGGATTAAATTGCTGAGTGGCTTTGTGCCCTGGTAATTCTGTGTATTTCATGTTAGAAAACAGAAACAGTATCTTGTGTAAAGAGGAAGGAGAGGATTTTTTTTTTTTTTTTTTTT
>NW_006921824.1:5067412-5068766 GCF_000298275.1 Orycteropus afer afer | reverse complement strand
ACATCTAGGTTGTTTCCAAGTTTTGGCTATTGTAAATAATGCTGCGATGAACATCGGTGTGCATATATCTGTTCTTGTTATGGCTCTCACTTCTTTAGGTTATATACCTAGTAATGGGATGGCTGGGTCAAATGGTATTTGTATTTCCAACTTTTGAAGGAATCACCACACTGCTTTCCACAGAAGGAGAGGATTTTATGTATGACAAAATGAGTGATTCCTTTTACTTTAGGAATTTATCACTTTGCTTTTGCAAGAGTTAAGATGTTAAATGCAGTGAAATCCCTTTTTTCTGCTGGTGTTTGGTGACTGAGTTGTAAGCTAATCAAGCCTCCAGACTTTATTTATATGATTCAAGAGAAACTGGTATATCAGAACATTATAATGGATTTTCAGAGCAGGGTATTATGGTCAGATTTTCTCTTGTATGTGAAACTTGCGCTTTATATTGTTGGTTCTTAGTATTAACCAGACTTTGTAGTGCTTGAAAATACAGTCAAGTTTCTATGTATCCTGTAAGACTAAGGTTGTTGTTTGGCTGTTTGCAAATGAAAACACCCTGTTTTACTACTTTAAAAATATTTTTTTATCATGTGTATTGAAGTATTTTTATGAACAATAAGTAATCTTATTTTTAAGTTACAGTAGAATTGAGCATGAAATGACTGTCTTGATTGAACACTGTAACAGTATATGATTACTACATTATATTATACCCTCAGTGGGCATGTAGACCATAGATAGGGTCACACACACCAGGGTCTGACTTGTGGGTCTACCATTCATAACTGTGTGAATTTTAAGCCATGATTTTCTTGTCTCTAGAATTGAGGAGTAATAATATCCACTTCATAGTCAGTGTGAGGATTAAATATAAAGAGGTAAAATGTTTAGCATAGTGTTGGGTACATTGTACAAGCTTAAAATATTAACTATCATGCTTACAAGGAAAACTGTATAATGGGAAATGCTTACCTGTGTTTCTTAGTCGATTTTTATGCCTTTGATACATTACATGAATTATTTTCATTTAAGGAAGAAAAGTATGGAGTAAGTAGAGTTCTGAATTTAAAGCCAAAAAGAGAACTAGTTCTTATGGAGGAACATTCTTGGCATTACTATTTTGTTAACATCAGTTTCAGATTGGCTTCTCATTTCAGAAATAAGAACTTAAAGTGGCTAATGTGATTATTTTCAAGGGAATTGCCATTTGTGGACAGTTACCAGGTAAAAGTTTTGTTAGATAAACACATTTGGACATTGTTTACTATGGCAGGATCTCCAGACATTTTTTATAATTGCGAGCTCTGGTAGCATAGTGCCTAAGGCACTTGACTGCTAACCAGAAGGCTGG
>NW_006921824.1:5038874-5067231 GCF_000298275.1 Orycteropus afer afer | reverse complement strand
TGTTGATACATTGTGTATGTGTTATTGTACAGATATGTGTATTAAGAACATATATAAACATAGAAAATTTCAAAGGATGTTACTGAAAAATAAGGTGTAATTTCCCCCCTACCCCTTCCTCAACAGTTGCACTGGTGAGGAGCAGAGCTTTGAGAGAGAACCATGAATAGGAATTTCTCTTCATGTTTGTTGAAGAGTTGAATGAAAAAACTTCTTACCTAGTTTACTTTCTTGAGGTTTTTTTTTCCCCAGGCTTTTGAATTTATTGTACCATAAAGAAACAAAATATGAGTTGAGAATTTTGCCAGTTTAAGGAGTATCACTCATGGGTCTTTGTCAAGGGCTCTTATTTTATGGTCTTTGGGTGAGTTTCACAGGGTCCTTTTGACCCTCTTAAAACCCCAGGCAGTATTTTCTGTCTCTCTGCAGATCGATATTTTTCTGGACAAAGTGGATTCTCAAAGGAGTTTCCCCAAAGGTTCGGTAGGAACCACTGCTTTGGGTGGTGGGTGTCATTTTCCTCACTCAGAGCAGAGAGGAAAAATGTGTCATATAATCCTGCCCTGTAGGAGGGAGATCTCATGACAAGACGTTTCTAATGCTTGTCTCTCCTGATGTTTAATTTTTTTTTTTTTTGATACTAAACAGTTTTAAAAGATGTTTGAGGTTAGAAGTTACCAGATTACTCTAGTGTGGTAGTTTTGAAATTCTTGATCAGTACCATTTAGAAAATTAAGATGGGGTGAATAGGACTACCAGTGGTAAAACTGAGTGTATCTGTGAAAAAACATTTTTTTTCTGAAACAGCTGTGGACCTGGAAGAAGTTGGGGGGAGACACTCTTTAGGATATGGTTGCTAGTGAAGGAATAGTTAGCAACCAGTGAAGAAGAGAAGCAATATCTGTGTGCCAGGCAACCTTCTATATGGTGTCTCATTTAAATCTTTTCACAATACCAAGAGGAAAGGTTGTTTGCTGTTAACTGAGGGTCAAGTAACTTGCCTGGTCCAGCAGAGAGAGCCACGTTTGGGCCCCGAGACCTGTTTGACTCCACAGTGCGTGCCTTCTCCATTATGTATATTACTAATAACTGAACACGGGTGAGAACTGGGGTGATTTTGTTCAGGCTGTGCTGAGAGGATTTACTCAATGAATCATCTTACTGCCTTTTTGCAAGAACTCTGAAAATTGTGAGGGGATGGAAGAGATGAGAAAGAAAAGCAGAGAAGAGCAAGGGGAGCAGGCAGGCCAGCAGCAGCACTGTGGGTGGTGACACTGACTTTGGACACTGGGCTCCTTGGGAAGATCAGCCAGTGAGACCAGGAGGCAGGAGAGTACAAGAATATCTGGGCATCTTTTCATCATAAGGAGGGAGAAGAGAAGACACCTCTCTAGTTTTAAATAGGCACAAGGTATTTAGGGTTTCGTGAATGTGATAGCTTTCCTGCAGTGGAGTCCTTTAGTGCATCTTTACATTTTTTGAGAACTAATTGATCTTAGGGAAAGGTCATGGGTTCAAATCTAGGCTATAATCCTAACTTTGTGAACAGAGGTCAGTTGTTTCACCTCATTGAAGCTTCAGTTTTCACTCTTGTAAAATGGACCTCATACTGCCCCAGATGGTTATCAGGGGTAAGTAAAGGTAGTATAGGTAAACTGCCTGGTGCACAGTAGGTTGCTTAATAAATATTAATCCCCTTATCTTCCTGCTTGCCATCTTTCATCGAGTCAGCCCTGTGGACTCAGATCGTGTTTCAGCATATGCAGTGTTGTGAGGGAAGATATCTGGCAAAAGTATACCTGCTATCTGGGCACCGTGAAAGACTTCCCTCTTATAGTAATGTTAAATTTTAATTAATTCAGGGTTGTTTGTGCCTAGACAAGGAGTCCTGGTGGTTCAGTGGTCCAGTACTTGGCTGGTAACTGCAAGATTGGTGGTTCAAACCCACCAGCCACTCCATGGGAGAAAGATGTGGCAGTCTGCTTCTGTAAAGATTACAGTCTTGGAAACCCTATGAGACAGTTTTTCTCTGTCCTGTGGGGTTGCTATGAGTCAAAATCGATTCGAGGGCAATTGGTTTGGTTTTGGTTTTGTGCCTAGAACACTGTTCAAAGTAAAATGTTAAAACATTAAAAAGAACATAGAGAACATTGGGACTTGGCACTATTTCATGAAAAGCACTGCCTTCTCATAAATAAGATACAGGCTTTGGAATTAGCCTTTCACTGAAGTGTTCCTAGTCATGGTTCTACAAATGAAAAAGGATATTCCACTTGGATACTCCTTTACTATGCCTCATAAAGGAGCTCTGGTGGCACAGGGCCTAAGGCATTTGACTGCTAACCAGAAAGTTTGTGGTTCCAAACCCACCAGCTGCTTCACGAAGGGAAGATGGGGCAATCTACTTCTGTAAAGATTTACTGCCTCTGAAACCTAATGAGGGTCACTATGAGTCGGAATTGACTCTACAGCAGTGAGTTTGGCTTTTGGCTTGATACCTCATATGCAGGTATAGTGAGAATTCAGAGTGGCGTCAGACTCCTAAGGAGCTATTTTATAAGGGGGAAAAAAAAACCCCTTCCTCCCAGAAAAACCAAACCAGTTGCTATCCATTTGATTCTGAACATGGTGGTCTGGTGTATTTCAGAGTAGAACTCTGCTCCACAGGGTTTTCAAAACGCTGTATCTTTCTAGAAGCAGATAACCAAGCTTTTCTTCCAAGGTGCTCCAGTATGGTTTCAAACTGCCGGTCTTTCAGTTAGTGGGCCAGCGTCTAACCATTTGCACCACTCAAACACTTACATTAGAGATTATAGCTATTGAATCTCCTGCATACTATAGAACACAATACTTAGAACATTTATGGCAAAAGTCAAGAGTTTTTTGAGGATGAGAAGATTGTTTCAACCTTTGTCTCACCAAATTAATTTTTCAGAAAGACAGCCTTGCGTCACTGTTTAAGAGGATCGGCGTTTTCCCCTAATTTGTAAGCAAAAGTCAAATTAACTTTCAAGCAAATTGACACAAGGAACTTTTTAAAGTAAAAGGAAATTTCAGGACTCCTTTTTCTGCTGGTCCATCCGTCTATGCTTACCTGTTCAACTCCATTTGTAACTAATGCAACTAACTTGTGTTCTTAACAGTGACCAGAGTCATCTAGAAATAATGTCCATTTTACTTTAAGAAAGCTTGAAGATATTTTAATAAAAAAATAAGATTTTTTAAAACTTAATAGTCTGAGTCACAGGTGTGGCTGATCTGGCATGTGGCTGGATCTTGAGGGGAGATCTGCCTGTAAGTTTTTGAGGTTTGAAGAATCATGACATAAAAGGCTAACTTCTGACTGCTCAGAATGGTTTGCATTTTATTACCCAGACAGAGTTAGGTATTTCTTAAGGTTGTCTGATAGCTCTGTATTTTACTGTATCTCAATTAATTGTGGAATTTATTTAGGTTTTTCCGGTTTAGTGGAATGTTTGAGAAATAGTATAAGTACTTCAGTACTCAAGTACTCTTGAGGTTAAGAGGGTACTCGTATGTTTGAATTATGGCAAGGCTTGTATAAAATAAACTGTGTATAAATGCTTTTCAAAGTATGAAGCAAATAGCTATGAAGGGAGTGTGCAGATAATCTGGCTACATCAGTCTCAAAGAACCTGAAATTCTCATTTTTATAATTGTTCCAGTACACTGTGCAATTCAGTTCACTCATTCATTTGTTCATTCATTCATTCCTTTATTCATATTCATTGAACAAATTTCTGTTGAGCAGTATGTTGCACCAGGCGCTGCCCAGGGAACACAATGATAAGCAAAACAGAATTGGTCTCTGCTTTCTTTTGGAGGATAGATATTAAATAAAGAGACAAGCATATAATTCCAACTATGATAAATGCTTTTGGAGTAAAATAGTGGCCATTCAGGGAAGGCTTCTCTGAGGAAGTGATGTTTAAGATGAAATCTAAAGCCTGGGCAGCAAGATTGATGAAGTTCATCTCAAAAAGGCCATTGCACCTGGAGGGAAGAGACTATACTGAATGCTGTTGTCGATTCTGACTCATAGAGACCCTATAGGTCAGAGTAGAACTGCCCCATAGGCTTTCCAAGGCTGTAAATCATTATGGAAACAGACTGCCTCATCTTTCTCTTAAGAGTGCAGCGGCTGGTGGTTTTGAGCTGCTGACCTTTTGGTTAGCAGCTGAATGCTTCAACCACTGTGCCACCAGAGTTCCTGTGTATGCTAGATGTACATATAGCCTGGAGGTAAGAAATTGAATGGGGATATTTAGGTTGTGTGTGCATATATGGGGGGGCAGGGGGTGGAGCAGATCATTCAGAATGTCTAAGGAGTTTATCCTTGGTCCTATGGACATTTGTACAAACCCGTAAATATAAAACCACAGAATATATAAATTACTCATAAAGCCCCTACCCAGTCGTGAGAAATAATATTTTCCCTTTATGTTTTTGTATTCTTGTGTTAGATTTTTGGTTTTTGTTGTTGTTGCTCTATGTGATTATTGTCAGCTGTCAGGATGGCCAAATGGTCTAAGACACTGCAGCATTCAAGTCACAATCTCCCCTGGAGGCATGGGTTCAAATCCCACTCTGACAGGCCAGCCTTTAAGGATCCCTGGTGGTGCAAGGAGCTCTTGTGGTATTGGGTAAGGCATTAAGTTGCTAACCAGAAGGTCAATGGTTCAAACCCACCAGCTGCTCCGTGGGAGGAAGATGAGGCAATATTCTTTGGTAAAGATTTATGCCCTTGGAAACCCAGTGGGGGTTGCTAAGAGTTGGATTTGACTTGATGGCAGTGGGTTTGGTTTTTTTTCCCCCCCTATAATGTAGAGGTTAAGTGCTTGGCTGCTCACTGCAAAATCCGCAGTTTAAACCCACCAGCTCTGCTCCACAGGAGAAAGGTGTAGTGGTCTGCTGCCTTGGAAACTCCATGGGCAGTGCTGCCCTGTTCTGTACAGTCACCGTGGGTTGGAGTCAACTGAACAGCACTAGGTTTATGATGAGTGTGATAACATTGTGATGGGAATTACTTTATGATAAAATCTTTCTATGGAAGTTAGAATTAAAAAAAGTTCAGTTGGCCTGGTAAATTGGTGCTTGTTCATATTTTATGATACTGAGATATCTTTGAAAATAAATCACTCCTTTAGTCATTGTTTGCTTTTGTTTTTATTAGCAATTTATTTTTAGACTACATGTAGTCTCAGACTTAACAACAGGTTTTGTTCTGATGACTCGGTTGTAAGTTGGTTCTGATATAAGTTGAATACTTCTTAAAATTTTTTTTTGTTTTCATTATTACTGCCTTTTATTGTCAGTATCTTTGTAAGTCTGATCTTTATTTGTCTGTAGGGCATGAGAATGATAACATCAGCAATTTATGTGCTACGACATTGTACATAATACATAATACTAACGAGAAGATGTATGAAAACAAAAAACAAAACACCCAAATTGATGGTCATACTGTGGGTTTGCCCTGACTTGAAGAAGTTGTAAGTTGGGGACTGCCTTAATAAACATGAAACGTACATGTGTAAAGTTATCAAAATCTCTTCAAAACTGTAAATGAAACCCATCTGTAGATCTAGCTGTGTGCTCGGTAGATACCACTGTATTATTAATGTGCATGATCTTAAGTTTTCACATGTTTTAATTCACTGTTTTATGAGCTACTGCTTGGAATAGTGAGAGACATAATATAATAGCTTTAATTCATTAAGAGAATAAAGGTTTAGAAGATTAGCGCTGGAATTACTGTCAGTGCCAATTGAAGTTCATTAAATGAGAATGCAAGCAACGGTAAAACCATAGTTAGCAAAGCAATTAACATTGGTGGTATTTTGGTTACTGCAAAGATTGGAAAAATAAATAATTGAAAATATTTCAGATTTGATAAATTGAATGAAGTTAAAAATTGAGTCCACCTCCTTGCCACTTGCTAATTTTAAATTTTCCTGGGCTATCCTGATTTGAATTATTGAGAATTATCTGTGTTGCATTCTGTGGGTGGTGCAAATTGAATGGAGAGTTTTTTCGTACAAGCTCTTGAAGTGGAACCAGATTTGGAATGGTTTACATAAGGAAGAAAGCATTATCTATGGTTATCCCAGACTCTGACCTATGGGAGAGTCCAACATAATAAATAAGGGACTGTAGCCTTTGGCACTTTTAACAGCCAGTGCTTAAAATGACTACTCTTAAGTACCAAAATGGTTAATGAATTTAAAAATTATTTTAGAATAATTTTATGCTTAGTCAAGCAATGTGCATTTCTGTTAATGAACATCTGTATTTGATATGAAAATAATCTTGGTGCATTTCTGTTTCTTCACAATTTTATTTAAATTTTTTTTTTTTGTATGTGTGTTAACAATTCATACACATTGTTTGTTGTGATGTTTACTGCGTTTTCCACATTGTAGCAATTATATCTAAGGCTTAGAACAGGGTTCAGCTCATGGAAAGTGTTATATAAATGTTACCTTTCTTTGTCATTGTTGTTGCTGTTATTATTGACTTATAAATACTATTAGTCTTAAGACTTGAATCTCATAAAGATGATCTCTTTTTGTGCATTTATATTTAGGGATGTGGGTGTTTGTTTTTTAAAATCTATGTAGTCCATTCATAGACTAACTTGTTTCTCAAGTAAGACAGTATATCACTGTACTCCTCACTCTATATATTAATTTGCTAAAGAACTTTAAAAAGAACTTTTGAGTGAAGTAACATTTGGAAACTGTCAAAGTCAGTGCATTACTGAATATAAGGACTAGTCTTGCCAAGCGTGAGCTATGCTGCTTTGTGACAGATGTCAAAGTGTTGTGTTCACCTGTCTTCCCCAGCTGGTTTGTGTGGTGAGTTAGAGGGAGTTGGGGGAATTGGTATGTAGAAAACACTGGACATCTTGGTGGGACTCTTGGTGGTTGCTGAGTATAGTTAGTAGTTTGGTGGATGCTATGTAGACAAATAGGAAATAGCTGCTAACCTAATACCTTTTATTAAGTGAGAGAATTTAAAAGTCTTAAAAAAAAATTTAAGGACGTTGCTAGGAGTTCTGCAAAAGTGTCTTTGGAGCAGGTGGCTTAGAATATAAATTTCTTTGTGTTCATTTTTTTCTTCATCTGTGAGTTTTTACTTTAAGCTATTTTTATGAACTGAAATTATGGATTTGTTGTGCATGCATAATCTTGATTTGTAATCAAACCTGTGTTTAGTCTTTATTTGGACTTTAGAAGTTTTTTTTCCCTATTTCTCCCTCATGGGAAGCTATAGTTATTACAGCGTCCAAACGACTCATTTCTCATATTTAAGATAATGAGTATCGTCATTGACATGTCTTCGGTTTCCATCGAGACAGTAAAATGTATTCACCCTGGTGGAGTGTTCCCTTTCATAATGAACTCTAATAAAGTGACTGTGATGGATTATGTTAAAAAAGCAGTGGTACATGTATTTGAAGTAGTGTACAACGAGGGAAACCACGACTCTAGGAAGTCACTGCCAGCTTGAGTTCAGTAAGTTGTGATTGAACTGGAATGTCAATCAGAATATCCTCTTCCCAGTTGTCTTCTTTAACTGAGTAAGTGCTGATGTGTCTACTCTACTTTGAATTCTTAACTTTTTGCAGTACCAATTTTAAGTAAACACTCAGGCTGAAAAGTGAAGGCTTCAGTTAAGGAAGGGTACTTTAAGTGTGTATACTGTTTAATTTCAGTTTTATTATGAGCTTGAGACTCTGTCCCCTATGCTTGTTGATTTTTTTTTTCAAAATATTTATTAATTTTTATATTCTCTTTGCATTTTCCCCCTCCCTAAAATTTCTTTGCAGGAGAGTTTGCTTAGGGCCACAGAGAGTTATGGCCAGGTCAGAAATATAGTAGTTGTCTTGGAAGCTAGGGGAGACTGATGATCAGAACACAAAGATGTTGCACGTTCATCAGGGTAGAGTTTTGGTAGAGGTTTGTGAGCCATACAGACAAGGATTCAAGAATTCCAGTTAGTTTTCCTTGAAAGCTGGGTAACTTGGGGCAAATTATCTTCTCAGGACCTCACTTTGCTCATTTATAAAGTGATGACAATAGCTGCCTTGCAGGATGGTTTGGAGGTACCTGACCATGGAAGAGTACCTGACACATGGTAGGCACAGCTGTAGTATTATTTCCATCTTTGAGGTCAGGGACCATTTCAGTCTTTGTATTCCAAGTGTTTTAGATAGTGACTCCTGTCATCTTCATTACTCATTGAATACTTGCTGAGCGAAACCATCCTTTCAAGCAGGAAAGAAATTGTTCATGTATGTAAAACAGTGTTGACTCTTATTATAATTTCATTTACTCAGTCTTTTTCTTTTTTGATTTATATCTTAAACATTCTTCTAAAGTGTTTTTCTTCTAAATGAAGTAATTTTTATGTAATGTAGTTATGTGATAAAGTAGGCATAGTTCCCTGCTCTCCCCATCACTGTATTATTTTATTGTGATTTTGGGTGAAAGTTTACAGAGCAAATTTCGTTTTCCATTCAATAGTTCATACACATTTTGTTCTTGACACAGGTTGCAGTCCCCACAATGTAACAGCTCTCTTCCCACTTCTCCCTGTGGTTACGTTTTCCCTGTGTCCTTCTTTGTTATGCATTTCTGCCCTCTGAGCTAGTTCCCTCTGCAAAGCCTGCCCTTCTGATCTCCCATGGTGATTGTCTAAGGATGTACCTACTGGTGTAAGTGTTTGCCTTGTAGGCCTGTCTGTTGTTTGGCTGGAAGCCAAGGGAGTGAGTTCAGTTCCAGGTCCGAAGAGTGACTAGGGGCCATAGTCTTTGGTATTTCACCAGTCTCTATCAAACCAGTAAACCTGATCATTTTTTATGATTTTGAATTTTGTTCCACATTTTTCTCTCACTTTCTCCAAGATCTCCTAAACTGATCCTTTTCTGAGTGGTTGACAGTAGTAGCTGGACCATCTAGTTCTTCTGGTCTCGTGGTCATATAGGCTGAGGTTTGCATGATCTGCTACTGCCTTGGACTAATTGTTTCCATGCATCTTTGGTTTTCTTTCTTTTGTTTTTTTCAAATGCATTTTATTGAAATATGATTTATGTACAGTGAAATACACAAAACTAAAGTGACATGAGTCAATGCATTTTTTTTTGCAGTGGTCTCTCCCCTCCCCTCTCACCCCTGCAACCAACAAAGAAAGTTTCTTTCCATATATAAACCTTTCCTTGACCCTCCACAACAACGAACTAATACTATATTTGTCCTTCTGTGATTGACTTATTTCACTCAGCATAATGTCCTCCAAATTCATCCATATTTGTGGTGTTTTGCAGACTCTACATTATTCTTTAGTGCCACAAAACATTCCATTGTGTGTATATATCATAGTTTGGTCATCCACTCTTCCGCTGATGGGTACGTAGGTTGTTTCCATCTTTTTGTTATTGTAAATAGTGCTGCGATGAACATGTGTGTGCATATATCTGTTCCTGTCCTGGCACTCAGCTCTCTAGGATACATACCTAGTAATGGGATTGCTGGATCAAATGGTATCTCCAATTCCAGCTTTCTAAATAATCACTATATTGCTTTCCACAGTGGTTGTATCCAGCAGTGTAGGAGAGTCTCAATCTCTCCACATCCCCGCCAGCAATTGTTATTTTCTGTCTCATTGAACCTTGCCATCAGTGCTGGGGTAAGATGGTATCTTGTTGTTGTTTTGATTTGCATCTCTCTGATGGCCAATGATTGTGAGCATCTATGAATTGGGTTTGACTCGACGGCACATAACAACAACAACTTCATGTATTAGATGACCACCTGAATGTCCTCCTTTGGTGAAGTGTCTATTCATGTTTTGTGCCCATTTTTCAATTGGATTGTTAATTCCTTTGGTGTTGAGGCATTGGAGTTTTCTATAAATCTTAGAGATAAGTCCCTTGCAAGATATGTAATTAATCAGCAAATGTGAATTTGTTGCTGCATTTTTGTTATGTGCTTTTTCGTGGTGTTGATTTCTTTGTTCCATATAATTTTCTATGCTGAGTTCATTTTGTTTATGAATCGTGTTATCACTTCCTTTATTGCTGTTGTTTTAGTATTCGCTAAATATTTGTGCTTTTTTATTTTGATGTGAAGGTTTATAATTCTTCTTTGAGGTTACTCTGTGATTTATAGTTTTCTTCCAAAGTTTAGAACAGTCTGTTCTATCTTGTAGTTGTCTTGACTTCCTTACCATCTAGAAGTTCTACAACAACACAGTTTTTCCCCTTTTTGGTTTGTAGTTGTCCTCACCTGTCAATTGATGTCTCTGGTTCCCTGTTTACAATCTTATAAGCTTAGTTTACTTTGGATACTTCCATAGCTGGGTTTGTTTCTGATTTATATCATCATGTGTGTTAATGGTCAGTTGTTGTTGGCTGTTGTTGGTTCTCTGTCCAAAGAACTCTGTTTAGCATCTCTTGTAAGGTTGGTCTGGTTTTAACAAATTCCCTTAATTTCTGCTTATCTGGAAATGTCCTAGCTTCACCATCATATTTGAGGGACAGTTTTGCTGGGTACGTAATTCTTGGTTGGAAATTTTTCTCTTTCAGTGTTTTTTATGTACCATCCCATTGTCTTCTCACCTGCATGGTTTCTGTTGAGAAATCTGAGCTTAGTCTTATTGGTTGTCCCTTGTAGGTAACTTTGTTTTTCCCATGCTGCTCTCGTGATTCTTTCTTTGTCTTTGGTTTTGATGAGTTTGATGATGATATGTCTTGGTGATTTTCTTTTGGGGTCTATCCTGTTTGGGGTTGGTTGGACTTCCTGAATGGATATATTCTCATCTTTCATGATACCAGGAAAATTCACTTCCAACAAATCTTCGACAACTTTCTCTGTGGTTTTATTTGTCTCTTCCTGTTCTGGAATTCCGATTATATGTAGGTTATTCCTTTTGATGGTATCCCACATGAACCTTAGGCTTTCTTAATTTTATTTTGATCTTTTTCTGATTTATCCCTTTCCAAAGACGTGTTCAGGTATTTGCCTTCAGTTCTCCCTAATTCTGTCATCCGTTGATTCAATTCTGCTCCTTTGCCCACTCAATGTCTTATCTATTTCTGAAAATTTAGTCTTAATCTTCTGGATTTGTATGTGTAGATTTTGTATCATTTCTAATTTTTCATTTATTTTGTCATTTTTTTCTTGTATTGTCTTCCAAAATTGTTCTAGGGTTTTCTCTGTGTTTTCCTCAATTTTGTCAATGTTTTCCTTGATCTGTCTCTCAATTTGTTGAAGAAACCTAAATATAATTCTTTTGAATTCCTTATCAGGGAGTTCCCAATGATGCTTCTTCCTCAGGGATATGTTTTGGTTCTGTATCCTGGTCCCTTGTTTCTCCTGCTTTATCTTGCTTCTTTGTGTGTACTGTGATGCTCTTTTGTCTCTGAGGCATTGTGACGCTTTTGTGTTTATATTTAATTGGTGATTGTATGTTGGAATGACTTGCCCACGATTTTCGTTTTCTTTGTTTGTATGTTACCTATGTAAGCAGGGTACTGTGTTATGCTCCTCTGTTAACTAGTTGACAGCACTTATACACTCACCACTTGCCTCCTTTCCTGTTGTCAGCCTCTCCTATGTCCCTGCTGATGGCTGGCAAAGAGATCCTATTCTTAGGTCCCTGGAATCCGAATGAAAATGCTGTCACTTTAAAATCCAAAATGGTTGCCACTTGTAAAGATTCAAAATGGCTGTGCCCTCAGTCACTTTAAATATCCAAATGGCCACTGTGTGTAATCAATCAAAATGGCTGTGCCATCTGGGTAGCAGAAAGTCAACAGCTCAGGTTGTCTCCTTCCTTGCTGTTTCCCTTCCTGGTCATAGGCCACCAGCGCAGTCAGCCGTTGGTGACCAGGGCTGATATTTAGGTCAATTCTCAGGTCCCAACACCACTTGGAAATATTAAGGCTGTTGGTCCCATCATAGTAGCTGACAGTCCACACAACTCGGACCATCTGTACTCACTGTTTTCATTCAGGTTTTTCCATTATTTGGTGCCTAATCGACTTCTGTATAGTTCTTTTCAAAGCTCAGGGCTCCAGGATTATCTTCTGTATCTCTGTCAATTGGTTTTTCTTTTCTTTGTTGAAGAGGGTCTGTGTTGCTTGTCTGTCTGTTCCTCCATCTTACCGGAAGTCTGCATCTTTGGTTTTCTTCATTCTTCTTTGCTCTGGATGAGGAAAGACCACTTGTTGCACCTTAGATGACCGCTTGTAGCTGTTAAGACCTCAGTCGCTACTCACCAAAGTAGAATGTAGAACAATGCGTTTTTGTAGTATGTTAAGTCTCTTGTGCTTGATGTACCTGCGACCATAGTCCTGAGCCTGCTGGCATAGTTTTAAAGACAATGGTTTATGAGTATGTCCTAGGAAAAATGCTACTTTGGACAGAACACAGTCTCTGAAAGACCATGGATATTGAAGGATGCCAAGTGCTTTGAAAGGCTCTGAGCAATTTTTTCCTCTTCTGTTTTTTTCCTCATTTTCTCTAGCAGTGATTGAGTGCTGGGAGTATCTGGCCTATAGGAGACATGGGATAAATGTTTCTTGCATGAGTGAATACATGTATGAACGAATGTAACGATTGTTTAGATAATAAGTTTTAGTGGGGTCTTTATTGGGTAGTATTCATTTGATGGGGGGCATTGGTGGTTCATTGGTAGAATTCTTGCCTTCTGTGTAGGAGATCTGAGTTTGATTCTTAACCAACACACATCAAGCACAGCTTGGGTGTGGTTGTGATGCTGAATGGTTTTCAGTGGAGCTTCCAGGCTAGGAAGGGAGTAGGAAGAAAGGCCTGCCATTCTATTTCCAAAAATCAGCCAGTGAAAACCCTGTGGGTCATAATGGTCTGATTTACAACTGACCATGAAGACAGAGCAAGATTGGTAGAGTTTTGTTCTGTTGTTGCATGAGGTCACTGTGTGTCCATGAACAACTTGATGGCAGCTAACAACAGCATTTATTTGATCTGCTTTGAAGAACAGGAATAATATACAAACATTAAGTGAATTTCAGTGCACCCTAGGCAATAAAACCAATCCAGTTCCTGTCATATCTTGGGCTTAGACTGGACAGATTTGCTGGTTCATAAGAATTGCTGCTGGCACTAACCTGGCACTTTGCATCTGTCCTTGAAACATACCATAGAGCACCCTGCGCTGGAACCCAGACCTGAACAGTGCTACCTTTGTTTATAGTCTTCTTGGGTGGATAGACTGGGGGTGTATGAATGGAGGGCTGAGCTGTGGGGGAGAGTGTGTTATTCTAGTCTTTGCCTTGCTCTGGCCACTCTTGCCTTGTAGAGATTTATGCAGACATATCAGTTGTAGCTCTTGTGATTAATGAAAGATAAGTCCTGTAGGAATTACTACTTTGTCCCTCTGTGTTGTTTCTCTTTCTTCTCAGATGGACTTTTCTGTTTTCACCCAGTCTGTCTTTACTTTTGTTTGATATGTGTCCAGGAAATATAAAAAGCTTGTTTTAATTTCTAGCCTAAGCAACTGTAATTAAAAATGAAAATTTCTGTTTGCTATTGCAGAAATCCCTCCCCCCTGCTCCCTCACTACCCCTATACCTGCCTTTCACCGTCAGTAATTAGGTGAATTTTAGGTTATCCTTAATTTTAGGCTATCTTTATCCCCTCATTAATGTGTGAAATTAAGAGGTGGCAAAATTTGATGTGGTTTTCTCAATTTTTAAGTAAAATGAGCTGTGCATTTGCTGTTGTTAGGTATTGTGGAATTGTATCCAATTCATAAAATCCTGTGCACAGCAGAACGAAACACTGCCCTGTCCTGTTCCATCCTCACAATCGGCTGTATTTGAGCCACTTGTTAAAGCTACCATGTCAGTCCATCTTGTTGAGGGCCTTCCTCTTTTTTGTTGATCCTCTACTTTACCAAGCAAGATGCCTTTCTCCAGGGATTGGTCCTTCCTGAATCACATGTCCAGAGTCTGTGAGACAAAATCTGCCATCCTCACTTCTAAGCAGCATTCTGGCTGTGCTTCTTCCAAGACAAATTTGTTAGTTCTTCTGGCAGTCTGTGGTGTGTTCAGTACTCTTCGCCTACACCATAATTCAGGTGAATTAGTTCTTCAGCATACTTAATGGTTCATGTTTTTGAAAGCTTATACAATATTTTGGGAGATTTTCTTTTACTCGAAACTTCATTTCCAGGCTCTTCATTTTGCTATGTGTAATTTGATAAGACTCAATTTATCCTTGTCCTTTGTATTTGAGGGCGATGCAATATATATTCTGAATAGATCAGTGTGTGACCCTGGGAGGCCTTTCTTTGATGAGTGTATCTTCAGAAATAGAGATAATCAGGATCTGTCTCCAGGAATTTTCTTTCCACACATCAAATATAAACTAGTCCCATAAACTCTGCTGAGTGCTTTCATTTTACCATCTAAACAGTTTCTGTTTCAGTTCCAAAAAAGGTAATTTTCCCCCACTGATTAAATAGTTACAGGTCTCCTTTTTTTAACAGAGGATTATAGGAGGCTTCATTGCTCTTAGGTTATTTTTGGTGACAATAGATGAGTTCTTTCAGAAATCAAGCCATTTTAGTACGATTGTTTTAAATCCATTGATTTTTAGAGCTTGGAAATCTCTGCTAGCAGAACACTTGTCTGTAGGGAGCATCCTGTTGATTCACATGGGTAACTGGAAAGAATTATGTATATTTCAGTTTAAAAATTACAGTGCCAGACAAATAACTTCTAAATGAGAAATGATCTAGAGAGAGAAACAAAATGACTGTTAATGGTGGTGGTCTTTGGTGAATAGAAATGAGGGGTTTCACTTTTTACCTTGATATTAAGAAATATTAGATAAAAACAACAAGGGTAGGCGTGTGATTTAGATCTGTCTGGTTTACAAAGTAATCGAAAGTAGAACATTGATAATCACTAGATTAAGTTTGTGTAATCAGTTGTAACATGAGGAAATGTCTACAGGAGTCTTTCAACACAAAATAAATATGTAGTACTCTGAGTATTATTTGGTATATGTATGTTTGTCCTTTCATCCTTCTATCCTCCATTTACCTATCATCTGTCCATCCACCTCAGCCTTCTGGTTAGTCAAATGCCTTAGGCACTATGCCACCAGAGCTCCCAATCCAGTGGCAATCAAATGAGATTATGAGAAATACAACTTGTGATCTCTTCTTTAATATCTTTGCTTCTTTTCAGTAAAAAACCCAAATCAAACCCACTGCCATTGAGTCAATTCTGACTCATAGTGACTGTATAAGATACAATAGAACTTCCCTCAAAGGATTTCCAAGAGTGCCTCATCAGTCTCCTGAGGAGTGGCTAGTGGGTTCATACAACTGACCTTTTGGTTCACAGCCCAGTGCTTTAACCACTGTACCACCAAGACTCCTCGTTTTTCTATAAGGAAAACTTAATTGCTCATCTATTTAGATAACCTTGAGAAAGCATCGTTTTTGATGTTCAGCAGGAGGATAAAGTACTTAGTAATTTTCAGAAATAGTGTGTGAGACATTGAAAAGATAAATTCTGTTGGTGTGAAATCTTTTATTCTCACTGTTTGCTGAAATTCCTACTCAGTGATTTTATTGCACAAAGGACTCTACTCCTGGACTGTCATACACACTTTAATGATCTACACAGTAATTGTGACTTGTGCAGTCTCCTTTTCTAATCAGCTCATCAACATCATGCCCATTCTGTATCAATTTACTTTAGAATTGAAGTTTTGTTTTTGTGTAATGCCATTAGAGAAACCAAGGGAGCTTGGTGGTTTGCATTCAGTTTAAGGAATAAATAGGTATTAAATCAGTCTTTACTGCATTTATTTACCTCACTAATCTGTGGTTTGGCAATTTGTTCTGAGCTTAGTTGTGTGGTGGTTCTTGTCTCTGTTGGGCTCACTTACGCTTCTGCAGTTAACTGGTGGTTGATGGTCTCACTCGTATATCTGGCAGTTGGCTGACTGTTGGTTGGCTGGGGCAACAGAGGTGCCTGGACTTCATGACTCTTATCATGCAGCGCGTTAGTTTGGGCTTTGGTGGTTGTGGAGTGTTCTAGTCCAATGAGAGAGCAAATTCAAGTACTTAAATACTTCTCAAATCTCTGCTTGCATCATGTTTGCTGTTATCTCATTGGCAAGTTACAAAGCCAGCTGAAATTCCAAGAGTGGAGAAAGGCTCCACCTCTTTGTGGGTGGAGCTATAAAATATTACTACAGTAGTATGAATACAGGGAGGGAAAGAATTTGTGGCCATCTTTGTAATCTGTCACAGATATTCTGAGGCTTCAAAATTGTGGTTTAATTAATATTGTTTTTGCCTTTGAAATAGATCAGAATCTAACTGCTTCTCAATACCTCCTGTACTGTCTATCATCCTACTCCAAATTACTATCATCTTTTACTTCCTAATCATTTCCTGCTTTCACCTTGCCCACTGTGCTCCACAGAGCAGTCAGAGAAAACTTAGAAAAATAGAAGTCAGAACAGGTCACTCCTCTGTTCAAATACTTCCATTGGCTTCTCATCTCATTCAGAATAAAATTTAAATTCCCTACTGAGGCTATACAGCTTTGCATAATCTCTTCCCTTCTCTGGCCTCCTAATCTTTTATCATTCTCCTCCTCTCTCATCCTATCCCGGCCACACTACCCTCTTGGCTGTTCCTCAGACACACCTGCTCCTGCCTTAGAGCTCTGCATTTGCTGTTTCTGCACCAGATACTCAGCCTGGCTCTCCTTTACTTTTAGGTCTCTATTTATATGTCTCCTTTATTGATATCGTGACATGAAATAGCATTCTTCCCTATCAGTCTCTGGCTTGCATTAACATCTGCTTATTTGTTTATTCGCTGTCTACAGTTAGATGTAAGCTCCATGAGAGCAGTGACCTTGAATGTGTTATTTGCTGTTTATCTGCAATGCCTAGAACAGTGCCTGGACCAGGGTATATGTTCCCTAAGCCTCAGTGGAATGACTGTTAATTGAAATTCATTGCCTGGCCTTAGTGGTGGATCTTCCCTTGACTTGATGAGGCCTCTCCCATTATTGCTAGGATACAGGTAGCCTTTCTCCTCCCCTGGCCTGATGCTTGGCTGCCTTGGCATAATGATATTTAGCAGAGCTTATCCTATCCCACTTTGTAAAAAAAAATTAACACATTTTAAATTGATAATTTTTATTTATAAAGACCTGTCTTCATGGATTTAGAAATATTGTCACTATGTTATCTGCTTGTGGTCTTTGCAAATGCATAAAAATACATAAACCCGTTTTTTGAGGAAGGTGGCAGATAGAAACAAAACACATCAGGTTAGGCAGGGGCTCAGGTTGGTGGTGTGATGGTAATGCCATCTTCATGTACTCTTGAAAGTCCTTCAAGCCGTCAAGCCTCTTTTACTCAGACCTTATGTCCCAAATGTCTTAGGCTCCACTGGCCAAGGCTTCCTTCCTCTGAGCTTAGTTAACCCAGGCATAGAGCTGTTGTCCTTCCAGTTTAATTTGTCTTGTGATTGGCTTTTTCTCCATCTCAGGCTTTGATTATGAATTCTGTTAGTTGCAGGTGTGTGTTTGTAATATACAGTCAAACCTCTAATTTGGAATAATAGGATGGGAATGAGTAGGAGGAAGGGCAGTCTGATGTAGTGAAATATCTGAATCACAGAATGTTTTAAAATAAAAGCAATTATATGATTTAAAAATTATAGTGCATTTTATAGACTAAGATATAACTGGGACATAGTGAGCCATGTAAGCAACAGTAATGGAAATATTTATAATTCACAATAAGCCTGCAAAATAGCCTAAGGAGTTTAAGGAGTGAAGTCTGTGTAAAAGTTACTTGACTCAGAATTTGAAGGCCAATTCAATGAACCTTAAAAACCCAAACCAAACCCACTGCCTGCCATCAAGCCAATTCTGACTCATAGTGACCCTATAGGGCAGAGTAGAACTGCCCCATCGCTTTTCCAAAGCTATAAATCTTTCTTTCTTTTTTAAATTTTTATTGTGATTCGGGTGAAAATTTACAGAGCAAATTCATTTTCCATACAGCAGTTCACACACATTTTGTTTCATGACATTGACTGCAATTCCCCACAATGTAACTGCTCTCTTCCCACTTGCTCCCTGTAGTTACCTCTTCCCTGTGTCCTTTCCTATGCATTCCTGCCCCTTGAGCTATCTCCCTGTGCAAACACTACCCTTCTGTTCTCCCATGATTGATCATTCTAAAGACTGTATATACCTGATATAAATGTTTACTCTATAAGTTCTGGTGGTGTAGTGCCTAAGGCATTTGACTGCTAACCAGAAGGCTGGCAGTTCAAACCCACCAGCCACTTCTCGGAAGGAAGGTTGGGCAATCATCTTCTGTAGTGATAACAGCCTTGGAAACCCAGGGAGGGGTCACAATGACTTGAAACTGACTCGAGGGCAGTGAGTTTGGTTTTGGTTTTATGTATGCCTTTCTGTTAGGCTAGAAGCCATAGGAGTGAGTTCAATTCCAGATCTGAAGGGTAGCTAGGGTCAGTCTTGGGGTCTCACCAGGCTCTATCAGACCGATAAACCTGGTCTTTTTTTATGAATTTGAATTTTGTTCCATATTGTTCTCCCTCCCACTCTATCCGGGATCTCTTGCACTGATCAAGGCTGTAAAATCTTTCAGGAAGCAAATTATCACATCTTCCTCTCACACAGCAGCTGGTGGGTTTGAACTGCCAGTCTTTCAGTTAGCAGCTGAGCTCTTTAGCTACTGTGCTACTAGGGCTTCTTCAGTGAGCCTTAGGAATCACTCATTTCTTGAAAGCCTTGATTTGAAAAATTTAATGATTTTTGTATTAAATTCTCCTAATTTGTAAGGATCTGAAAATGTGCAGTGCAGATTAGTTTGTACTTGATTAAAATCACATTCTTTAGTCTAAAATGTTGTAAATTTGAGAGAGAAAGAGCTGAACAGGAGGTATCACTGGCTTGCTTCCTTCTGGCATTCTGGTTTTCCTCCTTAGAGATGTCTTTTTCCACCCTGGAAAGTGGAAGGGTATAGATTATGCTTTGTTGCCCCCAAACAGGATGAATTTGAAAGCTAGGAAGCAAAGAAAGGGGAGGTTTACATAATTTAGTAAGAAGAGGGTGCTGATAAGTGATAGCAAGTATTCTGGGACTGTTCCGGACTCTTCTTAGACAGGAAGGGGCAAGGGTTAATAACTCACACTTTTGGAGGTAGAACAGGAGGTAGTAAAGTTGTTATGTGCTGTCAAGTTGGACCTGGCTCATAGTGACACCTTCTTGGGTTTCTGAGGTGATATCACTACGGAAGTAGATTGCCCCACCTTCCTTCCGAGGAGTGGCTGGTGGGTTTGAACCACCAGCCTTCTGGTTAGCAGTCAAGTGCCTTAGGCGCTACGCTGCTATGAAGAGCACACAATGAATGCTCAGGAAATGTTAGCTGATACATAGTGAAGGCATATTTTCTCTAGAAATCAGAAAAATGATGATACTAAAAAAGGTTTAAATGGGTACCTACAGTGTACAGTTTTATATGGTGTTTTGGTTCCTATGAAAATATAAATATGTGCATATAGTTTGTGAGAGGGACAGGATGAAGGGTGATGGGATGAAAGAGGTTGTTGTAGAGGTCACAGGACTGCAGCTGATGGGAGTAGTTGTTATTGTTGTTGTTGTTGTTATGTGCCGTCAAGTCGGCCCCGACTCATAGCGACCCCTCCTTGGGTTTCCGAGGCAGTATCACTACGGAAGTAGGATTGCCCAACCTTACTTCCGAGGAGTGGCTGGTGGGTTTGAACCGCCAGCCTTCTGGTTAGCAGTCAAGTGCTTTAGCCACTATGCTACCAGAGCTCCTATGGGAGTAGTTAGTGGGGATGATTTGGTGAGTATTGGGCAGGGCATTTCATGTGTGCATAGTGGCTCCAAGGAGAGGCTAAGTTCTTTTGTGAGAAGGGAAAAGCACATAACTTGGTAATGGGGGCAGAGAGCTATAGGAGCAGGAAGAGAACTTGGTGTGGGTATGAGAGGGGGTGCATGCATGCGGAGGGGGAGTGGAGTGAGGGCTTTCATGCTTGGATCCCGCAATTCTGTTTGATTCCAAAGACAATTAGGAGCCACTCAAGCTAGGTGTCTGCAAAGGAGAGTGTGATACAAACTAAGGTTCTGGAAGAACAGAGTTCTTGCTGTTGGTGTACTCCAGATCCCTAGAGTGACACTTCTCAAATTTTAGCTGTACAAGTGCCACTGAGCGTAAGGAAATTATCCCAGCCACAGAGCTGCAGTTTGTTTGAAGTTTTGTTTTTAACTTAAAAAATTCAGAGATTTTTACACATTGTAATAATTATACTAAAACTTAGTGTTTTTAGTAAAGTAATTGCTCCAGGGAGAAGTGCCACGTATATCCTGTGTATCTTACAAAATTTGGAAAGGAACTCATCACCCTCCCTCCCCACTTCCTTATCTAGGAACAAGGTAATTAACAATTAGGGTAGTTACACTGCCAGGATAGAGCCATCTATTGAGGGAGCTTCTTGCTCACAGCAGGCAGGCATATGGTGTTCCTCATTGCTCTTCTTGCTGTCCTCCTAGGCCCCAAATCCTCTCCGTAGTCATCTTGGGAGTTTTTGAAAGCCTATCAACAGTTCTTGAGTGTTCATGGTTTAGTATGTCTGTCTTCCCTCCCAGCTTCCAGCAGTGGTGGGCTTAAACAGGAGTGAATGTGAGTGTTAATATACCTGTTCTGCTCTAGGCAGCGTGGTGCTTCCTCATTGCTGGGGAGGACTCCCCTACCCCTAACCACTGGCCAGTTATTTTTTTCTTTCTACTAACAATCATGACAACAAAAACAACCCACCGTTGTTGATTCCAACTCATAGTGGCCTTATAGGCTAGAATACAATTGCCGTGTGGGGTTTCCATGGCTGTAATCTTTATGGGAGCAGACTGCCACATCTTTTACCTGCAGAGCTTTTAGTGGGTTGGAATGCAGACCTTTCTGTTGGCAGCTGAATGCTTCACCACTGTGCCACCAGGGCTCCTTCCCCCTAGCCTTGGGCAACCACTGATCTACTTTATGTCTCTAGATTTCCCTGTTCTGGACATTTCATATAAATGGAATCATACAATATGTGGTCCTTTGTGACTGGCTTTTTATTCACTTAGCATAATGTTTTCAAGGATTACCCACATCGCATGTATCAGAACTTTATTTCTTTTTATGGCCAAATAATATTCCATTGGATGGATATTTGTCATTGCAGGTGCCTTTGAGTCGATTCTGACTCATATGACCCCATGTGACACCACATTTTATTTATGCATTCATTGGTTGATGGAGATTTGGTTGTTTCCATTTATTGGCTATTTTGAATGATGCTCCTGTGAACATTCTTACACAAGTTTTAGTGTAGACATACGTTTTTATTTATCTTGTGTATAGAAGTGGAATTGCTGGACCTTATGATACAATAAGGAGCTCTGGTAGCATAGTGCCTAAGGCACTTGACTGCTAACCAGAAGGCCAGCGGTTCAAACCCACCAGCCCCTCCTCAGAAGGAAGATGGGGCAATCTACTTCCGTAGTGATACTGCCTCAGAAACTCCAGGAGGAGTCCTATGAGTCGGGTCTGACTCAGTGGCACATAACAACAATAACATGGTGTAATTGTTGTTGTTGTTGTTGTTATGTGCCGTCAAGTCGGCCCCGACTCATAGCGACCCCTCCTTGGGTTTCTGAGGCAGTATCACTACGGAAGTAGGATTGCCCAACCTTCCTTCCGAGGAGTGGCTGGTGGGTTTGAACCGCCAGCCTTCTGGTTAGCAGTCAAATACATGGTGTAATAGAGATATGAAAATAGAGTTATGGTAACTCTTTTTAACCTTTTGGGGGACTGCTGTATTGTTTGCCAAAGCAGCTGCACCATTGTACATTCCCACTAGCAAAATGTGAGGGATCCAGTTTCTCGGCAACCTCCCTCAAAACTTGTTATGGGTGGCCTTTTTAGTTTAGCCATTTCAGTGAATGTGATTTGCATTTCCTTCATGACTAATGATGTTGTGTATCTTTTCATGTGCTTATTTGTTGTTTGTTTGTCTTCTTTAGAGAAATGTCTATTCAGAGCCTTTGACTATCTTTTATTTGTCATTTTACTGAGTTGTAAGAGTTCTTTATATATACTTGATACAAATACTTTTGTTTTAATCAAATATGTGATTTGCAAATATTTTCTATCATTCTGTGTGTTGTCATTTCACTTTCTTGATAGTGTCCTTTGAAGCACAAGCTTTAAATTTTGATGTTGTTCAGTTTATATTTTTCTTTTTTCAATTGCACTTTTTTTTTTTTTTAACTGCTTCTTAATCCCTTTGTGCTGGGAACCAGAATGCTTGGAGTTTAGTTAGTTTTGCTACTAATAAACTGTATGAAAGTAGGTGTCTTTTTGCCCTGCCAATACCCATCTTTGTTCTGTACCAGAGATCTTTTCCTAACAAAATCCTTACTGATCATATCATTTCTCTGCTCACAAACCTCCGTAGGTTTCCCATTGTCCATAAAAGAGACAATCTAAGCACTTTAGTTTGGCATATGAAGGCTTCCCACAAGCTGGCCCAGCCTTTAACATACCCTTTTTGCTGTCTGTTCCAAATGTCCTGAATATCTCACCAGTACCTAAACCCAACATACCCTTTTCCTACATCATGACTCTGCATGTACTCCTTTCCTTTGTCAAGAATGTTTTTTTGAGGGACACACAGTTCAATCCACAGCAGGCTCCTAGAGTGTATATTTTTCCATCTCTATTATAATGATGGCCTACTGTTTTGGAATTTATTTGTAGTATCTTTCTTTCCCACCCAGTGATTCCCTGGGAGGCAGGCACTCTGTTTTTTGTGTTCCCAGCTCAGTTCCTGGCATGAGTAGCTGGGAATATAAAGTGACCAGTGAAGAAAGGTTGGCTGAGTGAATGGATGAATTTTTTTGTTAAGTTCTGTAAAATACAAAGGAGAGGGGATGAGCTTGTTCTAGATTTTTGGTTCTCAGCTTTCATGGACTGATTTAGATTAAGATTGTAGAGAGTATGCAGAAAGATTGTGGGATGTTAAATCCTCAGAAAGTGGTATTCTTCAGCTTGCAATTCAGTGTTGTCAGGTATTGTTTGGAAACAGGCTGGCTTCAAGAACACAGTCCTCCCTTGCCTTGTCTTTTGAGGGTGGGGAAGGGATGAGGAGAGCAGAGTGAATGGTGAAGAATTCAGTGTGCTGGCAGGTTATTACTATTATTATACCCTCATAACCACTGTTTATGTGGATCTTCTGATTTCAGAGTTGTTAATACTGTGTTTAATTATCTTCTTAACCTTAAAGGTATAAAGCTGCTTTTGGCTGCTTTGGAAAGTTGGAATTAACAATTAGATGAGTTTGTTGTTGTTGTTGTTATGTGCCGTGGAGTCAGCCCCGACTCATAGTGACCCCTCCTTGGGTTTCTAAGGCAGTATCACTACGGAAGTAGGATTGCCCAACCTTCCTTCCGAGGAGTGGCTAGTGGGTTTGAACTGCCAGCCTTCTGGTTAGCAGTCAAGTGCTTTAGCCACTATGCTACCAGAGCTCCTTAGATGAGTTTAGGAGCACCCTAATATTTCTTCCTGCTCTAAAATTTCTTGATTCAAGACTTTCCTTTCTGTTGAAATATTTCCTGATTACCTTAGTTCTCACAGACCTCCATATTCTGAATTACTTACTCTAAGACATATTTATGTGTGCAACATGGTTTCATTCATTCAGCAAACATTGTATTAGGGGCTTGCCAGGTGCTGGTGTGACGAAGATAACTAAGACAGCATTTATCTAACAGTGTTTATTGAACACATATTTAATGTTATTGCTAGGGATAAAGTGTGAATAAGACAGGCAAGAGTTGCATTCTGCAGGTTGTTGACTTTCATGGGTGTTGGTTTTCTCTTCCCATTTAGACCCAATGTTTTGTGTTTTTTGCCCTCAGTCAACTAATCTGCTGAATAAGTAGGTCTCAAGAATTACTTGATTGACTTCTTGTGTGAGGCTAGTTTGATTGCCAAGAAAAACTCAGCTTGCTAAGAAAACACGAGGGCTATTTGGAGAATCAGGAACTTTGAAATTTATTATCTGTGCACCATGCACAGGTCTCACAGGTGGCTACACAGGTGAAATGGTAGGAATAATCTGTATCTGTGGCTGATTTGTTACTACATTTGGAAGTAGTAACGTGAGTTGTTCAGAAATTCTCTGAGCTCCTAGCCCTTTAAACAGATTTTATTTCTGAGTAATGAACTTACATATTCAGGTTTTAGACTCAAAGGACCTTGGCTTGTGATTCTTACTCTGTAGCCCTTTAAACAGATTTTATTTCTGAATAATGAACTTATGTATTCAAATTTGGGACTCAGAGGACATTGGCATGTGATTAGAATACTGAATGCTTGATCAGGACCTCAGAGTTTTTCTGTTTTGTTTTGCTTTGCTTTTAAAACCAGGGCTCTGTATTTGTTAGTGTGGTAGTTATGTTTGTGTGTCAGCTTGGCTGGGCCTGGTTGAGTGGCTGGGCAGCTGGTGGTAGTTATTCCCCATGATGAGACTGGCAATCAGCTCCATGGTGGGAGCTACCGCAAGCAGCTGAATAGCTGCCTTTGGGATGTGGTCTGCTTCCTGTATATAAGGAGAAGCCTTGGGAATGGTGCCTAAGGCATGCTTGGACTCTGCATGTAGCCATGTCATTGCTCAGCAGCCTGCTATGCTCTGCCGACCTTGGGACCTACAATGGACTTAAGTTAATGGCCTATTGTGTGGTTTGGTAACATCGGGACTGTGCCTTTTTACTTGTCAACCTTGGGACTTCTCAGCCTCAGCAGTCAGCAGTTGTCTGAGTGAAGAAACGCCTCTAGCTCCAGTGGGCCGGGAGCAGGAGGCAGAGCTGGACCCAAGGTTGAGGGGCTTTCACCCAGCCCCTTGAACACTTTGAACTTGAACTTAAAGCCTCCAAATTGTAAGAATAAACTCCTGTTTGTTTAAGCCATCCCATTTGTGGTATATACCTGTCAGAGTGGCACTAGGTAACCAGAACAGTTAGTAAAGCAGATCTTTTTTGTCTTTGGTTTGAGACAGTTGAGTTTTTCCCCAAATGGTTTCCCTTATATTCTGCCATTTGAATCTTTTTAATAGGGTCTGCAAGGCCCTCACACAATTCTCATAGTTTCACTATACCTAAGAGGAGACAGACTATGATTTATACCTAAGAGGGGACAGACTATGATTTCTAGATGTGAAACACAATAAACTGTGTAGTTCATGAAAATACTTTTGGGAAGGATAGTAGTAGGGAGGATTAAGTAGAACATCTTTCAAAATGACCATCTTCCTTATAGTGTTTAAAATGTAATTTAAACGTGCTGTTTTTGCCCTTATTACTTTTCCTGTGTTACCTCCCTGTTCTAGAACAGTTGTTTTCAAACTTCAGGGTGTAGAAGAATCACCTGAGGGATTGGTTCACCTTGTTGAGGCTCCTCTGCACTCCCCAGTTAGTTTGTCTCTTGCCCAGGGGTGTGCGGGCCAGGTGGTTTGGATGCTGTTAGCTACAGAGTGGACATGGATTTGATACCTCACAGTGTTCTTTTCTAACCTCTTTTCTTAGCACTCCCTGTACATAGGCCAGCTGGCCTGTTCCCATCCTTCTTGATCTTTTGTGGTCTCAGTGCCATTGCTCATGTCATTCCCCCAAGTTGAAATCCACTTCCCTTCTTAGGGCTCAGCCCAAGAGATGGGCTTCCTGAGAAGCTTTCTCTGTTTAGTCTAGCTCACTGTGATGGTATCTTTCTCTGAACGCCTCTGTATTTGTGGTAATTTAAATTTTAAAAATTATTTGCCAACTTTAAAAGTATCAGGGGCTTTTTTGTAAAAATGCAGATTTCTAACAAACTGGGCCAGTACTCACTCCTGACAACTGCTGGTTGGAGCCGCTTAGCCGCATTTATTACTCTGCAGCTTGTCAGTCTCACCCATTCCTGTTACCGCTCGATTCTGGCCAAGGATCATTGTTGTTTACATATTCACAGTTGTATTGCTGCCTTATTTTCATTGAGGTGGCTTTACTCATGTATTTTCCCTATGTAGCTTTTGTAGTACTAAGTTTGTAGTTCTTGATTTATTGTCTATATTGCCCATTGGACCATTCCCATATATATTTTTCAGAGATTACATCATTTTTGGTGTGTATTCTTCAGTTTTTTTTTTTTTTAATTTCTGGCCTCTATTATGATTATAATCTTGAAAATTATTCTGAATTTATTTTTTTAAAAAGAATTTTTTTTTTTTTTTTTAAATTCTGTCTCATTACAATAACTAGTCTAGTAAAAAAGGTGGTGTAGTGCTTAAGGCATTTGACTGCTAACCAGAAGGTTGACGGTTCAAACCCACCAGGCCTCTGTGGAAGGAAGACTGGGGTGATCTACTTCAGTAAAGATTTACCGCCTCAGAAACCCAAAGGGGGTTGCTGTGGGTCAGAATTGACTTGATGGCAGCGAGTTTGGTTTTGTTTTGGTAGTCCAGTAAAGGTTTTATAAGTTATCACTCAGATTTTTTAAAATACAGTTTATGTAATTTGTCTATTTATCAAGTCAAATTAAGTAATTGACTTATCCATTTAGTAGTATATTTCTGGTCAGCTCAGTGCCTTATGGATTCGTAAGATTGGGAACTTTTGAATATAGAATAGTACTTTGTAAAGCTGTGTTACTGGAATATTATATAGCATGTGCTTCAGTTTCAATAAACTATATCTGTTTTGGGAGCCACTGAGGTATGTTTTTTTTTCCCTCCTAAAATGTTGAAAACTGCCAGAACATTATTGCTTGTAGTTTGAGGAAGGATAGTGTTGGGTGTTCAGCATCTTTGCATTTCGGAGAATTATAATTTAGAATATAACATATATGTTTCTTCAGTTCCTTCTCATCCTTCCCATCTTCCAGGCAGATGAGAATCCAGATAACCGCTGATGTGCCAATACACAGATTTCTTGTGTTTGTAGACGGAATAGTGTGTAGTGGGAGAGAATGGGCCTTGAAGATTTGCTGCTTTCTACCTGTGTGCGACCCTTTGTAAGACCTTAAGACCTTTGTGTCTCAGCTCATCTGTAAATGGTAATAAACCCAAACACAAAAGATTAATTTGAAGAATAAATGGAGATAACCACGTTTTCCTCATACCCCATTACATGGCATACCTCCTACCAGAACAATGAGCAGACCTCCTTTGTTTTGGCTAACAAGCATGAGTTTTTCTGAACTTTCTGTCTTGTCCCTCATCTTATACACATCCATACAAGTTTTCCCTCTTATTTTGGTGGTGAACGTGTCCCTCCTCCTGTCTTGTAAATTCTTTCCCCCATCTGTGCCCTGGGTCCATACCTGCTGCCTGTGTCATCCTTGTTTCATTGGTCGTCTCTGCTGTCATTCCTGGCTTTCCTTTCTCATCTTTTTCTTCTTGGTGAGCTCTAACTGATTTTAAAAGTTATATCTCAGTTGTCACCTCCAGAAAGCCTCCTGGGGCTTCCCTGGCTTACTGGAGGTACCCCTCGTCTGTATTCTCACAGCATCCCCAGCACGGTCATAACACTTTTTCCCACTATGGTATTGGGGTTCATTTGCTTGGTTTCCTCACTATAGGGGAAGTTCCTCAAGGACCAAGACTATGTTGTTGACCTAGTGTGAGGTAGATGCTTACTAGATATTTAGATGAATAAGTAGAATGAATGGAGTGAATAGTGAAGGAGTAGCTCTCAAAAAAAACATAACTAGTTTTGCTTTAGAGGCAGTATCCAAAGTGAGTTAATTGAAGATTGTGAAATTTGGGGCCAAGGTACTTGAATTCACATTGCAGCTCCGCCACTTATTAAGCATGTGTTTTTAGGCAAGTGCCTCAGTCTTCTCTAAAATGAGGTAGATGATAATAGTATCTATCATAGAGGGTTCTTGGGAGAATTAAGTGACCTGATAGACAAATAGTGCTAAGAAAGTATGCACATAGTAAGTGCTCACTAAAAATTAGCATTATTATTATTGTTATTATCATGAGCTTACTGGTGCCTGATCATTTTAATTTTCTAAAATTTAAACATAGTAACATTTATCACTCCTATAAACAAAGCTCTGGTAGCATAGTGGCTAAGACACCTGCCTGCTAACCAGACGGCTGGCGGTTCAAACCCACCAGCCACTCCTCGGAAGGAAGGTTGGGCAATCCTACTTCCGTAGTGATACTGCCT